>NC_139577.1:8105106-8180106 GCF_946808225.1 Silurus aristotelis | reverse complement strand
GGCCCTGAGCCCTTTCCTGTTTGCAGTGGTGATGGACAGGTTGACGGACGAGGTCAGACAGGAGTCTCCCTGGACTATGATGTTTGCAGATGATATTGTGATTTGTTGTGAGAGTAGGGAGCAGGTTGAGAAGAGCCTGGAGAGGTGGAGATATGCACTGGAGAGAAGGGGAATGAAAGTCAGTAGGAGTAAGACAGAATACATGTGTGTGAATGAGAGGGAGGGCAGTGGAGTGATGCGGTTGCAGGGAGAAGAGCTGGAGAAGGTGGAGGAATTCAGGTACCTGGGGTCAACAGTGCAAAGTAATGGTGAGTGTGTTAGAGAAGTGAAGAAAGGAGTGCAGGCAGGGTGGAGTGGGTGGAGAAGAGTGACAGGAGTGACAGGAGTGATTTGTGATAGTAGGGTATCTGCAAAAATAAAAGGGAAAGTTTATAGGACTGTGGTGAGACCTGCGATGTTGTATGGATTAGAGACAGTGGCATTGAGTAAAAGACAGGAGGCGGAGGTAGCAGAGCTGAAGATGTTGAGGTTTTCGTTGGGAGGTGACGAGGATGGATAAGATTAGAAATTAGTTTATTAGAGGGACAGCGCATGTAGGATGTTTTGGTGACAAGGTGAGGGAGGCGAGATTGAGATGGTTTGGACATGTGCAGAGGAGGGACATGAATTATATTGGTAGAAGAATGCTGAGGATGGAGCCACCAGATAGGAGGAAAAGAGGAAGGCCAAGAAGGAGGTTCATGGATGTGGTGAGGGAAGACATGCAGGTAGTTGGTGTAAAAGAGGCAGATGTAGAGGACAAGGTGGTATGGAGACGGATGATCCGCTGTGGCGACCCCTAATGGGAGCAGCCGAAAGAAGAAGAAGAAGAAGAAGAAGAAGAAGAAGAAGAATTATAAATAGTTTAATGCATACAGCTCGCACATTGCTTGGTACGAAACTGAAGGTTATATTCTGCCATATGTCTTTATTGCCCTACATAAAGCCTGATATATTTCAACTGTGTCTCTACATAATAGACTGTTCGACTACCACTACTGAGATTAATAATGCTGAAATTAAGCACTATATTAAGCACTAATACTATTGCTATTGTAATGCAAAGTAAACCTGCTAATTTTCTCAAACAATTTTCTACAGTATTGAACACTAACTAACTTAATCACACACAAACTTATAGACTCAATCACCAAACTACTAGGTGCTACAAACACACGCCTTTAAGTGACCCACGCACACTGCTTTCTTCACGTTCTTTTGTTATGAAAAGTGAATGGTAATTAATTGTGTGTGTGTGTGTGTTTGTGTGTGTGTGTGTGTGTGTGTGTGTGTGTGTGTGTGTGTGTGTGTGTGTGTGTGTGTGCGCGTGCGTGCGTGCATATGCAGGGGTCTGCAAAAGTTGATGATGAGGAATGTGTGGTTTGGTGTAGGTGAGATGTACAGAGGGATGTTTATCAGTGCACAAGTCAAACTCCTGCAGAAGTATGTACCGGAACTCCAAACAAGTGACGTGATTAGGTACATAACACACACAAACACACACTACACTAAAGTTTTGTTATTTACACTGTGAGTGCTTGTCAACTGTGAATTCTTTCTGTGTGTTTGTGTTTAGGGGTCCATCAGGAGTGCGTGCTCAGGCTCTGGATCGTGAAGGTAAGCTGGTGGATGACTTTGTGTTTGATGTCGGTGTGGGAGAGCTCGGTAGCCGAGTTCTACACGTACGAAACGCACCATCACCCGCGGCGACCTCCTCCCTCGCCATCGGCATGGCGATTGCAGATGAACTGGAAGCCCGTTTTGCTCTGTAGACGTGCCCACCTGTGTGTGACATCGACAGAAAGGGACTATAAGAGACGTGTTTATGTAATACTAATCAAATGCTTTACCTTCTTCACATCAGTTCACCAGTTCACTCTGCATCACTGTGGGGAGATGCCCTGCCCACCCTGATGGCATCAGAGACACTGTGTTATTCACCCACATGACCCTACACAGAGCTCATTAGTTAACACGGTTCTAACACGGTTCTGACACGGAGAAGTGAGGGAGTTTTGGACACAGTGTGTTTATAATGCTGTTGGAATTGTATAAATCAAATTACATTTAAATGTAATGATCCATCGTTTTGTACATGTTATTATACAGCTTGTATTTGAATGTACGGAAATTAAACCGTAATGTGGGTGCTGTTTTCATCTTTATAATAGAGTTGTTTGGAGACCTGATGGAGTACTGAATAAATATATTTGCTATCGATATCCGTGTTTTAAGACTGCAGGCTTTCAAAGAATGAAAAGTATGTGAAAGGAAATGAGCATAATCCAGCACTTTACACTGATGTTTGTGTCAGAAGCTGAGCATGCAAAATTATATAAAGTTTTTTTTTACCCTCCATATTCAGTTTGATTAAGTTTACCTGTACATAAGCTGAGATTAAAATGATATTTAATCCTGATCAGTGCATATACACTGATCAGGCATAACATTATGAGCATCCGGCCCAATATTGTGTTGATAGTGTTTTTAAACAGCATTAACTTCTTCAGCAATTTGAGCTAAAGGAGCTCATCTATTGGATCGGATCACATGGGCCAGCTCAAATCCTTACACTTGCCCAATTGTCACATCAATTTTGAGGACAAAATGTTCACTTGCTGCCTGATACATCCTGAGATAATCAGTGTTATTTACTTAACCACTCATAATTACAACCTGACCAGTGTACACAAACACATCAATTCTTTCACTACATTCTGTATTATTTAGTGATGATCACAAGTCCTCAAAGCTAAGGCATTAGAAGCAGGAAAAATGGGCATACATAAAGATTTGAGCGAGTGTGACAAGAGACAAATTGTGATTGCTTGAGTGGGTCAGAGCATCTCCAAAACCGCAGCTCTGATGGGCTGTTTCTGGTCTTCAGTGTTCAGCATCTATCAAAAGTGGTCCAAGGAAGGAACAGTGGTGAACTAGCAACATGGTCGTGGGTGGCCGAGGCTCATTGATGCAGGTGGGGATCGAAGGCTGGTCCATGTGATCTGATCTAACGGACGAGCTCCTGTAGCTCAAATTGCTAAAGAAGTTAATGCTGTTAATGCTTAAAGGGTCAGAACTGTTTTGAGAGCCAAAGGGGCACCAACACAATTTTAGGCAGGTGGTCATAATGTTATGCCTGATCGGTGTGTATACTGAGGAGGCATTCTTGTTTTCTGTCACTGTCAGACTGCTCCTTACAGTTCTGCTACAGAAGCGCCCCCTTCTGATGTAACAAGCATACAGTAGTCAGGAAACGGTAAAGAACAACTATAGAACTAACAACAAATAATCAAAGACCATGTTAAAACATCATATTATGCTATAAAATTCCAATATATGTTCTCTATCAAGTTCAAAATATCAACAAATCTGATCAGCCCGCTGATCAGCAGGTCATTACTCATGCTCTGCATTTTCATTCTATACCATTTCCATTCATCCTACACAGTGTTTCAGGGTACAGAACCAATAAAATGCTAAATGTTGTTGATGATGATGATGACAATCTTGTATATGTTTGGTCTTTTCTCCTCGTTTAACCCTGACTGTGACATTGTAATTATTTTCACCTCCAGCAACAGAACCAATTAGGTGATCACAATGTGACCCGTTTTGAACATCATGCTGGACCTCCAGCTTCAGGAGACCACAGGAACCAAGAAAAACCTCACAAGATCAAAAGGAGACAATCCCTAATATATCCTTATAATTTTATTTCACAATACACTACAGATGGTTTCGTTGTTGTAGTTTGTTCACAATGTAACACACTTATTAATAATGATAAAATAAAATAGACCTCAAAAGCCAATGAAGGATCTTCAGTCACGGCATGAGGAAAACCAAAAGCTCCTTTATTGCAGTCACGTTCCAATGAGCTCATAGAAGGTTATTTAATCACAACAAAATGATCAAGCACACACACTCTTTACACACATTCATATTAATACCCTGGTGTCAAATGACACCTGTATTTTTTTCTTATTTCTTCGCTTTGGTAAATTCCCCTTATCTCCTACCCTTGGTTCTCCTCCACTTTCTGCATCTGCAGTGTGTAGGTCTTCTGCTTTTATTCTCATTTTTAATGCTGTTTTCCATGCTTTTCTATGCTACTGTTATTAAATCAAGCCTATATTCTTTTTGCTTAGATTATATATTCATACATGCTTAACTATATTGTTCTACTTATTCATGTTAGTATCTAGGTCATACACACTTTAGTCTGTCTGGTGGGTTAATTTTGGTTTACAGTTTTTGCTAACCGTGCTAACGTTTCACCTTCATCAGTGACACCAGTGTGTTTTCTTTTCCTGCTGCCTGTTGACACTGTACTCTTTGCCAGCTGTGTTATCTTGCTGTCACGCTGAGCCATATCTTGAGCAGCCCAACTAATTGATAATGCCATTTTTGAAAATTAATTTCATTAGCGATTATTATCAATTTTAGCAAATAGTTGTGCAGGCCTATTTTATTTAGATAAGATTAAATTGTTTTTCTATTTTTTTTCCAAATTTTGGTATCGTTTTGTAGCACGTCTTTCATTTTGAAGCGTTTTGTCACCCATGCCATTTCTCTAATACAATGAACTGTGTAGACTCTATTCATTTATACTGATTTTGTGTGTAATAAAATGTTTTTTTTTCAAGTCAATTGTTTTCTGTCTTGTCAAGGCTGAACATTCAGAAAGAAAGGCTCCTGGGTGAAAGGGGCACTTTGTGTGAGTTTGGAGGAACGTGGTTTGAGCATCTGTTCCCAGTGTTTGCTGTGTTCACATGTGTAACAGCACGACTCATTCAGGTAGTTTGTCGCCCTTAAGGTGAGTCTATTTGTGATTCTTTTCTTTCCCTCCTTCTGATATTTTTATGTACATTAACTTTTATGTTTTATGTGTGTGTGTGTGTGTGTGTGTGTGTAACTACATATTATTGTCAACTTGTCTACTGCTGTTTTATTTATGTAGATTTAGCATGTCTTTGTCTGCACATTTTTTCATTTGAATAAAATCGTTCCTATTTTTGATATTTCGGAAATCACGTCTCTGACCATCATTGTGCCGACAAACCTGTGTTCTTCCTTTTGTGTGATTCCTTGGGTATTATTACCAGGGAGCAAACATGTAGCTAATTACAATATCAACAATATTACCCCTACATTCCACACTGAAAAGGGTTAAAGGTTGGTGTGTGTATGTATGTAAAATGAAAATGTAGCCACACAAACAGAACTAGATAAAAGTTTAGGCCCACTAGGATAATGTCTAAATGATGAACGAGCAGTAAATCACCCAGAGAAGCACACACACTAGTACTCTCCAAAGTGTATCATTAATTTAATCATAAATCTTCTTACACATAAATTGACAAAATCAGGAGTTAAATCAAGAATACATACAAAATTAACAGTCTACTGGTTTTTTAACACACCCCTTGTGCAAACTTGAGTCAAAAATTGGAAAAATAATAAATAAATAAAACTGCAGGTCACATATGATTAAATACCCAATGCCTTAGGAGCTGTACCTTTTTTTCCGAAGCTTTATGGTTAAAAAAATGAGACCACATACTTGGGAATAACTATTACAAGAAATTTCAGGGCAGACTCAGTGCTATGACGTGTTCTGAAACCAGATTGAAATGTATCTAGAATTGAATTTTCATTTAAAAATTGTTTCTCTAGTATTTTAGAGATGAAGGGTAAGTGTGAAATGGGTCTGAGATTAGCTAAAACAGAAGGGTCAAGATGGGTTTTTTTTAAGAGTGGAATGACGACAGCGTGTTTAAAAGCACCTGGCACATACCTCAACCTGAGACAATTAAAAAGGGCTACAAGGCAGAGACCCATGCAACTGAAAGCCTGTTTTGGTAGACTTGTCAGTATTACATCTAGAGGGGATGATGTTGGCCTTAAGGAAGAAACAATGTCTGAAATATTGGAGAGAGAAACAGGATCGAAATATTCAAAAACAGCCGAGCATTAAGGAACCTCGGTGCTCTCAGGGACCTGTCCTATAAGGCCCTGACTTAATGATGTGATTTTGTCAAAAAAAAAATTTCACAACAATCTTTGGATTTGATAGCAGGGCGAGTAAGGTCAGGGTGAATTACAGAACTTATTACATTAAAAAGCACTTGTGGGCGGTGACAGTTATGGTTGATAATTTTTAACAAGTACTCTGCCATTTTTACAGCTTCCTGGTACTGTGCTAAAGAGTTTCAAAGCATTTTTAGAGAGATGTGAAGCCTGTCCTTTGTCCATTAACGTTCGGCTTTCCTGCAGTCTCTCCTTAGAGTATTAATATTGTTGTTTATCCATAGGTGCAATTCTGTCCAGAATTTTAGAGCATGTAGAGTGAAATGATGAGATAAAATCATCTGAATTTAGATACAAATACAAGCCAGTGTACAGAGCCAGAGAGTTGTCCACGAAAGCATTCGAAAAAGCACCTGGAGTTTTATTATCATTTTATTTATTATTATTATTAATGAGCAGGTTGACATGCTGGTTGAAGAATGAGAAAGAACATCAAACAGAACTGTTAGTGATCTGAGAAACATGAATCACCCATATCCCTGATAGTGGGGAATGAGGTTTTCATTGAGAGTGATGCGGATGGACAGGATTAGAAAAATTGTTTTTAGAGGGACAGCGCATGTAGGACATTTTGGGGACAAAGTGAGAGAGGCCCGATTGAGATGGGTTGGACATGTGCAGAGGAGCATCATGGGGTATACCGGTAGGAGAATGCTGAGCATGGAGCCACCAGGAAGGAGGAAAAGAGGAAGCCCAAAAAGGAGGTTCATGGCTGGTGAGAGAAGACATGCAGGTAGTTGGTTTGAAGGAGGCAGATGTAGAGGACAGAGTAGTAAGGAGATGGATTATCCGCTATGGCGACCCCTATTGAGAGCAGCCGAAAGAAGAAGAAGAAAAAGAAGATGATACTACCTTTAACTAAGAACTGTTCTGTGATAATATCAGTGTCAGGCCGTGCATTTGGTACCTGGCCCTTCAGTGGGGACTTACCCGACTTAATCCACCTCTTAATACCACCACTTTAATGTCTCTCTTAACTAAAGCAAGAAACCCAACTCCAAACAGCTACACTGCCACCACAACTGTGCACCTACATCATCTGGAGCAGTTCAGAATCAATGTTTGTCTAATACCATGACAAAAACATAGAAATGTAAATAAAATACAACCTACTTACCAGAGATGCATAGTCATAATTTTCACCGCTCCTCAGAGGCTGTAAGCCAGAGGTACCGCTCGTAGTCACTGGTCTGGAAGTGGAGAACAAACCATTTCCCAGGCTGAGACAACCTAGCTAGCTTCGGGGTTGACTGACTTCTCCTCACGATGTCTAGCTTTTCTTGAACATGTATTTTAATGTATATCCGCGATCAAATCTTTTTCTCTTCCTCCGTAGGCATAAAAAAGTCTAACTCGGATGTATTCTTGTGTGCACGGGAAAATGCTGACCTAGAACTAGCTGGCCCTGTAAGGCAATTTTGAAATCTGATTGGTTAAAGAAACAGTTCTATTGCTAATATAGTTTAAGATACATTGGCCAGCACTACTGATTCTAAAGGCCCTGAGCAGATTAGATTGACATGGCAGCACATAGAGGCTGAAATCTGATTATAAAAAAAATCTAATATTCATATACACCTACTGGAAGCAGTGCAGCCAAGAGAAATGCTACGAAATAAAGAGAATAGACTATTTAGAATAAATTAATAAAATTTCATGAAACAAATATTAGAATTTATGTTGTAAATGTAGGCCAGTGCTTCTGAAAGTGATGGCCCACCACTGCTAACACAACAAAACTGTCACCATTTTAGTAAATTCTGGAGGTCTTAAAAAATAAAAGTGATCTTTAGTGTTACCAGTCAAAGTTGACCCACCAAGAATATTGACTTATATATACATCCATGCATCAAAAAAAAAATTGTTATGGGCTGCTCTGTAAATCAAATTTGGCTCAACTACCACATCACATACACATCTTACCCTTACCCACCCTGTCTTCCAAGGGGACACATAACCACATGGGAATACACATTTTCTTGTAGAATATTGATACTCATCATTTTTGGGGGGGTGGTGTGAGCAATATAAACAGAATTGTCTAAACATTGTTATTTATAAAGGCTCGTGTGTGTTATCAGTTTCATTCTGCATTATCAGTCTTTTTCGACATGAGCAAGAAATTCTGTCTTTAGGTTGTCCTCTTCATCACATTTCTTCTTGTTGGGATTCAAACTCCACATCATCCTCAGACACGTCCTCCTCACTGTCACTTTGCTCTCTGTCCTCAATATTACTTTCATGACCAAATATTAATAAATATAAATAAATAAAGATACATTCATTATTTGTATTTGAGGTTATTGACCATTTCTCATGAAATTATTGTCACATGTATTTGTATTTATTATTTAATTAATGTATTTTATGTATGTTTTGTGAATCTATTATTGTTGTTATTATTGTTATTAGTATTGTTATTATCATTTGTTTGTATAGGTTCTGGTTGGTTAATTTGTTCATGTTTGTTGTTTAAAGCATTAAAAAAAGACCCTGATTGGAATGACAAAAAAGTGCACTTGTAAATGTGGCTACAGATCGACACATCACAGACAGGCAGAGAGCAGCAGAAGTGAATCTCTCCCTCTTTTTCCAGTTGTGTTTGTCTTGGTGTGGAGGTGAATAGTGGTGAACAAAAGACTAAGCTACATGTGCCTCGAATTTACAGCTATAATTATCTTCTATATATATAAAGCTCAAATACCACTGACTGACTCACTCACTCATCACGAAATTTAAAAAACCACTGAACGGATTGCAATGAAATTTGGAACATACCTTACTCTTGGGTCTTAGGTGCTCACTAAGAAAGGGTTTTGAAAAATTCGCCCTGGATCGCGGCTAACACACGCAAAACTCAATTTCTCACGCATTGTAAACTCTTCGAAATAACAGTACGGATCCTCATGAAACTTACTACATTGTTTCTTATTACATGTTTAATGCACGATAAAAATTATTTTTAAAGTAGTACGTTATACGGGTAGTACGTTATTTGTTGACGTTACGTTCTGATCTCTGATCATCCAGTCCTGCTCAGTGCTTACTGCTTATTGCCATATTGCTTAGCGTTCTGCCTTCCGTAGCGAAGCACGGGTACTTTCAGCTAGTTATAATTATATTTAACGTTTTGCTTAAAAAAATAACAAAATAAATATGAGAAGTGCCTTTTTTTCACTTGAGCCCCCGTCCCTCAAAATGTCTGTGCTGTCCACTGGCTTGTGCAAATGTAACAAAGTGAAACCGTTTCTGTGCTTCCCTCTGCAATTGCACACACTAATCTCGTAACTCAGTTTAACGCCATTTTAAAACACTCTTAGCACAAACTCCAAGTAAAAACAAATGTCTTAAAACAAACCCCAGTTGTAGTTTTATAAAGGCACAGGGTAAAGCTTCCAGCGGTGAGAGCAGTGGCAGGGTGAGAAAACACGAGCTGTGTAGAAAAATATTTCTAACAGATCTAAACAGCCATTTAACACAGCTTGTACTGGATGTGTGTGTGTGTGTGTGTGTGTACGTGTGTACGTGTGTGTGCGTGGGTGTGCGTATGGTGTGGCCTTAATGTTAAGCATAAACATTTCTTATTTTCTGTTTGTCTTAAAATCTGAAAAGTTTGGTCAGTATCCTGTGGAAGGATCCATGAGCTGTTATTGTGATAGAGCTTTCTGACAGTAGGGACAGTACGTTTCATTCCAGAATTGTCTTAAAAATTCATGTTTTTGCTTAGTACAGATTTGAGGCTCCTCATACCAGACGCAGCACCAAAGACTTACTCAAGCCTCCTCCATGTTCCACAGAAGAGTATTGTGTTCTTTTCTTTGACAGTCGATGTGAGTTACCAGAAATCTCTAGTTTTGTCTCATCTTGTCTCCTCTGTCTTGCTTTCGACTTTCAACTATAAATGGAGTCCATTTTCATGTAAAAAGTGACAGACGGTGCAATCAGACACTGATGTACCTTGACCTTGTAATTCAACCTTTATCTTTATACCACCCACATCATTCTCATGTTTGGTCCTGTGTCTGTTTTCCTCTTGGGGAAAAAGTCCAGGCAGGTTAAATCGAGTCCTATTGACCCTGAAACATCTTTAATAATATTTGCAGCTGTAGGAACATCAAGCTGCTTGGAAAAGATCTTATAGCCTTAACCTTTAACATACCAGTCAGATATGCAGACATCTCTCTCCTCTGATTTCTCTGCTGCATGTTTAGTGTAATGTACTCAATGCTACAAAACAGCACAGAGACATTTAAATAGGCTGAATGACTGATTGCATCATTGACTGTGTAAAAAGAGAGAAATTATTATTACCTTTATTTAACCAGGTAGAAACTCACTGAGATTAAAAATCTCATTTACAGGAGTGACCTGGCCAAGATGAGCAGCAATACATTCAGTTACAGACTTACACATCACAAACACAATTAAAACAATTACATTTCACAAACAAAGTTTAAAAACAGTTACATTTCACAGAGTCGTCTTCCAGTTGCCAAATAGCTACTTTGAACTGGTCCATGGAGAGAAGATTTTGCAACTTCAATTTCGATTGGATAAGATTCCAGTCAAACGGTGCTGCATACGCAAAAGATTTCTTATCCAGTTCAGTTCTAGCAAAAGGAACTGACAGCGTATAGCAGTTTTGAGAGCGTAAAGAGTATTTCGTAACAGATTTCTGTTACTTTAAACTTCAAAGGTACGAAGGTAACCTCCCCAAGATAGCTTTATAAATAATTATGTACCAGTGAATTTTTCTCCTACTGAACAGAGAGGGCCAGCCCACGCTTTTATACAAGGTACAATGATGCACAGAAGATTTACAATTTAGTATAAACCTTAGGGCACCATGATAAACAGCATCTAAGGTAGAGAGAATGGAGATTGGAGCAAACTGATATACTGCGTCACCATAATCAAGTACAGATAAAAAAGTAGCAGAAATCAATTTCTTTCGCGCATTAAGTGACAAACAAAACTTGTTCCTAAAATAAAACCCAAGCCTAATTTTCTATTTTTTCTTCAGTTGAGTAATATGAGAGCCAAATGATAAAGCATCATCGACAATGATGCCAAGGTATTTGTACTCTTTGACTAATTTAATCATTGAACCTTGTAGCGTCTGAAGAGAAATCAAATTACCTTCGAGTTTCTTTGAACCCGAGAACGCCATATATTTAGTTTTATCACTATTAAAAACAAGCTTTAAATTAGAAAGCCGTGACTGAATGACATTAAAAGCTGACTGAAGTTTACCCAGAGCTTGCTGCACAGAGGAAGCACTACAGTACAGGACAGTGTCATCTGCATAAAAATGGAGATTAACATCTTGTATTGCATGATCAAGTCTGTTAATATAAATAGTGAATAAAAGGGGCCCCAACACAGATCCTTGGGGAACACCGTTAGCAGTAACTAATGAACCAGATAAACATCTTTTAATTTGGACACATTGAGTTCTTCTACTTAAATCATTTTTAAACCAAGAAATTACGTAACTTGATAAACCAACACTTTTCAATCTATGCAACAGTATGTCATGGTCCACCGTGTCAAAAGCCTTAGATAAATCAATAAAAAGAGAGGCACAGAAATGACCTTTATCAATTGATCCCACTATGTCATTTAAAACTTTCAAAACAGCTGTAGTGGTACTATGATTTTTGCGGAATCCAGATTGATTTATAGACAACACTTTGTTTGTATTCAAATAACAAGTAAGCTGTTCACTAACAAAACGTTCTAAAATCTTAGTTAAAACACAAAGCTTTGAAATTGGTCTGTAGTTATCTAACTCCGCAGGATCTCCCCCTTTTAACAGAGGTAATACAAAAGCTGATTTCCATATTTCTGGCACAACACCAGTATTTAGTGAAAGATTAAAAATGTAAGTTAATGGGGAAGTAATAATATCTGCAGCTAATTTCAGATATAAGGGATTCACATGATCAGGGCCTGGTGACTTATTTGTGTCTAGTGATCGGAGTGCTTGATAAACATCTGAGTTCTTGATTTGTTTAAACCTGAACTCCTCCTTTTTTAAATGACTTTCTGCATTCATAAAGTCTGAGTTACAATCCAGACATGTATTATTTTGAGTGTCAAACAAAGCGCCAGATGCAACAAAATGATTGTTAAAACAATTGAGCATCTGCACTTTATCTGAAATACTAGAGGAATCCATATTTATACATGAAGGAAAACTAGAGCTAATCTTACTTCCTCTTAGCTGTTTTATATTCTCCCAAAATTTCTTCGGATTATTTGAGTTAGCAGTATTTGCAATAAAATAATCAGCCTTAGCTTTTCTAATAGCATCTGTACATCGATTTCGAAGCTGCCTGAAACAGATCCAATCTGAGCATGAGTTGGATTTTCTAGCTATTGCCCACGCATCATCACGCTCATGAATAAGAGCAGATAGAGTTTCAGAAAACCAAGGGTTATTTCTACCTTTAACTCTAAATTTTTTAAATGGGGCGTGCTTATTGATAGACGATATTAAACCTTCATTAAAAAAATTCCAAGCAGACTCAACATCGGGAATAAGGAAAATCCTGTCCCAGTCATACAGTGCTATATAAAAGAGAAAACCTTGCTCAGTAAAATGCTGCAAACATCGCCTTGTAATAATACGAGGCTTATACTTCGGTAACTTAGTATCCCTAACTGTAGCAATGACGCAATGGTCACTAACATTATTAGCAAATACTGAGGCTGAAGAGTACTTATGGGGAGTTTTGCTAAAAATTAGATCAATTAATGTCTGACATTGTCTGTCGCACATTGTCTGTATTGTCTTGTATAGTCTGTTTTTGTCTTGTCGTGTCTGTTTTGTCATGTATAGGTTTTTATTTATGTCTGTACTTTTGAGAGTAACAAACAGCTGGAACCAAATTCCTTGTGTGTGTCAACACACTTGGCCAATCAATCTGATTCTGATAAATATGTAGAGAGATATAAGATCTCTGCTGTCCTCTTTCTGTTTAAATGTGATCAAGCCCCCTTTATATCACATTGAGTAATGGTATTTCTCAGGAAGAAGTTTGTTTATGCCGCAGTATAAGCATTAATAAAAGGCAGACACGAGAGTGTAACTCAGTAACTTTTATATACAACAGAACAGCCCAAACTGGCCCCAAACCAACAACAAGGCATGAGCAATCGACCATCGATCGCATGATCCATTACATCCTGTAACATCCCCCTTTACAAATATGAACAAAAGGAATCCCCTTTTTTTTTTACACTAAATAAGAACAAAATACTATATGATTTTGGGCAGATATTTTTTTTTACTAACTGCCCTACTTTGCTTTAACTGCCACAATAACATTTATAACATATTAAATATCCAGCCTTTTAGGTGGCTTGGACAATCGGCCAGCCCTAGTATACGTGTGTCCATCTGATGGTGAGAGTTTGACAAGGTCAGGTGAAGCCTGTGGCAAGGGCTTCACAAGAGATGAATCAGCAAGGGCTCCTGCAACGCTACTCTCCGGCATAAGAGGCATCTCGGGTTCACTTGTGTCCAATGCTTGTGTGGCGGTTGACTCTGCCACTCTCATGTGCACTCTGTTTCGTCTATATATGGATCCATCCACATTAACAAGATAAGATCGTGGTGCTACTTTCTGAAGGCAGGTGCCGACAGGGTTTTTCTGTGGAAGGGGCTTCTCACCAATGTTCAGTTCTGGCAGATCACAAGCTGACCTGTCATAATAGGATTTTGCCTGCTGCTTTCGGTGTTGAAGCCTCTCAACAACCCCAGTGACCACAGATGGCTCCAGAAGCTTGTTTGTTACTGGAAGAGACGTTTTCAGTCTCCGCGACATCAACCTTTGTGCAGGGCTACTGTCCATATTTTCAGTTGGGGTGTTTCTCAAATGAAGTATTGGCTTTGTGCAGAAGGTTTTTTTGCAATCTTGACGGCTGACTCAGCCTTTCTATTTGATTTAGGATGTCTTGGTAAATAAGTGACATGCTCAAATTCCCAGTTGGAGGCGAAGCGCTTAAACAGAGCACCGAACTGAGGGCCATTATCTGTAATAACTATATCTGGCTGACCATGTCGAGCAAACTGAGCCTTGCAGCGCTTGATGACTGTCTCTGCAGATAGGTCAGGAAGCAGTTCAATCTCCCAAAAGTCTGAGAAATGGTCCACAATTATAAGATAGTCCTTTTGTCTGTGACTGAATAAGTCCATGCTGACAATCTGCCATGGCCTGCTGGGGATGTCGTGAGATTTCCTTCTGTTGATTCTCGGATGATGTGTGTTGTCCTTTCTTTCTCATCAGGCCAGCCTGCCAGGACAATGGTTTTGAGGGCCTGTAACGATTCATCCCTTTCAGTATGCTCCATGATTGTCCTCAACCGCTGGTCCGTCACATTCAAGTATTCTGCTTGGTTGATGAGTTGTACCTTTTCCTGCTCATTTTGCAAATGACATATGGCATGCCTCTGGTAAATGGCTCCCTTGCCTGTACAGTCAGCAGCTGCTCTGCTCAAGATGTCACTGATGAACATTTTAGGCCCTGGCTTGTAGACAACTTTGAGACTGTAGTTTTGAAGTGTCATGAGCATGCTTTGAAGCCGCTTGGGTGCGCTGAGAAGTGGTTTGCTGAATATAGTGATCAAGGGTTTGTGGTCTGTCTCTGCTGTGACCAACTCTCGTCCGTACAGGTAATGGTGAAACCTTTGACAAGCGAAGACAATACTGAGGCACTCTTTTTCGATTTGTGCGTAATTTTTTTCGGTGGGAGTCAGTGCTCTTGAAGCAAAGGCGACAGGCTGTCCTTCTTGCATAAAGCAGCACCCAAGACCACTTTGGCTGGAATCACTTTGTACTGTGACAGGCTTGGCAACGTCATAATAGCATAGCACAGGCATCGATGTGGCCATGGCTTTTAGCTTGCAGACTGAATCTTCATGTTTGTGTAGCCAGTGCCATGGGGTGTCTTTGTCGAGCAAACGCCGCAGTGGCTCGCAAACAGTAGACAAGTGGGGCATGAATTTGGCTAAATAATTAGCAAAGCCGATGAGACGCTGTACACCTTTAGCATCTGTAGGGTTGGGCATGTCCATGATAGCCCTCACCTTTTCTGGGTCAGGCTTAAAGCCCATGAATAAAAGAATATGACCATGGAACTTCACCTTGTTTACTTTAAATTGCAACTTTTTTAAGCTAAGTCATAGCTTGACCTCCCTGCAACGCTCCAACAGGGCCTGCAGCTTGTGATCATGATCATTTTCAGCTTGCTGGTCCGTGTCACTGCAACCAACAACAAGAATATCATCTGCGTTGGGCTCAATGCCCTTTAGACCTGCTAAGAGTTCATGCTGTTTCCGTTGATAGACCTCAGGTGCCACTGAGACACCAAATGGTAGCTTTAGCCACCTTTTCCTGCCCCATGGGGTCCAGAATGTGGTCATGAAGCTGCTCTCTTGTTTGAGCTTGCACTGTAAGAATGCATGTTTGGCATCAACCAACGTGAAGATCCTTGCTTTAGGCAATTTGTATAAAACATCCTCCAGGGTTGGCATGATATAATGAGAGCGTTTTAGAGCTTTGTTCAAAAACTTTGGGTCTAAGCAAATTCTCAGCTTGTCTGGTTGTTTTACTATCACCATGTTGCTGATCCAATGGCTCTGTAACATCTGTAATATGACCCTCAGCCTGATATGCATCCAATTGGGCTTTGACTGTTGCTTTCATAGCAATTGGAACATTTCGTGTGGCACACTGTATCGGTGTAACACTGGGATCCAGCTCAAAATGGACCTCACCAGGCAGTGATTCCACAGGCAAGTTGAACACATCACTGTATTTATCAATTAACTGTTCCTTAGTCAGAGGCTGAGACCGTTCATATCCAATTTTGAGCACGTCATCTGGTATTGTGATCTGCATCAGGCCTAGCTGTTCACAAGTTGAGCCTGAGAGAAGTGGATTTTGACTCGATTCTACTATCTCAAAAGACAGCTGATATTTCTCTCCTTTGACCACACATTCTGTATCAAAAACGCCCATGGAGTCCAGCGACTCGCCTGAGTACAGCCGTAGTTTGGCGCTACTAGGGCGGAGTGGTGTGTGTGGAGCCACCTTTACTTTGTCCTTGTTACTCATCACATTGCATGTTGCTCCTGAATCTAACTGACAACGCAGTGACTTGCCATGTAATTGCAGAGAAACAAACCATTTCTTTCCTTTCATGTGCACCGTGCTAATGGACTCAACTACGTAAATATCATCATCACTGTCCCCAACCGGCTCCTTAGAATGTTCAATGCAGTAAAGCTTCCCCTCCGTAGATCTGCTTTTACTCTTAAGACATACTTTAGCAAAGTGATTGTCAGTTCCACAAAGTCTACATGTTTTTGCCATATGCTGGACAGTAATCCGGGCCTCTTGAATGCACATTACCACAGTATCGGCATGTCTTGCTTGTGTCCAAGAGTCTTGGCGAATTACTCTGCATCCGCAGATTAGGCCTGAATGGTTTTCTAGCAACAGTGTGAACCGTTTCGGCTACAGTAGGCATGCATGCTGCATCCATCGCTCTCATATGCATAGCGGTCTGTTCAGCTGTGCGACACATCTCAATAGCTGTGAGCAGCGTTAAATTTTTTTCACTTAACAACCTGCGTCTGGTTCCTTCATTTATAATGCCCAGTACAATTTTGTCACGAATCATTTCATCCTTTAATCCACCACAATTCACACAATTTTCTATGGATTCCCCTTCCTCCTGTTTACAACAGTCGAAGACATACCTCTCATAAATGACATTTCTGGCAGCTTCCTGTGATGTAGCTTCCTGTGTTTGACTTGTTTGCCGCGAGTTACGTGTTTGTATCTCTCTCGGCGTCTTTCAAACAAACTTTGCTATCTATCCATCCGTTTTTCCTCTTTTAATAATCCTTAATTGTTTTTGTCTTCCTGACTTGTGCCTGTAGTTAGTTAACTCGACTATAACTAGTGTTGTTTATATTTATTTTCTCTCACTCACATCTCTGTATAATAAATCTGTTTGTGACGATAAGCACTATGCCGGTTGTTTGTCTGCATTCGAGCACAGGTGAGGACTCGTTCGAGTTGCAAACGGTGGCGTTGGAGATGGAGGCATTGGAGAAACAGATTCGCGAGCTGCATGTAAAGCATGACCGGCTGCGAGAGCGGAAAGCGGTGCTGGAAACATCCCGGGCGGACGCACACTCATCCCAGGTAAACTCCCGGGTTGAACCTAACGCTCCCAGCACATCAACTCCGCGTGCTTCTATGCCCAGGCCCAGCGCACCTACAACTCCGGCACCGGTGCAACATGGACCCTGGATGCGGCCGCGGCGGAAGAGACAAGCCAAGCCCCGATCGAGGACGTCTCCACCTCCACCACCGGCCTTCGAGATCTCGACCGAGAACCGCTTCGTCCCCCTCCGCGAGACGGAACGCGACACTGTTATTCTCGGAGATTCCATCGTCCGGCATGTCCGCGCTACCCGAGCTAAAGGTAAGGTGCACACTCGCTGTTTTCCTGGTGCTCGTGTTCTGGATGTCGCTGCGCAGGTACCCGCGATCTTGAACGAGAACTTCGGAGCGGTTGTTCTCCATGCCGGATCAAACGACACCAGGCTGCGGCAAACGGAGATCTTAAAGAGGGACTTCAGGATCCTGGTGGAGACGGTACGCAGCACATCACCCACAACGAGGATTATAGTGTCAGGACCTCTTCCCACTTACCAGCGAGGGGCTGAGAAGTTTAGTAGACTTTTAGCTCTAAATGAATGGTTACAGTCATGGTGTCGAGAACATAAACTTCTCTTTGTTAATAACTGGAACTGTTTCTGGGAGCGTCCTAGGTTCTTCCGCCCTGATGGCCTGCACCCCAGCAGAGTTGGAGCAGCAGTGCTATCAGATAACATCTCTAGGATACTTCACACCATCTGACTGGTAAGACATCAAGAAATCTTCAACTATAAGAACACGCATACTACAGACCAAATAGTTACAAGTTCACACACAGCCCAGTTTATAGAAACCGTATCTATTCCTCGGGTAGTAAAACCAAGAATTACATACACAAGATCCAGAAATAATCTTATTGCAGTTAAAACTGAAAAATGCCAGATAAACAAACACAACAAAGTTCTAAAGTTCGGTCTTTTAAACATTAGATCACTTGCACCCAAAGCACTGATTGTAAATGAGATGATCACAGAGAATAATCTCGATGCACTCTGTCTCACTGAGACCTGGATTAAACCAGGTGATTATATGGGTCTAAACGAGTCGACACCGTCGGGATATGTTTATAAGCATGAGCCCAGTCAGACTGGTCGTGGGGGGGGTGTAGGAACCATTTATAGTGCTTCTCTTAATGTTAGTCAGAGATTAGGATTTAGCTTTAAATCATTTGATGTGCTCGTTCTTAAAATTGCACTTTCAGACATGCACAGAAAACTCGCTCTGGTCACCGTGTACAGACCCCCAGGGCCCTACGCTGATTTTCTTCATGAGTTTGCTTGTTTTCTCTCAGACCTCTTGATCAGCTTTGATAAAGTGCTGCTTGTAGGAGATTTTAATATTCATGTAGATGATGAAAACGATGCCCTAGGATTATCATTTGTCGATTTACTAAACTCTTTTGGAGTTAAACAAAACGTCACCAGACCAACCCACCGTTTTAACCACACACTAGACTTAATAATATCCCACGGAGCAGACGTCACTGATATAGATATTTTACCCCAGAGTGATGACATCACAGACCATTATCTCCTACTGTATACACTACCGGTAGAGCAGATTAACCGTGTTTCACCACGGTATCGACTTGGTAGGACTATTATTCCAACCACTAAGGACAGATTCATAAATAACCTGCCTGATTTATCTCAGTTTCACATTAAACCCATAACTGCTGATCATCTTGATGAGATGGCGAACAACATAGACCTTATCCTCACTAGCACTTTAGACACTGTTGCCCCCATCCGGTTAAAAAAGGTTCGAGAACAAGCACCTGCACCTTGGTATAATAGTCATACGCATGCCCTAAAGAGAACAACACGTAATCTGGAGAGAAAATGGAGGAAAACTAAATTGGAGGTATTTAGAATTGCGTATAAAGACAGTATGCTTAGCTACAGACAGGCGCTAAAAGCTGCTAGAGCTAAACACCTGAGCAAACGCATAGAAAATAACAAAAACAACCCCAGGTTCCTTTTCAGTACAGTCGCTAAATTAACAACAAATCAGGGATCTGAAAAATGTGTTCCATCACAGTTTAGAAGTGAAGACTTTATGAATTTCTTCACTGAAAAAATAGATAACATTCGAAAAACAATTGTGGCAGTTCAACCTCTGACAGCATCTCCCGACACAATCGTACTTACAACCCCACAACTACACTGTTTTACATGTATAGGACAGGAAGAGCTGTATGATGCTATTATGAAAGCTAAATCAACAACATGTCAGTTAGATCCAATTCCCACTAAACTACTGAAGGAAGTGTTATATACAGCTGGTGAGCCTCTTTTAAATATTATTAACTCCTCACTATCGTTAGGTCATGTCCCTAAATCCCTCAAGTTAGCAGTTATTAAGCCCCTCATTAAAAAACCTAATCTGGATCCAAGCACGCTATCGAATTAAAGACCAATTTCAAATCTCCCATTTATGTCTAAGATTTTAGAAAAGATTGTCGCTGCCCAGCTATGTAACCACTTGCAGGAGAACAATATCTTTGAAGAGTTTCAGTCAGGTTTTAGGCCCCATCATAGCACAGAAACTGCTCTAGTTAAAATCACTAACGACCTGTTTTTAGCTTCAGACCAAGGCTACATCTCCCTATTAGTTTTACTAGATCTTAGTGCTGCGTTCGACACTATAGATCATGATCTTCTACTCGATCGCTTACAGAATTACATCGGTATTCAGGGACAGGCATTAAGCTGGTTTAAATCCTACCTGTCCAATCGTTACCATTTCGTAGATTTAAATGGAGAGCTATCCAGGATAATGCTAGTAAATTATGGCGTGCCACAAGGGTCAGTTCTGGGACCCCTGCTTTTTACAATATACATGCTTCCATTAGGAAATATTATTAGAAGGCATGGAATTAGCTTCCATTGTTATGCTGATGATACCCAGCTATATATTTCATCCAAACCAGGCGATACAGCTCAATTAGCTCGATTAACTGAGTGTGTTGAAGAAATAAGAGATTGGATGACCCATAACTTTCTGCTATTAAATTCTGATAAAACGGAGATTTTGCTCATTGGCCCAAAAAATAGTACACAGAAGCTCCAGCATCTCAGCCTGCATTTAGACGGTTGTTCTGTAACTACTAGTTCAACGGTAAAAGACCTGGGAGTTATTTTAGACAGCAACTTATCTTTCAAAAATCACATCAATCAAGTTACAAAAACAGCCTTCTTTCACCTTAGAAATATTTCTAAGCTAAGAAATATGTTATCTATATCTGATGCAGAGAAGCTCGTCCATGCGTTTATGACCTCTAGAATAGACTACTGTAATGCATTACTAGGTGGATGTCCTGCATCATTAATAAACAAGCTTCAGTTAGTTCAGAATGCCGCAGCAAGAGTTCTTACTAGGTCAAGAAAATACGATCATATAACCCCAATCTTATCGTCCCTACATTGGCTTCCTATTAAGTTTCGAATAGACTACAAACTACTGCTACTCACTTATAAAGCACTAAATGGTTTGGCTCCCATGTATCTATCCAGTCTCTTAACACGCTACAATCCGTCACGCTCCCTGAGATCTCAAAACTCTGGGCTTCTAGTAGTTCCTAGAATAGCAAAGTCCACTAAAGGCGGTAGAGCATTTTCACATTTAGCTCCTAAACTCTGGAATAGTCTTCCTGACAGTGTTCGGGGTTCAGATACACTCTCCCAGTTTAAGTGTAGATTAAAAACATATCTTTTTAGCAAAGCCTACACATAACACACATCACACACATCACATCATAACCTTGTGCTCCAGAACATCTGATCACATGCACATTATCAACTTGTGCTGTTAATATCATGAACAGCAGCTACGCTAATTCCTCTCCACTGCTTCTCTTTCTCTCCCCATCCCGAGGCATCCTGAGGTTTGGCCAGCTCCAGTCACGTCCCACCTCGTGAAGATTATGGACCTATGGATGATCATGGAGAAGTAGATGCCGAGTGTTTAAAGGCCCTGGCATGGAGAAGCTGATGCTGGATCTATGATGATCACAAATTGTTCTGTATTGTTGAAAGATTTATGACCAAACTTTTGATGTCACCCATATGAGGATGGGTTCCCCTTTGAGTCTGGTTCCTCTCAAGGTTTCTTCCTCATATCATCTAAGGGAGTTTTTCCTTGCCACTGTCGCCACGGCTTGCTCATCAGGGACAAACGCACACCATTCACCTTCACTGTTGTTTTCTGTAAAGCTGCTTTGAGACAATGTCTGTTGTGAAAAGCGCTATACAAATAAACTTGACTTGACTTGACTTGACTTGAAGTATGCTTCCAATGCATCTAGGATGGTTTTAATGTCTCTTTGTTGTTCATCTGTGAGATTCAGATTGTGCCGGTAAACATGTCTGCATTCAGATCCCATCATGCTTCTCAATGTAGCAGCTTGTACTTCCCTGGTCTTTTCAGCCAGGCCAGTGACCAGCGCATAATCCTTCGAACTTGGCTCTGAATAAGTCCCAGTTAGCGCTCCAGTCTCCGTTCATGTTCATCGTTAATGGCGGAGGTATATTAGCCGGTACGACGCTCGGCGGGCGAAGCGCGACTGCAGCATTATCAGCGTCCATAATCGCTAAACTTCTTAGGTCGGAATTAGCAAACACAGCGTCAACTTAAGAAAATGCGCTAGGCATCTTCTGACACCATGTTTATGCAGCAGTATAAGCATTAATAAAAGGCAGACACGAGAGTGTAACTCAACAACTTTTATATACAACAGAACAGCCCAAACTGGCCCCAAACCAACAACAAGGCATGAGCAATTGACCGTCGATCGCATGATCCATTACATCCTGTAACAAAGTTCTACCGGATGTGTTGAGCAACATGAGTTTTCTCCTCCAGGATGAGCTCTTTCAATTTACATGAAGTTTCTGTTTAAATGGTTTCCATGGAAGTTCGGGCGTGTTCGAGACGTTTCCGTCATAAACACACCCTTAAGGAGCGGAGCCTACTGATATATATAGGACACACACGCACACACACACACGCACACAGAAACACTGAGAGTGTAGAAGAGCTCAGAGCTCAGAGCAGTGCAGTTTGTCTGTTTCTCATAGAGATACTGATTATTACAAGTCAAGTCAAGTCAAGAAGTCAAGTCAAAAAGCTTTTATTGTCATTTCAACCATATATAGCTGATGCAGTACACAGTGAAATGAAACAACGTTCCTCCTGAACCCAGGTGCTACATAAAACAACATAAAACAAACAGTACAGAACAGAAAAACACAGGGCTGAGAACTAAGATCCTCGCCACATAAAGTGCATGTGTGCAGCTGGTGCAAACAGTGCAAAAGACAACACAAGACAGTGCAGGACAATACACAATACACAAAATATAAAAATAAAAATGGAAATAGCTCCGCCAGTAAAACCTGTCGTAACAGAATACGGTGCAGTGTAAACAGAAAAATGTAAACAGAATTTGTGCAGAATTCAGCAGAATTCAGCAGTAGCAGCAATCAAAAATAAAGTGAACAGTGACCAAAGGATTTGGACAGAATATTGTGCAAAATAACAAGTCCCGGAATTTTGCGATAGTGAAAAGTGTGATTGGTATTGAAACCTGGGTGAGCGAAGTTTATGATGGGTGTTGAGTCCGGTTTGTGCAGATCAGTCACACAGTTGTGTGTAAGTGTGTGTGTGTGTGTGTGTGTGTGTGTGTGTGTGTGTGTGTGTGTGTGTGTGTGTGTGTGTGTGTGTGTCTGTGAAAGAGAGTTCAGTTCAGTTCTTTGTTGAGGAGCCTGATGGCTTGCAGGAAAAAACTGTTGCACGGCCCGAATGCTTCGGAACCGTTTCCCTGATGGTAGGAGTGTAAAAAGTGTGTGTGACGGGTGTGTGTGGTCATCCACAATGCTGTGTGCTTTGTGGATGCAGCGTGTGGTGTAAATGTCCATGATAGAGGGGAAAAAGATTCCGATGATCTTCTCAGCTGTCCTCACTATCTTCTGTAGGGTCTTGCGATCCGAGACGGTGCAGTTCCCAAACCAGGCAGTGATGCAGCTGCTCAAGATGCTCTCAATGGTCCCTCTGTAGAACATGGTCAGGATGGGGGGAGGGAGATGAGCTTTTCTCAGCCTTCTCAGGAAGTAGAGACGCTGGTGGGCTTTCTTGGTGATGGAGCTGGTGTTAAGTGACCAGGTGAGCTTGTCCGCCAGATGAACACCAAGGAATTTGGTGCTCTTGACGATCTCCACTGAGGATCCAGCGATGATCAGTGGAGAATGGTCACTCTGTGTTCTCCTGAAGTCAACAACCATCTGTTTAGTTTTGTCGACGTTTAGAGACAGGTTGTTGGCTCCACACCAGGCTGTTAACCATTGCACCTCCTCTCTGTATGCTGACTCATCGTTCTTGCTGATTAGACCCACCACGGTCGTGTCATCGGCAAACTTGATGATGTGATTCGAGCTGTGCATTGGTGCACAGTCGTGAGTCAGCAGAGTGAACAGCAGTGGACTGAGCACACAGCCCTGGGGGGCCCCAGTGCTCAGTGTGGTGATGCTGGAGATGCTGTTTCCGATCCGGACTGACTGAGGTCTTCCAGTCAGGAAGTCCAGGATCCAGTTGCAGAGGGAGGTGTTCAGGCCCAGTAGGCTCAGCTTCTCGATCAGGTGCTGAGGAATGATTGTGTTGAATGCTGAACTGAAGTCTATGAACAGCATCCTTACATAAGAGTCCTTGTTATCCAGATGGGTGAGGGCCAGATGAAGGGTTGTGGAGATAGCATCGTCCGTGGAGCGGTTTGGACGATATGTGAACTGCATGGGGTCCAGTGCGGGTGGAAGCTGGGTCTTTATGTGCCTCATGACGAGCCTCTCGAAGCACTTCATCATGATGGGTGTGAGTGCAACGGGACGATAGTCATTGAGGCAGGAGACAGAAGACTTTTTCGGCACAGGAATGATGGTCGTCGTCTTGAGGCACGTAGGAACAGTGGCGCTGCTCAGGGAGATGTTGAAGATGTCAGTGAGGACATCTGCTAGCTGTTGTGCACATTCTCTGAGCACTCTGCCAGGAATGTTGTCTGGTCCAGCAGACTTCCGTGGGTTAACTCTGCATATAGTTTTCCTCACTTCAGCTGTGGTTAGACAGAGCACCTGGTCACTGGGAGGAAAGATGGTCTTCCTCGCCACCATGTTGTTCTGCACCTCGAACCGGGCGTAGAAGTCGTTCAGCGCATCTGGGAGTATAAATGTATAAATGTATAAATGTATATAAATGTATAAATGTGTACATTTATACACAGACAGCTAAAGGAGGGGATGAGAAAAATATCAAGGAGGATTTCAGCAGCGACTCTTCTATTCCTTCTTCTTGTGCTGGATGGAGTTTTTTCTTACAGTAAGTCTCTTTTTTTTACACATTTATATTTGTATTGTCACACACATGGATTCGTAGTGAACAAAAGTGTAAAGTAGCGGAATAATGATCTCGAAATGAATGAAGACTCCCAAAGACAGTGAGCCAAAACCTGAAAACTGAGGCTTATTACGTTTTTACGCGGTGCAGCCGATTCGTTGTGTACGGACTGTTTATGGAGAATGTTTGGGATAAACTGCAGTATTCATCTCTACTCGGATGACTGTGTGTGTCAGGAGGTTATTATGGGATTTACAATGATAGTGAAACTTGTGCCAAGAAGAAAATTATTCTCTAATAACACTGTAATCTTCTGACTGGTTAGATTAGATTGTAATTTTCTACAACAGATATTACACAATTAACACAAGTTCTACTAAATTTCACAGAGCAGCGGCTACTGAAGCCCCCCATTTAGTATAAATCACACTTTAAACAGACTTTTGTATGGCATTTCCTCGACAACAAGGCATGGTCTTATTAACTCTTTGGCATGATAATCCTTTACAATTCGCGTGTTATAATAGATATGGAAGCCTATCATGTGCTTTGCCAGAAAGTGTCGCAAATGAGTTGCAAATTTGTATGACGCAAATCTGAAAAAAAGAATTGTGAGATAAAATAACCTTTTTTTGTGTTGGACTTTCGTACTTAATCTACATTATACATAGAAGTAAAACAATCCTGTTGTAGTGTGAACTGAGAAAGCAGAGATATTCAGAACTGATCTATGATGTATAAAATATGATCTTTAAAACAATCTGTTTTACAGTCGTAAACTGCAGCAAAAATAAAAGTTATTAAACACAACTTAATGTTGATAATTTTGTTAGGGGAAACATAAGCACTTCTTCCTTTCTTCATTCTGTTTATGCCAGGGATGGGCAAACTTTTTGACTCACGGGCCACAATGGGTTCTAAAATTTGACAGAGGGGCCGGTTCATTCATACATACATATACACACACACACACACACACACACACACACACACACACACACACACACACACACACATATATATATAAATTAGAGATTTGTCAAATTTAGTTTTATCAAGTGCCAAAAGATCAACAATTTGTTGATCTTTTTTTTGCCAGTGCATCAGTAAACACAGCAGAAAAACTCAAGTTCAGTTTCAGTAGAAACAGTGTTGTTGACCTCCATATTTTGCCAGTTCATTAAAGTCTGGAGTAAGTTTTGTTGTGGCAATTCTCAGGATAGATCCAAACTGTTGCAGTTTTTATAGAGTATGAGATTAAGCTTTCTTAAGAGAAGAAGAGAGTATTGCACGCGAACAACGTCAATGGAGCTGAGGTGCGACATCTTTAGGGGAAACATGGGCATTACAGGGGAAAGGTAAATTGAACAAGGTTTACCCGTACCTATTTTAATAGAATTTGGTCACGTTCGGCGGGTCGGATTAATAAACCCAACGGGCCGTGTGTGGCCCGCGGGCCGTAGTTTGCCCATGTAAACTTTATGAGAATGCAACTGTGAAGGAGCTTTCTGACATGGGCAAGTACGTTTCATTGCAGAATGGTTGGGTAGTCTTAAGATTTTATTTTTTTACCCAGCACAGATTCAAGTCAAACATTCAGGCCAGTCACAGACCCAAAAACATGTTTTACAGAAGATGTGTTTTTTTCTTTGACAGTCGATGTGAGTTATCAGAAATCTCTAGTTCTGTCTCATCTTGTCTCCTCTGTTCTTTTGCTTTTCTTTCAACACTAAGTGTAGTTTATTTTCATGTAAAAAGATGCAATCAGACACTCATGTACCTTGACCTTGTAGTTCAGCTTTTATCTTTTTAGATGGTTTTCTTGCCTCTTTTGTCTACCGCTTACACTATTCCCATGTTTGGTCCTGTGTCTGTTTTCCTCTTGAGGCAGAGTCCAGGCAGTTTGACTTCAGTCCCATTGACCCTTAACCCTTTAACCCCAAATGTATCATATTTGATATATTCGTTTCTGAGACCTCTGCACCACCTGCATCAACAATACTTTCCTCCAAAACCTGTTAAATGCAATCTGAGACTTGTCTTCTGCCCCCATTGGAGTTATCTATGCTCTTCAGTCAATAGCAGGCTTTAGGCAGGTTTTTCCAATATGGCTGCCTTCATGAATTGACTTGCTAGTTTTTTGCAGGAACATCTTTGCAGATTGTGAAAAGGTTGTATTTTTTGTAAAGGGGTTGTAAAAAAAGGTTGTATTGTAAAATGTATTTTTTCTGTTTATGTTTTTCTTAATAAGAATATGTACTTTTTTGAAGCAACTAATAAAATTTTTTTATTTTATAGTAAAATAGTGTTGAAAATATGATGCAACAGGTATATAAGGTAATTTAGCTTAAATTACTAGATTTTAGTCATTAAAGTATTGCATTTCATTATGTAATCTGCATTATTCCTGCCACAATGTCAAATACAAAATACAATACAAATAAATAGTTTTTTTTTAATTATTAAACTAATTAAAAATTAAATAGTAATCTTAAAATAATTTTTAACTGATTCCTTAACTTGTGGAAACTAGTGGAAATGAAATATCTATGTTATTTTTGTACATCCAATCTAATGTTGTAGCTTGCTAATATTTGTCTGTTCAGGAAAACAAATAAATAATAATAATAATAATCTATGTTATGTTTACCAATTCAGAGAAGAAATTCAGAATACATAAACATTATTTTTCTGTATGTATTTTCAGATGTCAATCTGATTCAGATGCCCTAGATCAGTTAGGGAAAGATAAGAAAGATGATGAGTTGGAGTGGACGTTCCAAATACAATAATCAGTCTTTGTTTTTGTTATAAAATATACAGTACATTTACATTGTTGTGATCAGTAAATTATCATAAATGCCCAATGTATCAAATATGATTAAAAAAATGAATCACATTTGTAAATGGTAAGCAATTGTATTGATTTTATTTAAAGACCCCATAAATACTTCAATTTCCAAAAAAATAAAATTTTCTGTTGATTATTTCATATGTAGGGTTAAACATCTTTAATAATATTTGCAGCTGGTGGATCATCAAGCTGCTTTGGAGAAGATCTTATAGCCTAACCTTTAACATACCAGTCAGATATGCAGACATCTCTCTCCTCTGATTTCTCTGCTCCATGTTCAGTGTAATGTACTCAATGCTGTGAAAAAAGAAAGAGAAATTATTGCTTATTTCACAAAAATATTCTGAAATGATGTTTTTAGTTTTATTTTTAAGATACTCATCAGAATCGTACCTTGCGAGGAGAATAAACGTTAAACAAGATCATTTAAAACAGCTTAAAATGTTGTTTTTCTCCTCCAAAAACAGAACCAAAGCAGTGAGTGAAGATCCTCCTGGACCCACATTCTCACACCCAATGATAAACATGGATCCTACCCAAAAAGCTGAGTCCAACATGAGCCGAACTTAACATTCTGCTGAACCTCCAGCTCCACAACAGCACAGTGACCAAAAGGAACTTCACAAGATCAAAAGGAGAAGATCTCTAAAATGTCCTTTTAGTAATTTCAGCTCACAGTCAATTACAGATGCAGAGAATGAAACACACACACTTCCACTGTATATGGGAAACAGGATATGACACGGTGCTTACACACCTTTACACACTCATATATATACACAAACTAAGTATGTGGAGCTGCTTGAGATTCTGAGAGACCTCCTGCAGCCAACTGTGCTGTAGTTTTTCAAACAGAATAAAGCACTTGAAGCACAGAGCAGGGGAACAAACTCCACAGCAGCACGGAAAATTATTCCGGCAAAACTGAACTTTGAAAAATTCTACCAAGAACGATAAAAAAAAAAAAAAAGTTCTCATTTTTAGGGGGAAAACATACTGACTTTTAAATCTTTTGTACTTGTTTTTGTATACATATTGTATATATTCTATATTATGTATATGATGTGGATTTTATATTTATATTTATTGACTTAAAAAAAAGAAGTAATTTTAAAAAGGTTTCTATCAAAGTTTCAAAAATAAGTTTTTCTATCCCCACCTGGTAATCTAAATATTATATAAATACTATATAAATCCAGGAATATAAATATAATAACCTACAAGGTCAATCGGGCACGAGTTGGATCATTTTATTAACTTGGATCTTTAAGTCTGGTTCAGCAAAATGTTAGATTCTTTATTTTGCTCTTTATAGAAGAATATAATTTAAATTATGAATTTATCTAAAACATTCAATAGACAAATTTTACAAACCAACATTCTTCTAACATTATTATAAGATAAGCTATACCTTTATTCGTCCCACAGTTGAGAAATTTCTGTGTTACAGCAGCAAAAAAAAAGAAATGTGCAAATATATAAAAAGTAGAAACATATTACATTATATACAACAATGAATAAATACAAAAGAAGAAAAAGAGACAATGAATAGATAGTAATGCTATCAAAGATATTGCACATAGGTAATATTGCATGTTTTAAATGATTGTTATTGCACATTTATTGCATAAAAAACTTTGTTATTGTTATCATTGCACAGTAATAACAGTGTATATTTTGGTGACTGGTTCACTGGGAGCAGCTCTGACTGTAAAGTCTAATAGCAGCAGGGAGAAAAGACCGTTTGTATGGCTCCTTCAGAGACTTAGGATGTAACAGTCTGTCACTGAAGGAGATACTCAAAGATGAACTGTTCCATACAGGGGGGTGAGAGACGTTCTCCAGCAATGTTGATAGTTTAGCTACCATCCTCCTTTCTTCCACCCACTGTACTGTGTCCAGGGGAATCCCCAGGACTGAGCTGGGCTTCCTGATCAGCTTGTCCAGTCTTATCCTGTCTACAGGAGAGATGCTGCTGCACCAGCAGACCACACCATAGAAGATGGCTGAGGCCACCACAGAGTCAAAAATGACTTCCTTATCATGAAGGAAACATAAAAATGCAGTCAAGGACAAATGATAAGAAACAGAAACAATTTATTTATCGTTCAGCTGAGTGAGTCGATCATGCAGTGTATGCGCAACGGCCTTCATTTAAAACCTTAAAACAGCAAAAAACTGGAAAGTTTATAGGTCTGTGGAGAGACCTGCGATGATGTATGGATTAGAGACAGTGGCATTGAGTAAAAGACAGGAGGGCGGAGCTGGAGGTAGCAGAGCTGAAGATGTTGAGGTTTTGTCGGGAGGTGACGAGGATGGACAAAATTAGAAATGAGTTTATTAGAGGGACAGCTCATGTAGGATGTTTTGGAGACAAGGTGAGGGAGGCGAGATTGAGATGGTTTGGACATGTGCAGAGGAGGGACATGAGTTATATTGCTAGAAGAATGCTGAGGATGGAGCCACCAGGTAGGAGGAAAAGAGGAAGGCCAAGGAGGAGGTTTATGGATGTGGTGAGGGAAGACATGCAGGTAATTGGATCCTGGACTTCCTGACTGGAAGACTCAGTCAGTCCGGATCGGAAACAGCATCTCCAGCACCACCACACTGAGCACTGGGGCCCCCCAGGGCTGTGTGCTCAGTCCACTGCTGTTCACTCTGCTGACTCACGACTGTGCACCAATGCACAGCTCGAATCACATCATCAAGTTTGCCGATGACACGACCGTGGTGGGTCTAATCAGCAAGAACGACGAGTCAGCATACAGAGAGGAGGTGCAACGGTTAACAGCCTGGTGTGGAGCCAACAACCTGTCTCTAAACGTTGACAAAACTAAAGAGATGGTTGTTGACTTCAGGAGAACACAGAGTGACCATTCTCCACTGATCATCGCTGGATCCTCAGTGGAGATCGTCAAGAGCACCAAATTCCTTGGTGTTCATCTGGCGGACAAGCTCACCTGGTCACTTAACACCAGCTCCATCACCAAGAAAGCCCAGCAGCGTCTCTACTTCCTGAGAAGGCTAAGGAAAGCTAATCTCCCTCCCCCCATCCTGTCCATGTTCTACAGAGGGACCATTGAGAGCATCCTGAGCAGCTGCATCACTGCCTGGTTTGGGAACTGCACCGTCTCGGACAGCAAGACCCTACAGAGGATAGTGAGGACAGCTGAGAAGATTATCGGAATCTCTCTCCCCTCTATCATGGACATCTACACTACACGCTGCATCCGCAAAGCACACAGCATTGTGGACGATCACACACACCCGTCACACACACTTTTCGCACTCCTACCATCAGGGAAACGGTTCCGAAGCATTCGGGCCGCCACATCCAGACATCCAGTTTTTTCCCGCAAGCCATCAGGCTCCTCAACAAAGAACTGAACTGAACTCTCTCTCACACACACACACACACACACACACACACACACACACACAAACACACTTACACACAACTGTGTGACTGATCCGCACAAACCGGACTCAACACCCATCATACACTTCGTTCACCCAGGTTTTCAATACCAATCACATTTTTCACGATCGCAAAATGTTTACATGCCGTCTGCTGCTGATTCCGGGACTTGTTATTTTGCACAATATTCTGTCCAAAATCCTTTGGTCACTGTTCACTTTATTTTTGATTGCTGCTACTGCTGAATTGCACAAATTCTGTTTACATTTTTCTGTTTACACTGCACCTTATTCTGTTACGACAGGTTTTACTGGCGGAGCTATTTCTATTTTTTTATTTTATATTTTGTGTATTGTGTATTGTCCTGCACTGTCCTGTGTTGTCTTGCACTGTCTTGTGTTGTCTTTTGCACTGTTTGCACCAGCTGCACACATGCACTTTATGTGGCGAGGATCTTAGTTCTCGGCCTTGTGTTCTTCTGTTCTGTACTGTTTGTTTTATGTTGTTCTATGTAGCACCTGGGTTCAGGAGGAACGTTGTTTCATTTCACTGTGTACTGCATCAGCTATATATGGTTGAAATGACAATAAAAGCTTCTTGACTTGACTTGACTTGTAATTGGTGTGAAAGAGACAGATGTAGAGGAGGGTGGTATGGAGATGGATGATCCGCTGTTGCGACCCCTAATGGGAGCAGCCGAAAGAAGAAGAAGAAGAAGAGGGATGGCCAAGAGGAAACAAAATCGTAATTTACACCCATCATTTAATCAGGACATCCCTACTGACAAAATGCTATCGATCATGATTACAGTCAGATGTAGTACTGAAGGTACTAAAGAGGAAGATCTGAATTATTAATTATTAATAATCTAATCTTATAATGTTATACTGGATAAGAAGAAATTTAAAGTGTTACTGGTGACCCCATGTGAATCACCTGCAGCGAAAAAGAAAAACACTAAGTCTGTTAAAACTGCTTCTGATTCTTACATTATTAGCACGTTGTCCCAGCTTATCAACTAAAGATCTAGAGATTTGAAATACTGGTCAGCGGCAACACAAATAGAATTGATTAGCTGAGCAAGATTGACATTGCTTTTGCCAATAGTGAAGAGATAAAAAGTGTCCTGGAGAATAAGTGTGAAAACATGTATCTGCAGACTTTGATCTCTCTTACCTGAAGAATCAGTGTGGCCATTAGTTTCAACCAGTTTCTGAAGCCTTCCTTTACAAAACAGCTGTCAAACCGCATGCATTTTCATTAATATTAAGGTTTTTTCAAAGCTTTTTCACAGCTAAAATGGACAACGCGATCACCTTCCTCAGTGTAATGCAGCCACCTCCATTTGTTGAACTAATTTGCATTGAATAAACGAACGAGAACAGCTGTTGCAGCTGCTGCTGGTTGGCTGTCCACTAGGCATAGGCAACTGGTCTGCTTTCTTCTCAGATTAATTCAGCAGCTCGAAAAAATCAGAAATGCATTTTTGCGCCATTTTCACTGGAGCACTTTTTAATCTTCAGTGAGGATTTAGCTACATATTTTCTTTTAAAAATGTACCGGTAAATACAATTTGTTTATCAGAGAAAGACTGTTGTAAACAAGATATAGTCTTAGAATAAGTTGATAATCAGAATCAGAAATCAGAAATAGCTTTATTACCATGTACTGTATGCTTACACACACAAGGAATTTGATTTGGTGTCAGGAGCTTCCAGTGCAGGAGAAGTACAGACATAATGTAACAGAATAGTAAACCAGACAGTTAAATAATGCAATATATACAAAGTAATTGGATTCTATGTACAAATGTGTTAGTTATGATGGACAATGTGTAGTTTTAAATATTTTATTTGTTCATGCTGATTATAGCCTGCGGGAAAAAACTGTTTTTGTGCCTGGATGTTCTGGTGGACAGAGGTCTATACCGCCGACCAGAAGGAAACAGTTCGAACAGAGAGTGGGCTTAGTGTGTAGGGTCCAAAGTGATTTTCTTAGCCCTTTTCTCCACTCTGGCTGAGTAAAGATCTTGGAGATTGGGCAGTGGGGCACCAATAATCCTCTCAGCAGTTCTGACTGTCTGCTGTAGCCTCTTGATATCTGATTTGGTAGCTGAACCAAACCAGACAGTTATAGATCCACACAGAACAGACTCAATGATGGTCGTGTAGAATTGTTTCAGCAGTTCCTCAGTTGGCGAAGGAAGTACAACCTCTGCTGGTCCTTTTTAGCAATGGAGTCAATGTTATTGTCCCACTTCAGGTCCTGAGAGATGGTGGTACTCAGAAACTTGTATGAATCCACTGTTGTTACAGTGCTGTTAATGATGTTGAGTGGGGGGAGAGCTGGGGGATTTCTTCTGAAGTCCACAATCATCTCCATTGTTTTGAATGTTTTTAACTCCAGGTTGTGGTGGTTGCACCAAACAGCCAGCATTTTATCCTCCTGCCTGTAAGCAGACTCGTCCGCAAACTTCAGGACACTTGATACTTTAGGATCTTTCATTCATGTGATCAACCTGTGATGATGATGTCACCACTAGGGTTTTTTTTTATTCTCAATAGAATTTTACTGTAATGTTTAGCACAAAAAGGCTTTATTTAATTACACAATAAAAACAGTTCAACTGTCTAAATCCCAGATCATCATGATGATGGAGGATCGACATTACTTCTTTCTTTGTCTCTGCGACTGTTCACACACATGACAGGAGCATAAATACTTTCTATTTAATGTCACCGGTTTTATATAACTATGAATGCTCTCTTGGTAAAAGTCAGTAGTCAAAATAAAACCACACCCACACAAAACAACAAGCATTACTAGGCAATTACCCAAGCTGCTTTACAATAACAATATTTTGTAAAGGAGTGTCTGTTATAAAAGCAGCACAAGGATTCTCTAGAGGTATTTGTTATTATGTACAGTATATGTATTAAATCATTCCCAAAAGTCTAGTTTCTTCGTTTTTCTCTCGCTTGCGCTGCCTTCTGGAGTGTAAGTTTATGTCTATCTAATCACATTTTAGCCATCACATCACGTGTTGCTGGGGTCAAAGAAATCTGCTGTAAGGCCTTCAGAATTAGTGGAAGAGGTGCCTATAGTTTCAAGTATATGTTGCTTGAAGACTGTTGCTGTAACTAATCATATTTCTAAATGGCCACATTAGGCCTTTTTTCACAGGAGAGCCAGAGAGCGCACTAGTCATAGTTCTACTGTTGTTTATTTACGATTTGTTTTCACCAAATGTTTAAGTGATCGCCGACCAAGATCATTCAAGACCGACCATTCCATTCAATTCAATTCATTTTTATTTGTATAAAACGCTTTTAACAATGAACATTGTCTCAAAACAGCTTTACACACATAATGTGTTGATAAAAATCAATAAGATGTTCTTTATAAGTGTAAGTTTGTCCCTGATGAGCAAGCCGGTGGCGACCACATTTCTTCATCGAAGATGATAGTACCCCACTATCCTTTCAGTTTTTTATAATGCGTTGGACAGTTCTTAACCCAATTTTAGTAGTTTCCGCAATCTCCTTAGATGTTTACTTTGCTTGATACGTGCCAATAATTTAAGCCTTCTGAAACATATCTTTTTCATGACTACAGGATGTGTCTTCTGACATGTATGTTTAAAAAATGAGAAGTTACTAATTGCATCAGTAAGGGTTAAATAACTTGTTGCCAGCTGAAACATAACTATCCAAGCAGTAATTATCCAATGGGAGGCTCTTACCTACTTTAGTTAAATCTAGGTGGTGATGTTATTTGCCAGTAGTTAAAAGCATGTAAAGCAGTGCAGTGTGTCTGTGTCACATTGAGCTACTGATTATTACATTCATTCACAGACAGGTACAGGGGGATATAAGAAATAAATCTAGGAGGATTTTATTACTGACTTTTCTGTACATTCTTCTTCTTGTGCTGGATGGAATTTCTCCTTACAGTAAGTCTCTTTTAATTACACATTTATTACACATAAAAATAAATTATATATATATATATATATATATATATATATATATATATATATATATATATATATATATATATATATATATATATATATATATATATATATATATACTGTGCACATATTGTATATGATCTGGAGATTTTGACTACAACCTAAATACTGATTGTGTTGAGTTCAGTTTTTATGATTTTTAAGAGCATTGCTGCTATATTTGTTTTTATAACCTTATGAAATAATTAACCAAAACGTAATTGTTTGCTGCTTCAAGTTATTTTTCTGATCCAAAAGTTATTTTTGTATTCTCAGACCACTGCAACGCGTAGAAGACATGTCATAACTCTTACATTCACACAGTCTCACACCAGTGCTAAAACCCAAAAAAAAAAAAAACAGCCAGCAGTAAGGGTTTAAAACAAATGCATCTAAATAAAAATATTTCCAAATCTCTGAACAAATCTCTGTCAAATCTTTGACGGCCTTTTAGTGGCACGTAAAAAAAAATCTAATATTACAAGAACAAAGATGTAGCAGTACGAGAATAAATCCTAAAAGAGAGTGTGGGAAAACTGCTATCGATCACAAGTATCGAAACTTTAAGGTTGCACTTTCCTTACAGAAATGGAAGGATTTTGCAGGTGCCTGTGTGTTAAAACATTTTTACCGTAATGTTTAGCACAAAAATAATCCTTTTAATGACAATGTAACAGTTAAACAGTCTAAATCTTACCAGATCATCATGATGAATGGGGATCGGCTTTAGTTTTGTCTGTGCGACTGTTCATACACATGACAGGAATGTAAACACTTCCTGTTTCACCAAAACCAGTTTATGAGCATGCTCTGCTTATTAAAAAAAAAACACCCCTGCCTAGACAAAACATACCAACAGTTGCTAGGGAAATCAATAATATTTGAACGGGGTGTCAATAAGCATAGACATTTCAGACACCCCAAAACATTTGCTATTGTGAACATCATTCACTTGTTGAATACACAATAAGAAGCAGTTCAGACTTTTTACAGGTTGTTTATATATAAAGCAGTGTGTACTGGTTACAGCAAGACTATAGTAGTGTGGATATCAAACCAATTTAAACATATAAATTGTTAATTATTACAATTATTATCATTTTTAATAGTGATTCTTCTTCTTCTTCTTCTTCCGGCTGCTCCCATTAGTGGTCGCCACAGCGGATCATCCGTCTCCATACCACCCTGTCCTCTACATCTGCCTCTTTCACACCAACTACCTGCATGTCTTCCCTCACCACATTCATGAACCTCCTCCTGCACATGTCAAAACCATCTCAATCAAGCCTCCCTCACTTTGTCACCAAAACGTCCTACATGCGCTGTCCCTCTAATAAACTCATTTCTAATCTTGTCCATCGTCGTCACTCCCAACGAAAACCTTATTAACTTCAGCTCTGCTACCGTCAGCTCCACCTCCTGTCTTTTTCCCAATGCCACTGTTTCTACTCCATACAACATTGCAGGTCTCACCACAGTCCTATAAAAGTTTCCTTTCACTCTTGCAGATACCCTGCTATCACAAATCACTCCTGCCACTCTTCTCCACCCACTCCACCCTGCCTGCACTCTTTTCTTCACTCTAACACACTCTCCATTACTTTGCACTGTTGACCCCAGGTACCTAAACTCCTCCACCTTCTCCAGCTCTTCTCCCTGCAACCGCACCACTCCACTGCCCTCCCTCTCATTCACACACATGTATTCTGTCTTACTCTTACTGACTTTCATTCCCCTTCTCTCAAGCGCATACCTCCACCTCTCCAGGCTCTTCTCAACCTGCTTACTACTCTCACCACCAGTGTTGTGCTAGTTACTAAGAAATAGTAACTAGTTACAGTTACTAGTTACTTCATTCAAAAACTCAATTACTTTGTTGATTACTTACACCAAAAAGTAATGTGTTACTTGTCAAAGTAACTTTTTAGTTACTTTTTTAAAGAATGTTTTTTAATGTTTCCATTAATGCCCTTTTATGCGTTATGGTCTACAAACACAAAACTGACTTAAACACAAAGTAATTTTTAAAGACTATTTTATTAAAGTCACAAAGATTATCTTAAAATCACAAAGATTTCTGAAATAAATAACAAAACAAGCTGAATAATATATTCAGATTTAAAAACTAAAGTGGCTTCTGCATCATAAAAGCTGTTGTGTTGAGCCCTTAAAATGTTCCTTTCAAAGCTTAAGTATGAGCTCCTAGATCGCTGCTGTAAACAGGTTAGACTATAGGCTACACTTCAGCCAAAATTAATTCATTTAAAAAAGTAACGGACAACGCACCACACGGTAACAGTAACGGTAACAATGTTACTTTATTTAAAAAGTAATGCGTTACAGTATTAGTTACTGTCAAAAGTAACTGCATTACAGTAACTTGTTGTGTTACAGTAAATTGCCAAACACTGCTCACCACAAATCACAATATCATCGCTAAACATCATAATCCACGGAGACTCCTGTCTGATCTCGTCCATCAACCTGTCCATCACCACTGCAAACAGGAAAGGGCTCAGAGCCAATTCTTGATGCAGTCCAACCTTCACCTTGAACCAGTCTGTCGTTCCTACTGCACACTTTACTGCTGTCACACTGTCCTCATACATGTCCTGCACCACCCTCACATACCTCTCTGACACACCTGACTTCCTCATACAATACCACAACTCCTCTCTTGGCACCCTGTTGTACGCTTTCTCTAAATCACACAAACACACAATACAACTCCTTCTGACCTTCTCTATACTTCTCTATCAACATTCTCAAAGCAAATAACGCATCTGTGGTGCTCTTCCTCGGCATGAAACCATACTGTTGCTCACAGATGGTCACCTCTTCTCTCAGCCTGGCTTCCACTACTCTTTCCCATAGCTTCATGGTGTGACTGATCAACTTTATTCCCACTGTAGTTACTGGAACCAACCCCAGCCATTAGGGTTGCACAAGCCAGTGCACTCTCAGTGCCGGCCCCAAGCCCGGATGAATGGGAAGGGTTGCATTAGGAAGGGCATCCAGCGTAAAAACGTGCCAAATCAAACATGCGGATGATCCGCTGTGGCGACCCCTAATGGGAGAAGCCGAAAGAAAGAAAGTTACTGCAGGGCTGCACAGCTCCCTTATTCTTAAATATCAGTACCAGCACACTCCTTCTCCATTCCTCGGGCATCCTCTCACCTTGCAAAAAATTTAGTTGAAGAACCTGGTCAAAAACTCCACTGCCATCTTTTATTACACATTTATACGTTCATTGTCAAGCACATGGATTCATAGCCAAATAATGATCTCGAGATGAATGAAACCAAGCGCCAGACACGAGTTTAATGTCAGAACTGCTTCTGTTTATGGCTTAATGCACATTATACCTAGAAATAAAGCAATCCTGTTGTATTGTGAACTGTTGTAGTGATAAAGTGTATATATTTAGAACCGATGATAAAACGATGATAAACTGCAGCAAAAACTCAATGATTCATTAGTACAGAGAGACCGTTTTGTGACTATTACCGACCCCCCTGGCTGAAGTTTACGCCCCTTCGCGTGCACGTGGACATGTTTCCTGTAGATGGCACTTAAAGCACTGAAAGTTCGGTCAAGTGCTTTCCTGATCCTCATGCCAAACGTTTTGTAAAATTTTACGAAAACGTATAGTTTCCTGTAAATGGCAGTATAAATTCAGTAATCGTTTGCTTTTTAAACCCAACTGCCTTGATACCCTGCAACATCGTATAGCTGCTATAAATGGACATTCGGTGCAACCCAGATGAGGATGGGTTCCCTCTTGAGTCTGGTTCCTCTCAAGGTTTCTTTCTTATGCCATTTTGGGGAGTTTTTTCTTGCCACATTCACCACCGGCTTGCTCATCAGGGGCAAACTTACTTTTAAAGAACATATTCACTTTTAATCACCACAATTTCTGTGTAAAGCTGCTTTAAGACAATGTTCATTGTTAAAAGTGCTATACAAATAAAATTGAATTGAATTGAATTGAATTGATTCTACCCCCTTAAAAGATTCACTAAAATGGGTCTGATACACTTCCTTTCGGCTTCTTCCATCAGGGGTTGCCACAGCGGATCATCTGCATGTTTGATTTGGCACACGTTTTTACGCTGGATCCTAACGCAACCCTCCACATTTATCCGGGCTTGGGACTGGCACTAAGAGTGGCTGGGGTTGGTTCCCTGACTGGGGAATAAACCCGGGCCACAGCGGTGGGAGCGCCGCATCCTAACCACTAGACCACAAGGGGACCTTACACTTCCCATACGATAAAGAAATATATTTTCAAATATATTTAGAAGTTTATTTCGAAATATACAAAAAATGGCCAAAAAATCTATTTGCTGAAATATATTTACGTAAATATATTTTCTATAAATACTTTTATTTAGGGGGTATTATTTAGGCAGGCTACTTTTAACCCACTTGCCTGAATTCTAGCGGTAAAAATACAGTTAAGAACAAGTGTACAAACAGTGTTAGTTTTTCATGTCTGCTTAGTTTTCACATGCATGGAACATAATGTGCACTTAAAAATTCAAATCATCAACATTGTGATAGTGGAACAATACATTTTAATGTAGAGATAAATTTTGCATATCAGAAGCACATTTTTGTTATAAAAAACTTCAAATAAATTGTTACATCATGGCATTGTTTTAGTTCTGCAGAGCTTTCTCTCAGAGGATCTAGGATCTTTTTAGTAACGCTTTAGGTATTAAGGCAAATGAAATTACGAGGAAGAATTGAGGCAGGTGGGTTTAAAAATAACCTTTTTTTTGTGTAGCGGAAACGGGCTTCCATACTTCATCCACATTATACATAGAAGTAAAACAATCCTGTTGTAGTATGAACTGAGAAAGCAGAGATATTCAGAACTGATGCATGATGTATAAAATATGATCTTTAAAACAATCTGTTTTACAGTCGTAAACTGCAACGAAAATAAAAGGAATTTAACACAACTTAATGTTGATAATTTTGTTAGGGGAAACATAACCACTTCTTCCTTTCTTCCTTCTGTTTATGCGAATGCAACTGTGAAGGAGCTTTCTGACATGGGCAAGTACGTTTCATTGCAGAATGGTTGGGTAGTCTTAAGATTTATTTTTTTTACCCAGCACAGATTCAAGTCAAACATTCAGGCCAGTCACAGACCCAAAAACATGTTTTACAGAAGGATATTGTGTTTTTTTTCTTTGCCAGTCGATGTGAGTTACCAGAAATCTCTAGTTCTGTCTCACTTGTCTCCTCTGTCCTTTTGCTTTTCTTTCAACACTAAGTTTAGTTTATTTTCATGTAAAAAGTGACATGCAATTAGACACTCATGTACCTTGACCTTGTAGTTCAGCTTGTATCTCTTTACATGGTTTTCTTGCCTCTTTTGTTTACCGCTTACACTATTCCCATGTTTGGTCCTGTGTCTGTTTTCCTCCAGGCAGGTTGACTTCAGTCCCATTGACCCTTAACCCTTTAACGCCAAATGTATCATATTTGATACATTATTTTTTGAGACCTCTGCACCACCTGCATCAACAATACTTTGCGTTAGGAAGGGCATCCAGCATAAAAACATGTGCCAAATCAAATATGCGGATCACAAATTAGAATTTCATACTGGATTGGTCGAGGCCCGGGTTAACAACGTTGGCTGAAGAAGGAGAAGGAGAGGAGGAAGACGTCTACAGAGATGGCAGGGAAAGGAGCAGTGTAGGAGAGTGGAGGTTCGGGTTGGTACTTTAAATGTTTGTACTATGACAGGTAAAGGGGGAGAGATAGCTGATATGATGGAGAGGAGAAAGGTAGATATGCTGTGTGTTCAGGAGTGGAAAGGGAGTAAGGCCAGGAACATTGGAGGTGGATTTAAACTGTTTTATCATGGTGTGGATGGAAAGAGAAATGGTGTAGGGGTGATTCTGAAGGAAGAGTACAGTAAGAGTGTAGTGGAGGTGAAGAGAGTTTCTGATAGGGTGATGATCGTGAAGGTGGAAGTTCAAGGGATGATGATAAATGTCATCAGTGCCTATGCTCCACAAGTTGGCTGTGAGATGGAGGAGAAGGAAAAATTCTGGAGTGAGTTAGATGAAGTGGTAGATGGTGTACCTAGGAAAGAACGGTTGGTGATTGGGGCAGACTTTAATGGGCATGTAGGTGAAGGGAACAGAGGTGATGGGTAGGTATGGTTTTAAGGAGAGGAATGTGGAAGGGCAGATGGTGGTAGATTTTGCTAAAAGGATGAAAATGGCAGTGGTGAACACTTATTTTAAGATGAAGGAGGATAATAGGGTGACGTATAAGAGTGGAGGAAGGTGCACACATGTGGACTATGTGCTTTGCAGGAGATGCAACCTGAAGGAGATTGGAGACTGTAAGGTGTTGGAAGGGGACAGTGTAGCTAGACAGCATCGGATGGTGGTCTGTAGGATGGTTTTGGAGGCGAAGAAGAAGAGAAGGAGAGTGAGGACTGAAAGAAGAATAAGATGGTGGAAACTGAAGGAGGAAGAGTGTAGTGTGAGGTTCAGGGAAGAGGTCAGACAGAGGCTTGGTGGTGTTGAAGAGGTGTTGAATGATTGGGCAACTACTGCAGGTGTGATAAGGGGGGCAGCTAGAAAAGTACTTGGTGTGACATCTGGAAATAGAAAGCAAGACAAGGAGACGTGGTGGTGGAATGAAGAAGTGCAGGAGAGCATAAGGAGAAAGAGGTTGGCAGAACAGAAGTGGGATAGACAGAGTGATGAGAAAAGTAGGCAGGAGTACAAGGAGATGCGGAAGCAGGTAAAGAGGGATGTGGCGAAAGTCAAGGTAAAGGCATATGAGGAGCTGTATGAGAAGTTGGACACTAAGGAAGGAGAAAAAGATTTATACCGTTTGGCCAGGCAGAGGGACCGAGCTTGGAAGGATGTACTGCAAGTGAGAGCAATAAAGAATGGAGGGGGAAATGTGTTGACTAATAATAATAATAATAATAATAATAATAATAAGCGCCTTTCCCAAGCTCAAGGACGCTTTACAAGGTACAATATAATATAATGAACATACATAAAACTTAAACATATTCTTCGGACATTTGCCCAGGATGAAGGATCACATGCAGCTGCATGAGTTAATGACTAATTAATGAGAGTTAATGAGACTAGTGAGGAGAGTGTGTTGAGAAGGTGGAGGGAGTATTTTGAGCAGCTGATGAATGAGGAAAATCAGAGATAGAGAAGGTTGGATGATGTGGAGTTGGTGAAGCAGGATGTAGATAGGATTAGTAAGGAGGAAGTGAGAGCAGCGATTAAGAGGATGAAGAGTGGAAAGTCGGTTGGACCAGATGACATACCGTTAGAAGCGTGGAGATGTTTAGGAGAGATGACAGTAGAGTTTTTGACCAGATTGTTTAACAGGATTTTGGAAGGTGAGAAGATGCCTAAGGAATGGAGAAGAAGTGTGCTGGTACCGATCTTTAAGCATAAAGGAGATGTGCAGTCTTGCAGTAACTACAGGGGAATTAAGGTGCAGGACATGTATGAGGACAGTGTGAAAGCAGTGAAGTATGCAGTAGGTACGACAGACTGGTTCAGGGTGAAGGTTGGACTGCATCAAGGATCGGCCCTGAGCCCTTTCCTGTTTGCAGTGGTGATGGACAGGTTGACGGACGAGGTCAGACAGGAGTCTCTGACTATGATGTGTGCGGATGATTTTGTGATTTGTGGTGAGAGTATGGAGCAGGTTGAGAAGAGCCTGGAGAGGTGGAGATATGCGCTGGAGAGAAGGGGAATTAAACTCAGTAGGAGTAAGACAGAATACATGTGTGTGAATGAGAGGGAGGGCAGTGGAGTGATGCGGTTGCAGGGAGAAGAGCTGGAGAAGGTGGAGGAGTTCAGGTACCTGAGGTCAACAGTGCAAAGTAATGGAGAGTGTGTTAGAGAAGTAAAGAAAAGAGTGCAGGCAGGGTGGAGTGGGTGGAGAAGAGTGACAGGAGTGATTTGTTATAGTAGGGTATCTGCAAGAATGAAAGGGAAAGTTTATAGGACTGTGGTCAGACCTGCGATGTTGCATGGTTTAGAGACAGTGGCATTGAGTAAAAGACAGGAGGTGGAGCTGGAGGTAGCAGAGCTGAAGATGTTAAGGTTTTCGTTGGGAGTGACGAGGATGGACAAGATTAGAAATGAGTTTATTAGAGGGACAGCGCATGTAGGACGTTTTGGTGACAAGGTGAGGGAGGCGAGATTGAGATGGTTTAGACATGTGCAAAGGAGGGAAATGAATTATAATGGTAGAAGAATGCTGAAGATGGAGCCACCAGGTAGGAGGAAAAGAGGAAGGCCAAGGAGGAGGTTCATGGATGTGGTGAGGGAAGACATGCAGGTAGTTAGTGTGAAAGAGGCAGATGTAGAGGACAGGGTGGTATGGAGACGGATGATCCGCTGTGGCGACCCTTAATGGGAGCAGCCGAAAGAAGAAGAAGAAGAAGAATCTATATGTTATATTTACCATTTCAGAGAAGACATTCAGAATACACAAACATTATTTTTCTGTATGTATTTTCAGATGTTAAAAAAATATAATGTTGAAATGTCATCGTCATGCTTATGGATGGCAATTCAAGTGACATACAGCATTTACGGGAAAAATAAGAATGATGATGAGTTGGAGTGGACGTTCCAAATACAATAATCAGTCCTTGTTTTTGTTATAAAATGTACAGTACATGCACATTGGTGAGATCAGTAAATTGCTGTAAATGCCCAATGTGTCAAATGTGATAAAATCACATTTGTAAATGGTAATCAATTGTTTTGATTTTAATTTAAGACCCCATAAACACTTTTCCAAAAGTATAATTTTCTGTTAATTATTTCATATGTCAGGCTTCACAGGGTTAAACATCTTTAATAATATTTGTGATGCTGTTGGTTCATCAAGCTGCTTTGGAGAAGATCTTATAGCCTTAACCTTTAACATACCAGTCAGATATGCAGACATCTCTCTCATCTGATTTCTCAATGTTACAAAACATTCCTCCATTTAAATAGGCTGAATGACTAATTGCAACATAGACTGTGTAAAAAGAGAGAAATTATTGCTTATTTGACAAAAATATTCTGAAATGACCTGGACAGATTTGTTGGTTCCCTTGGAAAAAAACATTATTCTGATTATAATGATATTTCAGACTTTTTCGTTTTATTTCATGATCTTCATACACATCAGAATTGTACCTTGCGAGGGAAATAAACTTTAAACAAGATCATTAAAAACAGCTTAAAATGTTTTTTTCCTTCTCCAAAAACAGAACCAAAGCAGTGAGTGAAGATCCTCCTGGACCCACATTCTCACACCCAATGATAAACATGGATCCTTCCCAAGTAGCTGAGTCCAACATGAGCCGAACTGAACATTCTGCTGAACCTCCAGCTCCACAACACACAGTGACCAAAAGGAACTTCACAAGATCAAAAAGAGAAGATCTCTTAAATGTTCTTATAATTTCAACTCACAGTCAACTACAGATGCAGAGAATGAAACACACACACTTCCACTGTATATGGGAACCAGGATATGACACGGTGCTTACACACCTTCACACCCTCATATATATATATATATATATATATATATATATATATATATATATATATATATATATATATATATATATATATATATATATATATATATATATATATATATATATATATAAACACACATACAAACAAAGTATGTGGAGCTGCTTGAAATTCTGAGAGACCTCCTGCAGCCAACTGTGCTGTAGTTTTTCAAACAGAATGGAGCACTTGATGCACAAAGCAGGGGAACAAACTCCACAGCAGCACGGAAAATGTAATCAGGCAAAACTGGACTTTGAACAATTCCACCAAGAACAATAATCCAAAAACATGATTGTTCTACATTTAGGGGCCACTCTGTGTATAAATATTATAAAGAAATATATATATAATAACCAACAACTGAATACTGAATACTGATTGTTACAAGTTTAGTTTTTTTTTGTTTTGGTGTTACTCCTTTCTTTGTCTCTGCGACTGTTCACACACATGACAGAAGCATAAATTCTTTCTGTTTAATGTCACCAATTTTATATAACTATGCATGTTCTCTTGGTAAAAAACTAATTAAAACACACAAATTTTTTTTTTAAAGGAGTTCTAAAAGCAGGACAGGGATTCTCTAGAGGGCCATCAAGGACTTCTCTGCTGGCTTAACACTATTAGAACACTGACATGTATTTTAATGTATTTGTTATTATGTACAGTATATGTATTAAATCATTCCCAAAAGTCTAGTTTCTTCATCGTTTTTCTCTCGCTTGCGCTGCCTTCTGGAGTGTAAGTTTATGTCTATCCAATCACATTTCAGCCATCACATTACGTGTTGCTGGGGTCAAAGAAATCTGCTGTAAGGACTTCAGAATTAGCAGTAGGGGTGCCTTCAGTTTAAAGTATATGTTGCTTGAAGACTGTTGCTTTAACCAATCATATTTCTAAATGGCCACATCAGGGCCATCTTGCAGACATACAATAATGTCAGCATTTTCACCTTTTTTCATTGGACAGGTAGAGAGCGCACTAGTCATAGTTCTACTGTTGTTTATTTACGTTTTGTTTTCACCAAATGTTCAAGTGATCGCCGACCAAGATCATTCAAGACCGACCATTCAATTCAATTCAATTCATTTTTATTTGTATAAAACGCTTTTAACAATGAACATTGTCTCAAAACAGCTTTACACACATAATGTGTTGATAAAAATCAATAAGATGTTCTTTATAAGTGTAAGTTTGTCCCTGATGAGCAAGCCGGTGGCGACCACATTTCTTCATCGAAGATGATAGTACCCCACTATCCTTTCAGTTTTTTATAATGCGTTGGACAGTTCTTAACCCAATTTTAGTAGTTTCCGCAATCTCCTTAGATGTTTTCTTTGCTTGATGCATGCCAATAATTTAAGCCTTCTGAAACATATCTTTTTCATGACTACAGGATGTGTCTTCTGACATGTATGTTTAAAAAATGAGAAGTTACTTATTGCATCAGTAAGGGTTAAATAACTTGTTGCCAGCTGAAACATAACCATCCAAGCAGTAATTATCCAATGGGAGGCTCTTACCTACTTTAGTTAAATCCAGGTGGTGATGTTATTTGCCAGTAGTTAAAAGTATGTAAAGCAGTGCAGTGTGTCTGTGTCACATTGAGCTACTGATTATTACATTCATAAACAGACAGGTACAGTCAAGTCAAGTCAAGTCAAGTCAAGTTTATTTGTATAGCGCTTTTCACAACAGACATTGTCTCAAAGCAGCTTTACAGAAAACAACAGTGAAGGTGAATGGTGTGGGTTTGTCCCTGATGAGCAAGACGTGGCGACAGTGGCAAGGAAAAACTCCCTTGGATGATATGAGGAAGAAACCTTGAGAGGAACCAGACTCAAAGGGGAACCCATCCTCATATGGGTGACATCGGTAGACGTTCCTTATCTTTTAGTCAATTTCTGTATCAAAATATTAGTTTTAAATGAGAGATTTCGGATTTGCAATACAACACAACTACTAGAGTCCTGGACATTAATCTATTGTCTGAAAATGTGTGTGTGTGTGTGTGTGTGTGTGTGTGTGTGTGTGTGTGTGTGTGTGTGTGTGTGTGTGTGTACAGGTGGATATAAGAAATAAATCTAGGAGGATTTTATCACTGACTTTTCTGTACCTTGTTCTTCTTGTGCTGGATGGAATTTCTTCTTAAACAGTAAGTCTGTTTTTATTACACGTTTATATTTATATTGTCAAGCACATGGATTTAAAGTGAATTGAAGTGTAAAGTTTTAGCCGAATAATGTTCTGCAGATGAATGACACCAAACACCCAACACGAGTTTAATGTCAGAACTGCTTCTATTTATGGCTTCATCCACATTATACATAGAAATAAAACAATCCTGTTGTAAAATGATGGTAAACTACAGCAAAAACTCAATGATTCATTACTTCAGACAGACGGAACAAACGCACAAACTATGTCGTTACATAAAAGGCATCTGAGGGCATATGTAAACACTCCAAGCACAAAGTTCAACAAAACATAGCAGAAACCGTTACAGATACATTTTCCCAATACAAACCTCAGGGTGGCATTAGAGAGGATCTTATAGCCTTTTCCTTTTACATACTAGTCAGATATGCAGACTTTTCTAAATTTAAATTATATAAAGTTTTTTGTAAAAAAATAATCACACACATCCAGATCGTACCTTGCGAGGAGAAGAAAATTAAAACAGGATCAATTAAAGCATCTTAAAGTGTTGTTTTTCTTCTTCAACAGCAGATACAAAGCAGTGTGGGAAGATCCTCCTGAACCCATGATGTCACACTATGTTAAAGATGGATCGTACCCTATTATCTGAGTCCAACATGAGCCGAGCTGAACATCCTGCTGGACCTCCATCTCTATAACAGCACAGGATCAAAGGGGTATTTCGCAAGTGCCAAAAGAGACATCTCTAAATTGGTCTTATAATTTCAGCTTACAGTCAACTACAGATGCAGAAACACAGCACACTTCCACTGTATAGAAGAACCAGGATACGACACAGTGCTTACACACACTCACACCCACATTTGCTAACTTTGGGGCGCTGCTTGAGACTCTGAGAGACTTCCACAAGCCCACTGTGCTGTAGTTCTTCACAACAGAATAGACATCTTCAGCACTTAATGCACAAATTGTAAATTCAAGTAGAGCATGGGAACATACTCCAGAGAGTCACAAATTTTTTTTATCAGGAGACACTAAAATAAGAGTGCTACTCCCAAGGACAAATCATCGAGGACATGATTGTTCTACTTTTGGAGGCTGCTCTGTGAAAGTGATAATTACTGACTTAAATACTGACTTCTAATATATATGTGCACATTGTATATTATCTGCAGATTTTTATTCCAACCTGAGTACTGATTGTGTTAAAAGTTCAGTTTTTATGATTTTCAAGAGCATATTTGTTTTTATAACCTTGTGAAATAAAAAAATAATAATTTGTTATGTTTAATTAAATAAAATAACTAAAATAAAATAAAAGTTATTTAACTTATCCAAAAGTTATTTTTGTATTCTCAGACCACTGCAACGTGTAGAAGACTTTTACATTCACACAATCCCACACCAGTGCTAATACACAGAAAACCAGCCAGCAGTAAGGGTTCAAGACTAATGCATCTAAATAAAAATATTTCCAAATCTCTGAACAAATCTGTCAAATCTTCGACGGTGTTTTAGTGCCACGTAAAAAAAAATCTAATATTATGAGAATAAAGACGCAGCAGCACGAGAATAAATCCTAAAAGAAAGTGTAGAAAAACTTCTTGGGTTCATGTCAAGAACATTAATGCCTGCTTTTTTTTATTCACAGTTGGACAAAGAAAGCTTAGCTGTGATTTTCGGCATACAAAGGATGGTTGTGTGACTTGAGGTGCTAGAGTCATCATACCTTTACGAGGTCAACCTGCATTATTAAAACAGTTACATCAGACTCATTCCAGCATGTCCAGAAAGAAGAGACAGGCCCGGTCATACATGTAGTGGCCAGAAATGGCTCAAGATGTGGAGAGAGTGGTGATTAAATAGGAGATACAGTATGTCAAAGCTCCAAAAAGGCACCTGTTTGAGCTCCTTTGCACCCCTGGGAGTGGCCTAGCTCGGCCTGGGAAAGACTTCATTTAGACTATGCAGGACCTTTGTTAGGAAGAATGTTTCTAATTCTGGGTTGATACTCATTCAAAGTGGATGGAAGTTTATCCTTGCAAACATAAAACATTTTAAGTAGGAGATTCTGTGCACGTGAGGAACTACAGCAGTGGACCTAAATAAATTCCTGCTGTATTTTGATACAAGACTGTTATAGGTCATAGACAAATAGTAAACAGACATGTGGACTAATTACAAACTTGCTGTGCAGCTGAGAGTTTGATCTGGATTGGTGACACGTTTGAAAAACTATGTTGATTTTTATATAGTTTTGCTGGTGTTTTGGTATGTACTTTTGATTTTGTGCTAATAGTTAAAGTAAGTGGGGAAAAAGGTCAATATTAGACACCAATGTAAGAATGAATGAAGATATGTTGTTAGTTAGAAGTAGAAGTTGAGGATGTAGTATCCTGAAGCAACCATTAGGTGTCATTTGAGTTACACTGTTTTTGTGTTCTTGATTCAAGTTGTAGTTGAAGAAGAGAATACTAATGTCTGTTAGTGTGAATGTACAGTACCCAAGTAAAATGTTAACTGCCACCCACAAACTGGATGTAGTGTGGTTAATACTGAAGATACTACAAACACGCAGATGTAACCATCGATATCCTTTAAATCGACCACTGGTCACCATTTCAGACTGTACAAAAGAGGTTGTTTCTGTCTTATATGGATGGTTACCTCTGCGTGTTTGTAGTATCTCTCATCCTAGAGGGCGCAATTGCTCAAATATGTAAATGAATATTTTATATTTGTTTATATTCGTACAGTTCAATTATTTGTTTCTCCACATCACAACAACATACTGTTCGCTGAGAGAGTTCAATATAATGTGCAGTCTCATCATTTAATGAACAGTGGCTGTTTTCGTACCAAACTTTTCCAAGTATGTATCGCTGCAGCTCAGAGACCTCCAAGTGGAAGGGACTTACGCCGCAAGTAGGTTGGACTTTACAAAGGGGTGAAATGCAGAAATCCCCAAGTGCTGTGAATGAGCAGATTAAATGTTGTCATTGTGAATGTCAAACACTGTTTTAAACAGCCATTTTATTGCTTAATATTTAAAAAATTCCATACATGTCAGGATCTTCCAGGCACACGGTGCACACTTCCGGTTTAGTGGCCATCTTGCCGTTTTTTAAGGACACACAAGACTTTATCTCAAGGCCCGATTCCATCACCGGCTTCCAAAGTCCCTGAGGATTATTCTTGCCACCCCGCTCGCGCTTGTGTTCCTGTTCCTGCTCCTTTTCCTGTTCCTGACCCTTGTTTTGCTATGTTTTGGTTTTGACCTCTGGACTGTTTTTGGTTCGTGTTTCTGCCCTGTCTTCATTGTTCTGTTTGCTGGCTCTTTTGGACAGTTTTTTGTATTTGGTGTTTGTCTTCCCTGCATCGTCCTGTTTGCCTGTGTTTTTGACCCTGGACTGTTTATTGTACTTTGTTTTTTCCTTGCACCATTGCTCAATGTGTTTCTTTATTAAAGCCTGTATTTTCCTTACTTCCTGTAACATCCTGCATTTGGATTCTTACTTACCCAGTCACCCGCATGTTTCCTGATAGAATAATCTGGCTGTGCATTGTGTCCCTTGAGATTCCTGACAGAGCTCCCGAGAGTTCTCGAGCGTAATGAAGTACAAATACTTAGTTTCTGTACTTAAGTAGTCTTTTCTGGGTTTTTTTGTTTTTTTAACAACTTCTTACTTTTACGCATTAATTTTTTACACAAATATCTGTACTTTCTATTTATTACATTTTCACCCAGGCTCAAAACTAATATTTTTTATTTATTTATTGACATTATCCATGTTTTCCTATTTCCTGTCATTGTGCGGCTTTTTCAATCTACCACTGGTGCATAATTTTCTGGCTTTCATACACCACAGACATAGCTAACAACAAGCAAGACCGAAGGCAACAGGGAGTCTGGGGGTAAAGTGGATGAGACACAGTGAGTCAGCGATGTTATCATGACTGAGAACAGAGACATTCCTGATCACCCGATCATCATCACATTTCTCTGCTTGTGTTCTATATGGTGGATGTTCAGCCTGGATACATTTATAAGGTAACTAAATTTGAAATTATTTTGTATTAATACACTGCCCTTTCAAAAAAATCACGCCTTTACCTTTGATTACGGCATGCATTCGCCGTGGCATCGTTTTGTTAAACTTCTGCAATGTCACAACATTTATTCCTGTCCAGAGTTGCGGTAATTTTTTTTACCAAGATCTTATATTGATGATGTGAGAGTCGGAACACTGGCCAAAGTATTCTCCAGCACATTTCAAAGATTCTCCATGGGGTCAAGGTCTGGTTTCTGTAGTGGCCAATTCATGAGTGAAAATGATGTCTCCTGCTCCCTGACCCACTCTTTCACATTTTCAGCCCGATGAATTCTGGCATTGTCATCTTGGAATATGCCCTGCCATCAGGAAAGAAAAAATCAATTGATGGAATAACCTGGTCATTCAGTATATTCAGGTAGTCAGCTGACCTCATTCTTTGGGCAAATAACGTTGCTTAATTTAGACCAGACTAACTGCAGCAACCCCAGATCATAGCACTGCCCCCACAGGCTCCTACGGTAGGTAGGTACTAGGCATGATGGGTGCATTAGTTCATCCACCTTCTTCTTACCGTGATTAGCCCATCACTCTGGAACAGGACCTTCTACCATTGCTCCAGAGTCCAATCTCTATGCTCCCTAGCAGTGTTGTGCTAGTTACTAAAAGTAGTAACTAGTTACAGTTACTCGTTACTTCATTCAAAAAGTAACTTAGTTACTTTGTTGATTACTTACACGAAAAAGTCATGCATTACTGTTAAAAGTAACTTTTTGGTTACTTTTTTTTTAAAGAACCTTCTTTAATGTTCCCATTAATGCCCTTTTATGCGTTATGGTCTACAAACACAAAACTGACTTGAACACAAAGTAATTTTTAAACACTATTTTATTTAAGTCAGACCAGCACAAACTGAATATATCACAAGGATTTCTGAAATAAATAACAAAAGCTGAATAATATATTCACAATCAAAAACTAAAGTGGCTTCTGCTGTTGTGTTGAGCTCTTAAAAATTTTCCTTTCACAGCTGAAGTATGAAAACTATCAACAATGTAGAACACCGGGCTAGCTTCTAGCTTCTAGTTCCGTCGAGGCATGGAGATTCTGGAGGAGCTTCAACAGATTGGAGTTGCTGTTTATCGCAGTAGATACGAGCTTCGAACCAGAAAGACACAGCTTACATTTGACAGTTTTTGTCTTTATACTCAACTAAAGTGAAATAATGAGCCTATTTCCACTTTGAGAAACTCGTCTTGCTCTCGCCTCGACTCGCCATTACTGCCGCACAGAACTGAATATACGGAGACACGCCCACAGCGCGTCTTCTTCCTGTTTACAGTGGTTCATCCACCAATCCTACAATGCGACGCTGCTGTAAGCAAGTTAGGCTGTAGTCTACACTTCAGCCAAAATTAATTCATTTAAAAAAGTAACGGGTAACGCACCATATGGTAACGGTAACGAAGTTACTTTATTTTAGGTACTTTACCGGTAACGCGTTACTGCCCAATAATGCTCCCTAGCAAATTAATCCTTTATTTTTTTCAGAATAGCCTCACTGATAAGTGTTTTTTTTTTAAGGCTACACAGCTGTTTAGTTCCAATCCCTTCGCATTGTGCATCCTGAAATGCTCTTACTTTCACTATTAAACATAGTTGTAAGTTCTACAGTTGTTGTTGTTTTTTACGATTTCTTCCTCGAAGATGATGGTTCCCCACTATCCTTCCAGTTCTTAACAATGCGATGGACAGTTCTTAACCCAATTTGAATAGTTTCAGGTATCACCTGGTTGTAATTTACAGGTGTCTGAGTGAATTCTTAATTCTTTAGAATGATATAATGTGATCAACCTTTTTGACATCACCACTAGCAAAAAAACTTATTTTAATTACACAATGAAACAATTAAACTATCTAAATTTACCTGATTATCATGATCGTCTTTAGTTTTACACAAACTGCATCGATTTTACACAACTCTCCATGCTCTGCTCTTAAAAAAACATGCCTACCCAAAACAACAACAGTTGCTAGGGAATTTCACAAACTTTAATCATATTTTTAAAGGAGTGTTCGTTCTATTAAAAGTAGCACAGGGATTCCCAAGCAAATTTTGTAACAAAAAAACAAAAATAAAATAATAAAAAACAAAGCAGTTCAGTTTTTTTTTTACAGTGTGTTTAGATATAAAATAGTGTGTACTGGTTACAGCAAGGGGAACCATAAAAGCATGTAAATGTCAAAACTTACCCACATTAATCACAAGCACATCTGTGGAAATTACCAGAGTTTAAATTCATTATCAAAACATCTCCAGTTCAATTTAATTCAATTCAAGTGTTGCACTGTGTTTAAGGCATTGCAAAATGTACAATAAAGAAAGAGAAATTTTAAAAAATGAAATCTAAAAAACTCCTCTCTAACAGAGTTCAGATATCTCAGATACCTTTTTGAATTTAAAGTACTTTCCTTTTTCCTACTCTGAGACAGAGTATAATAAATCTCCCATCACCTGAGTCATGCCTTTTTATTAAAAGTAATCCACACAATAAACCCAAGTAACCATAAACACACTGATTAATGTGTGCAAGGCCGGGAACAGGGGGGTGGCCCGGTGGTTAGAGCTACTGTCCCTCAGCCCTCAGAGGCTGAAGTTCTCCATGTTTCTCATGTGTTTACTCACAATCAGAATTACTCAATCTGTGGAGGTGACAGAAGGTTGTTGCATAAACAGCAATACAATCTACATTGCAGTCATTGGTTGATCCGCTAAATTTGTAATTTGGTCATTTGCTTTTGTATTTCTTTCAGTAATGATTTGCTATCGGTCCTTTTTTTTGTCCAAAAATCTTTATTGCAAAATTGCACATTTTATAACAATACCATCCCACCCAACCGAATAATCCCAAACCAGAACAAAGGGACATATGAAGAAAAAAAAATAAATACATTAAATAATAATTAAATTAAATAAAAAATAGAATTATACCTCCCCTCAATCTACCTCCAGGGTATGTACATCATTAAAGTAGGTAATAAATTGTTGCCATTTAAAAAAAAAAAAAAATTCTCTCCTGCCTCTGATAGTAGATTAGATTTTTTTCAAGTTTTATGAAGAAAATTAAATCTTTAAGCGATATTGATTTAGAAGGAGATTGTGGGGTGGACCAAGATAACAATATTCTATGCTGAGCACGCAAATACGCAAATGCAACAACACTACCTTGATTATGGGTTAGAGTTTGACACTGAGATGAAACACCAAAAATGGCAATTGAAGGGCAGATATCTAATTAGAAATTCAAAGACAATTTTAAAGAAGGAGTTCCAAAACGTCTAAAGTTTGGGACAGAGTGCAAACATATGACTGAGGTCACAGGGTGAAAGTTTACATTTTTCAAATATGCCGGGAACGTTGGTATATATCTTCGATAAACGAAAAAGTTGAGAAGAAGGTAAGCTGAATGTCCAAGATAAGTCGGAGAAGGTAATAAAAACGTTATTAATAAAAAAAAGTATTTAAAGCATTTTGGATCCTTCTTCTCCCAGAAAGCGAATGTAGAATCTGTGAAGGAGGGGAGGAAGTGGTGATTATTGCATATAGGAGCCACTACCGGACTTCTAAAAGTGCTAACAACTTGTACAAAATATGCACGTTCTTAGAAAAATGTGCAATTGCAAATCATAGAAGATGAGGTTATCAAGATATTTATGACTTGGTACCAAATAAAACATTTTTTTTGTAAAAGAAATAGGTAAACTGTAAAAATGTCAAAATGTTAAACAGTAAATAGTTTCTGTTATTATTAGCAATGTGTAATTGTAATGATCTATAAAATCGATTATGAGATTTGTTTTATATTAACATTTTATATTTAACGCAACAAAGAAAACTGTATCCTGGAAGTTATGCAAAGCGGAGCTTGTGTGGGATGAAGTACCACAGTGATGCACGTGAAAAGAAAATACACTAATGTTCTGGATGAACTTGAGTGAAGGATCTGTGTACATTTACCACCTCTTTACCTTTGCCACCTTTGTTATGCACGTCCTGGAATGTATTAATGCGTGATTGACTTTACCTACACCTGATAACCATCTGGCAGTGGTACATCTCAAATGGTTTGTGATGTTTGCAGGGTCAGTATCTTCTTTTTGAAGGTCCAAAATTTTTATGAGGTGGTCCAAAATCTTTGAGGTGGAATCACAAACCATTTGAGTGCCATTTGGACCCCACTTCATGAATATTTTGTACATTGAACTTTGAGGATAAACAACCTCTTAACCGCTACCCATAAAATAAAATACTACATCTACAGTGTTGAATCTATAATGATCTCAGATGTTGAACTATTTTTTGCTCAGGAGCTCCTGGTTCCACAACTCCAACTGACTGTATAAGACTATAGAAAGAACATTACTTTTAGTGTTACTCTTTAGTGTTTTGCATTGTTTTTATGATCACACTCATGATATCACCCAGATGAGGATGTTAAGTGAGTTTTTTTCTTGCTACAGTCACCCAAGGCTTACTCATCGGGGATAAATGCAAACATGGGTTTTCTTATCACTGCTATGCAGATGACACTCAACTAATCTTTTCTTTCCCTCTATCAGATACCACAGCTTCCGCTCGGATATCAGCATGCTTGACAGACATATCTTTATGGATAAGTGCTCACTAACTAAAACTCAACCCCAGCAAAACAGAACTGCTGGTCAATCCAGGTGCTTCATCTCCAGGACAAGATCTCCAAATAACACTTCATGACTCTCTGCTCTCCCCTTCGGCCACTGCTCGTAACCTTGGGGTAACTATGGACTACTGTCCTTCTTCCCACATGTCGCTGATGTTGCTCGTTCTTGTCGATTTCTTCTCTCTAACATCCGAAGGATTCGGCCATTTCTGTCCATACAGGCTGCCCAGGTGTTGTTCAGTCTCTTGTCATTTCAAGACTTGACTACTGCAACTCTCTGCTGGCAGGTCTTCCCCTGAACGCTATTCGTCCACTGCAAATGATCCAAAATGCAGCTGCACGACTTGTGTTCAATCAGCCCAAGTTCTCCCACACCACCCCACTGCTGCGCTCCCTTCACTGGCTTCCAGTAGCTGCACATATCAGATTCAAAACACTGATGCTTGCCTACAAGGCCAAAAATGGACCAGTACCATCTTACCTCAGTGACCTCATCACATCTCGCACTGCACCGCGCTGTCTGAGATCCTCCAGCACTGCTCGACTGGTACCTCCTTCTCTCAGAATGAGAGGTAAGTACACTTCAAGGCTCTTCTCTGTTCTGGCACCGAGGTGGTGGAATGAACTTCCCCTAGATGTCCGTATAGCGGAGTCCCTGACTATCTTCAAGCGACGACTGAAGACTTACCTCTTCCTGAAATACTTAAATTAGCACTTCCAAGCTTGTAGAATTCAAGAGTTATATTTATATTAAGTTTGTAATCTTGCGTACCAGTGTAGATTTATTCATTACTAGAGACTCAAAGCACTTTTGTACATCGCTCTGGATAAGGGCGTCTGCTAAATGCCGCAAATGTAAATGTAAATGCACATAATTGTCTATTGTCTATTGTAAAATGTGCTATTGAAATAAACTTCAACTTCAACTGAGAGTCGTTCATGATGCGCATGCGCAACAGCCTTCACCTGTAACCTTACAGGAGCAATAAAATATGTACAGGAAATAAGGGATGAGGGGGCCATACCACTTATTTACTGTTCAATCTGATACCAAGTACCTTCAATACCAGTATCATCAATACAGATGTCGACACCAATACCGGTATTTCTGAAGGCCTATAATTATTAATATTACTATGTTGAATAGACTGGACTTCCTTTTTGCTACATTTATTAAAAAATATATTCATAAATTAAATAATAGATTATTATTCAAACAAACTACTTTTCTTTTCTTTTTGTGAGGAAAAATGGGAATGTTCACATTGAGCCTGTTTCTTCTTAAAGTGATCGGTTTTCCTGCTTTTGAAAAATACTCTCTCAAAAGGAACATATCTCGGAGTGATCCCAAGATGTAAGACAGAGTGACAGAATGCTGACTTTCTACAGCAAATAAAGAAATAGTTCCTATTTGCATTAAATACATATTAAACTCACTTCTTTTAAAAAAAAAAAAACAGGTATGATTCCATATTTAAATGTCAGAATCGATCATCTTGATACACTGCTATCGATCAGAAGTATTAAAACTTTAAGATCGCACTTCCCTTACAGAAATGGAAGGATTTTAATGGTGCCTGTGTTAAAATATGTTACTGTAAAGTTTAGCACAAAAATAATCCTTTAAATTACATGATGTATCAGTTAAACAGTAGAAATCTTACCAGATCATCATGATGAAGGGGGATCGGCGTTATTTTTGTCTTTGCGACTGTTCATAAACGTGACAGGAATGTAACTTCCTGTTTCACTGAAACCAGTTTATGCGCATGCTCTGCTCATAAAAAAAAAAAAAAAAAAAAAGGAACACGCCTAAACAAAACATAACAGTTGCTAGGGAATCCCCAGAGCTTCAATAATATTTGAAAGGAGTGTTTGTTCTATAAAAAGCAACAGAGAGATTCCATAACAACCCAAAAAAAAAGGTTTGCTATCATGAATGACATCATTCACTTGTTAAATACACAATAGGGTTGTTTATAAAATATTTTTATGCCTCTAATTTGATCAGTATAAACAATGACATTAGATGTGTTTACTGGTTACTGCAAAGTGGAGACAGTAGAAACCTGGAAATATCAAAACTTACCCACATTACTCTCAAACACATCTGTGGGACTTACCAGAGTGTTAAATTTATCATTAAAACATCTTCGCCAAATAAATGTAATTTAATCTAAACTTTCTTTCGGCCTCTCCCATTAGGGGTCGCCACAGCGGATCATCCGCATGTTTGATTTGGCACGTTTTTACGCTGGATGCCCTTCCTAACGACTCTCCCCATTTATCCGGGCTTGGGACTGGCACTAAGGCTTGTGCAACCCTAATGTACACTTTTATTTGTATGGAGCTTTTAATAATGGCACTGCACCAAAGCAACTGGAAGAGATAAATTGATTTTATTTTTAAGTTTAGTGCTTCTACGTTTATCCCTAATGAGTGAACTAGTGGCAGCAGTGGCAATGAAAAACTCTATGAAATAGTAAAACAAAAAATCCTTGAGAGGAACCAGACACAAAGAGGAACCCATCCTCATCCTCAGAAACACCTCCTGACAAAAATCTTGACTAAATAAATATATTTTCAGCATCAACTTAAACAGACTGTGTCAGAACCAGAGGTGGGAAGTAAAGTATGAAAAATATTTCGTTACTGTACTTAAGTAGATTTTTCTGGAAAGTAGGAAAGTCAGGTAGGTCCTGCATGACCACAGTTTCCTCCAGAATGATGCTGAAGTTTGGACATGTCTTTGTTGTCTGCGAGATATCGTCCTCCATGACTTCAAGGATGCACAGTTTCACTCTTCTTGTGTAGGTCTCCTCCAAATCACTGTCCTAAGAATTATACAAATTTCATGAAAAATTGTTGTGCATATGTACAAATATAAAAAAATAAATCAAAGCTCAAACTCTAGCAAAAGAAACATGGCACTGTGACAAGCAGGACAAGGATAAGAACCATGGGAGGAAAAAAAAAAAAAAAAAAAAAAAAAAACGCACCCAGCCTCGTGACCTCGCTCCTCCTTTTATCAATCCAAAGCTCTTCTGTGAGACAATCGAAACCGGTGCTGCATGCAGGTGAATTGCCTTATCAATCACGCCACCGGCCTTGCACCATTCTCACGGCTCCCAGCCTCGTACTGCTTGCCACAGGCACAGTACATGTTAACCTGATGTAAATACTTGATGAAAACAAGCCACATGGAAACTGTCAGCACCTTTATTAAATATAACCACACATTTCATAAAATAACAGTGATCAATGAAAATATGACATGAACAAAAGCTAAAAACTTAACAGACAAGTCTTTGATATTGCATCGTGCTCCCTGAGGTACAAGGGGAGACCCCGTAAAGCTGTAGCGTCTCTGTGTGATAGGATGTCTGTTGTCTAGAGGGAGATAAATAATTTTAATTATGATTTACTCCTGCATGAATCCTTAAAGATCGTTTTAAGAGACTTAAAGGGATACTCCACTTTAAAATGAAAATTCTGTCATTATACTCACCCTCATGTTTCAAACCTGTATGAATTTCTTTCTTCTGCTGAACAGAAAGGAAGATATTTAGAAGAATGTCAGTAACTAGACAGTTTTTGGTACCACTGACTTCCATAGTAGGAAAAAATATATACTATGGAAGTCAATGGGACCCAGAAACTGTCTGGTTCCCATTGTTTTCAACCCACCTGGTGTTTTGAAAGAGCAGACACACTCAGGGTACAGGCACAACAATGGTTCACGTCGGCCTGGGCGCCATTGCTTTAGCCTGTAGTCTCTCAGCAGCAGATTTTGACTGGCACAATTGTATTTACAGTATCTACACTGCATGAAAAGAGTTTGCTCTCAAGGTAGATCTGTTTAAGAAAAAAAGTGAATGATCAGGGTTAGGGTTAGGGATGAACACAAAGTGAATGATCAGTTTCATAAAAAGCAAATAAATGAATGAACAATGAAATAGACAATGAATTTATACTTATGCTTTTTATTTTTTAGTGTATGACAACTGCTGCACAGAGATTTTCAAAAATCATTATCTCTTCAGAACGTTATCAATTAATCTAATTTACTACTGTTGTAGCAATTAATCAGAATTCTTAGCTGCCCTTCAGTACTGTAACGTTATTAGCAGATGGAGAACCATGTAGCCTAATATGGCTGAAGTCAACAGAATGTGCACGACTTCAAAAATATTACTGTGGAGCAAAATCCATCGCAACAAAAGATAAAAACTTAAATATTTCACGTAACATTGAAATGATTAAAAAATAAAGCTAATTTAAACATTTAGTAATGTTTATAACTTACAAAGTAAAGTTAGCTGCTAGTGGTGTTTCTATTTTCCCAACGAACTAATATCAACTAATTCAGAAGTAAAGTACAACAAAACAAAATAAAATCACTCACCATATATATTCCTCTGGATTATTATCGCCACGTGCTGCCTTGTCTTCTCAAGTTGTTTCTCCCGCTTAAAAAAGTGACCGTTGACTCACATCTTGGTTGTGCAAAGGTCACGTACTGACTTTTTCATAGAAATTTGCTGAGCCAACAAAAAAAAAAACAGTAATTTAAACTTTTTTCGAGTTAGATTTTTTACAGTGCAGTGGCAGCTCAGTGGTGGTGGGATTCAAACCTGTGACCTTTTGATCCAAAGACTAATCCTTAACCATTAAGCTACCACCTCTATTTAAAGTGTATGTGTATTGAATAGAAAGGCACCTGATTCATTTTCATCACACAAAGGCTAAAACAGCATGACTGCAGAGTAGTAGATGCTAATTAAATGTATTATTCATTTCTCAAGTATAAACCCAGAAAGTGTGGATTTTATAGATCAGATATGCTTCTTTAACATTCAGCACATCAGACCAATACGTTTTTTTCTTATTCTTTATTTGAGAAAAAAGGTTTTTATTAGGTGTGGTTTGACCTCTGCCTTACTTCTCTGAGATACTTATTCACAGCTACATACCAATTATAAAATTTCAGTTATATTAACACCTGTTCCACTTAAAAGAGAATATTGTAGACAAGTATAGTTTCAGATACAATCAGGACATGTTGGAACATGTATCTCTAAAACGACCATGTTGGTATTTCCATTACATCACTGACGTATTTCACTTCCTCATCATTCCAACAATCTTCTTAGCACAGTCCACATTGCCGGACCACTGTGTTTTCTCCACACTTTAAAACTGTAATACACAATAACAAACTGTTTTGTCATATAAACTATATAGCCAGATGTTGCTAGTGCACCCCTGACCATCACAACCATGTCTTGTTTTTTTCCCAAACTGTTAAAACAAACAGGAAAACGGCAGCTGTAAATCATGTCTCTGTACACTGTAACATTCCCTTCCCTGGAACTAAAATTCCCAAACACTGATGCAGCATAATGATGCTCCAATAGACAATTATTTAACTATTAACTATTTACAGCAAAACCTTTCTAATCTGTACTATATTATATAATAATAATCAGCTCATTTAGAACATTTTTATTACTTTTTTTTACTATTTATAGGCTTATTATTAATATGAGTTTAATAAAATATTATAAATGTGTTATAGATTACCAGTATCAACTAAGAAAACTGATTAAAATTACCAGAATTAAAGTGTGACAAACTTCTATGATGATTTACCTGCTTGCTTGCTGAGGCTTTGAATTCATGTTTTCATGCCTTTAGCAACCTCCCTTCCCTCTTTCTCTCTCTGTCTTCTTTAAGAACATGGATTAGTTCAGTCTTTTTAACACTTTTTATCACTTTTAGAAGACCGAGAAACAGGTCATTGGCATCAGAAATACAGAATACAGAATCAGAAATTTGGTGGATCAACCACTGACTGTAATGTGGGTTGTACTGCATCTACCTGTTAATGCAAACATCTCCACCTCCACTTCCCAGAGAGCAGGAACACAGATTGTAAATGATAATGAGAGTGTGGAAAACATGTGAATATGTGTTTCTGTTTATATAAATGGTTCATTATAAGATTTATATGCTTTGAACTATGTACAGCCATTTTGTGAGAACTCTGTAGTAAACATGCTTTATTAAAAGGCACTTAATCGATTACTTAATAATTCAAACATGTAAATTCAAATCAAATTTTATTTGTCACCTACACATTTATATAGAGTACAACATGAAATAGTAGTGAAATTTACAAAAAAAAATAAAAGTGAAACCAAAATTCATGATTCATGTCCTTTTATTAAATGTAATTCACACCATGAACCGGATGAACCCTAAACACACTAATTAATTATAACATTAATATAATCATATCGGACAAAAAGTGTAAATGATAAACACTCATTATAATGAATTAAATCTTTATACATTTCTTGCTTTCGAAGTTATGTAGAGATATATAAGATCTCTGCTGTCCTCTTTCTGTTTAAATGTGATCAAGCCCCCTTTATATCACATTGAGTAATGATATTTCTACCGGATGTTTTGAGCAACATGAGTTTTCTCCTCCTGGATGAGCTCTTTCAATTTACATGAAGTTTCTGTTTAAATGGTTTCCATGGAAAAAAGTTCGGGTGTGTTCGAGACGTTTTCGTCATAAACACGCCCTTAAGGAGCGGAGCCTACTGATATATATAGGACACACACACACACACACACACACACAAACACTGAGTGTGTAGAGGAGCTCAGAGCAGTGCAGTTTGTCTGTTTCTCATAGAGATACTGATTATTACATTTATACACAGACAGCTAAAGGAGGGGATGAGAAAAATATCAAGGAGGATTTCAGCAGCGACTCTTCTGTTCCTTCTTCTTGTGCTGGATGGAGTTTTTTCTTACAGTAAGTCTCTTTTTATTACACATTTATATTTGTATTGTCACACACATGGATTCGTAGTGAACAAAAGTGTAAAGTCTAACCCGAGATGAATGAAGACTCCCAAAGACAGTGAGCCAAAACCTGAAAACCGAGGCTTATTACGTTTTTACGCGGTGCAGCCGATTCGTTGTGTACGGACTGTTTATGGAGAATGTTTGGGATAAACTGCAGTATTCATCTCTACTCGGATGACTGTGTGTGTCAGGAGGTTATTATGGGATTTACAATGATAGTGAAACTTCGCTATTTTCGCTATCGATACTGTGTAAAACCCCCTGAAAGCTGCCGGGGGAAACACGCGCCAGGGAGAAAATCATTCTCTAATAACACTGTACTCTTCTGACTGGTTAGATTAGATTGTTGATTAATTTTCTACACCAGAAATGACACAATTAACACAAGTTCTACTGAATTTCAGAGAGCAGCGGCTACTGAAGCCCCCCCCCATTTAGTATGAATCACACTGTACACGTTTTCATGAGTCATATCGAGATATGCACGTGATCATACGTCATATGAACACGGAAAACACCAGGAGAACCCACGGTGACAGATTCAGTGACTCTGGAGCTGTGACACAAACAAAAAAGAATCTGAATCAGAAATAGCTTTATTACCATGTATGCTTACACACACAAGGAATTTGACTTGGTGTCAGGAACTTCCAGTGCAGGAGAAGTACAGACATAATGTAACAGAATAGTAAACCAGACAGTTAAATAATGCAATATATACAGAGTAGAAATTATGTTAAATAAATGTACAGCTGTTTTTTTTTTACATGTGTTCAGTTTACAAATAGACTTAAATTTTAGACATTTGGATTCTATGTACAAATGTGTTAGTTATGATGGACAATGTGTAGTTTTAAATATTTTATTTGTTCATGCTGATTATAGCATGTGGTTAAAAAAAAATATATATTTTGTGCCTGGATTTTCTTAGCTCTTTTCCCCACTTTGGATGAGTAAAGATCTTGGAGATTGGGCAGTGGGGCACCAATAATCTTCTCAGCAGTTCTGACCATCTGCTGTAGCCTCTAATATGTCTAATTAGTTAGCTAAACCAAACCAGACAGTTATAGATCTTCACAGGACAGACTCAATGATGGCCGAGTAGAATTGTTTCAGCAGCTCCTGTAGCAGGTTGAATTTTCTTAGTTGGTGAAGGAAGTACAACCTCTGCTGGTCCTTTTTAGCAATGGAGTCAATGTTATTGTCCCACTTCAGGTCCTGAGAGATGGTGGTACCAGAAACTTGTATGACTCCACTGTTGTCACAGTGCTTTTAATGATGGTGAGTGGGGGGAGTGCTGGGGGATTTCTTCCGAAGTCCACGATCATCTCCACTGTTTTGAACGTGTTGCGCTCCAGGTTGTGGTGGTTGCACCAGACAGCCAGCTCTTTAACCTCCTGTCTGTAAGCAGACTCGTCTCCATCCTGGATGAAGCCAGCAACTTTAGTGTTGTCCGCAAACTTCAGGAGCTTGACAGAGGGGTTTTTAGAGGTGCAGTCATTTGTGTACAGTGAGAAGAGTAGTGGTGAGAGAACCCAACCCTGGGGAGCACCAGTGCTGATAGTGAGAGACCTGGATGTGAGTTTGCCCAGCCTCACTGTCTGCTGTTTGTCTGTCAGGAAGTTGGTGATCAACAGACAGATTGGAGTGGGCACGGAAATCTGGGTCAGTTTGGCTGAGAGAAGGTCAGGAATGATGGTATTAAAGGCCAAACTTAAGTCTACAAACAAGATCCTTGCGTAGGTCCCAGGCCTGTCAAGATGTTGTAGTATATAATGCAATCCCATGTTGACTGCATCATCCGCAGATCTGTTTGCTCTGTGGGCAAACTGAAGGGGATCCAGCAGAGGTCCAGTGATGTCCTTTAGGTAGGCCAGGGCCAGTCTTTCAAATTACTCTTAATGATCACAGACGTTAGAGCAACAGGTCTGTAATCATTAAAACCAGTTTTTTGGTTTTTTTGGGGGGACTGGAATGATCGTGGAGTGTTTGAAGCAGTAGGAAACTACACACAGCTCCAGTGATCTGTTAAAGATCTGAGTGAAGATGGGGGCCAGTTGGTCAGCACAGACTTTTAGGCAGGCAGGTGAAACACCGTCTGGGCCAGAAGCTTTCCTAGTCGTCTGTCTTCTGAAGACTCGTTTCACATCCTCTACACATACCTTGTGCAGGTTGAATGGAGAGGGAGGCAGGAAGAGATGTTACAGGGGGGATAGGCGAATGTGTGAAGTGCAGATCAGAGGGGGTGGTGGGTGGTAGACTGGGCTTTTCAAACCGACGAGTGTTTTCATTGAGCTTTGTCACCATAGTTCTCTATGATATATTCTTTGATGCATGTCATTCATTTGTAGTGTTATTCTCTTTAAACATACACATTTGTTTATTCATGATATTTATGCTTTTAAAATGTTGTGTGTGTGTGTGTGTGTGTGTGTGTGTGTTTGTGTTGTATAAAAACAACTGTGTAAAAATTGTAAACACAAGCCTGTTTTTGAACAGAGCTCTCAATGTAACCGAACAGACCAATCATTTTATATCACCTCATGTAGGTTTACAGATCACATATTTACGTTGTGTTGATTGATCTGTTAAAGAACACAGTAAGCACATATGTGTTGTAGAATTCTTGATTCTGATATGTCAATATTATTTACTGTACGTCACATTGAGTAAGCATTATGACTTTCAGGTGATTACTGAGCAGATGACTGTGTGTGTGTGTGTGTGTGTGTGTGTGTGTGTGTGTGTGTGTGTGTGTGTGTGTGGGGGTGTGTGTGTGTGGGGGGGGGGGGCAGACAGACAGACAGACAGACAGACAGATAGATAGATAGATAGATAGATAGATAGATAGATAGATAGATAGATAGATAGATAGATAGATAGATAGATAGATAGATAGATAGATAGATAGATAGACAGAAGAAACACCCTTTCTCCAGTTAGATCACTGCTCAATGACTGATGAAGAACTATTAACATGAACTTTTTCCCCTCTATTTTTTCTCTGTAGCTGAGTTTGAGATCTCCGTACCTACTGGTGTACAGATGGGTGTCTACGGCGAGTCAGTGATTCTGCCCTGCACGTTCCCAGTGGGCAGCTTATGGGATGCAGGCAGCAGTGTGATCACATGGCAGCGTCAGCTAGAGGTGGTCCACAGCTTCTTCTACAGCCAAGACCAGCCGCAGTACCAGAGCCCGAGATACGCCAATCGCACCAGCCTGTTCCACCAGGAGCTGCAGAAGGGGAACGCGTCACTCAGGCTGGACCATACCACTCTAGAAGATGCGGGGGAGTACACCTGCTCCATCAGCACTCAGCTGGGCAGCCAAAGGAGGAGCTTCAGGCTCAAAGTAGCAGGTAACAATGCAAACTTTAATATAAAGCAGCATAAGGGTTAACTAGTTAGTTCCTTACTGGTAACCATGGTAACCTGTCACTAACCATTTTTTTTATCTTTGTCCTCCTGTAGCATTTTACCCAGAGCCTCGACTGCACATCTTCATGCTGAATGATGGCCATGTGGAGGTGCTGATGACGACAGAGGGTGGGTACCCCTCCCCTGCGCTGCAATGGCTGATCGGAAATGCCAGCGATGTCACAAACAGCACATACACACAGCTGAGGCAGGACCAACACACACACCTGTACAGCGTAAACAGTAAACTTAACCTGACCGCCAGTGTCAACTCCTCCATCATATTTATCATGAAGAACCCAGCTCTGGGCCAGGAGATCAGGAGGAACATTGACCTTTTCTCAGGTGGGTTTCTCAAGTTCACCTGTCCCAGAGAATTTGTTAAAGCGTACACCACAGTAATTTACCTTTATTACAAATGTAAAAAAATGAATATTATAAAAGTAGACAGAATTCTAAAATCTTTTTTTTTTGTTCTACAGAAAACCCAGGATTTGATCACAGCAATCAGAATGCAGTCATCAGTGGATTTATTGGACTTTCTGCTGCAGTTCTAATCATCATCATCATCATCATCATTTCAGTAATTATTCTTCTACGCCAGAGAGGGAAAAATGAAAACTCCCAAAATAATTTAGAGACCAACAGTGAATCATCATCTGCTACAAATTCTCAAAGAGGAACAGACAAAGCCGAGTGTGTAACAGAAACCCTGTTGAAGAAAGGTTTCAGATGAGATTACAATAATAAATAGTATTTATTAAATTTTTCATTACAAGCTGTTATTAAAGATGAACTACACAACTAAGGTCTTGTGCTGGTCCACTGGCTTCTCACATTTACTCCTCCCTGAGAGCATCTACAAAATAATCAGTGGTGGAATTTTCACAGCCTCAAAATGACCTCCTGAACACTATCTGCTATCTGACACCTGCTTTCGTAGTTTCAGAAATATTTTTGGACATTGAACAATTTGGACATTCATGTGTGAATGTATTAATGAAAAACCTTGAAGATGAATTCTCCAGCGTCATGATTACTGTTTCTGCCATAAACTGAATGTATGCTGCATTATGGGTTTACTGATGAAAGAATAACTGCAAAAATTAATATTTTATATTTACTATAAAATATCTCTGTAAAGCTTTATTTATTTATTTATTTATTGTAGTATTTTTATTGTTTTTTTTTTTTTTAAATCATACTTATGACTTATAATTAGAGTCTACCCATTAAAGTGGTCTCTGGTTCTATAAATTTTTCTCTCCTTTATAACACTTGGATAATTCTTATTTTAAGTGTTTCAAGTGGGAAACTGCGCAGCTACAAGAAGAAACAGGAATTTATAACAAACTTATAGAAGCAAATGTATTGTAAAACAGGAAAAGTTTAAATCCGCTGACACAGAAAAGTTCACACAGATGTTTGTTTGGGTTTCTGTAATAACTGCACTGATTTCTATTAATGTGATACAAGTGGAAGCCTCAATCATTCTGACAGTAACATTCTCATTATATTTATCTGTAAATGTTTGCACTCCAAATTGGAGTAAAAAGCTGCTTACTTCATTTCCATTTTGTTTGAATTTTCTTGGTTCTATTGTTTCTTGCTGGATGAGAGACCTGAATAAATGCACTTTAAGTTCAAAAAAGGTTTTTAGTCTCTTTTTACATTTTTATAATTTTTTTTTTATCATACATCAAGTGTTATAAGATTCTTTTAGTTGTATAGAATATAAATATATGAAAACCATTTTTCCTCAAAATGTTATTATTTTTCTTTGTTACAATAGATTTATATTTCTTTCTGAACTGGTTCAGTTTGTTACCTCAAAACTCAAAATCTGTAAAATTTCAGTTTGGAACATTAGTGATTTTAGTGAGTTACTGGGCAATATTATATGAATACTCTTTTAATTATTATATTATTATAATAATATAAATATTGTCTACAGAATAAAATCTGTGTAAAAGAATGAATTTACACCAAACATCAACGTATTTAGCTTCTGTAAAGGCACTCTGAGAAACAGTGTCCACATCTTATATATCTCTCTCACACACACACACACACACACACACACACACACACACACACACACACACACACACACACACACACACACACACACACACACACCCACACACACACACAAAGTATGATTACACACTGGCCATATTAGAGTACACATTAATGGACATTAACTTTACACACTCACATGTTAATGACCATAGAGTATTAGTTTCTGAAAACTTTTCTGTGTGTGTGTGTGTGTGTGTGTGTGTGTGTGTGTGTGTGTGTGTGTGTGTGTGTGTGTGTATCTGTGTGTGTGTTTGAGAGAGAGATATTGAACTACTGAGTGAGATGAAGCAGTTTTACCGTCACCCTGTAGTTGATGATTTTCCTCTAACAGCAGATCCCCATGTGTTTAATTTTTTTTTAATAAACACTTTACCACTATAAACACTTTTAGTTTTTCTATTAATTCTCTCTCTTTAAATTAATAAAACAAAAATATTGGATTCCGAATTTAAAGAACAGCTATGTGGTAGAAAATGTTTAAACATCTAAATTTAAACATTTGTTAAAAAACAAGTGGTGTGATTTATAATGAGGTCAGCATGCTGTGTGTGTTTGTGTGTGTGATCAATGTTAGATGATTAAACAGAAGCAGAAACGCAAAGCAACTGTCCACATTTCTAAATATTTCAATTTATTTGATGTGAAATGTTAATTGAATTCTCAGTAGCTTGATTTGATTAGGCAATATTATTTACGTGTTATTTAATCAGTACTTGGGCTCTCGCTCGCCGTCGCATGGCGGCAGGGAGAATTGCTGCAGTTTTATCAATAGCAACCTCGGTATAAGCCTTTACAAAATAATGATGTAAGGGGATTCCCCTCCTTCCCAGCACTAACCCTTATCCTTCAGTCCGCCTCGTCTCCCTCACACCAGCACCGACTCTCCTCCAGGGTAACATTGTTTTTGTTTTTTAAATTTTAGTTTATTATTATTACAATATACAGTAATACAACACATTTCAAATGTATAATAATGTAAAATAAATGTATAAATATACTGTATTGTATTGTATTATTTATTTTATCTGAATTATTTCTGGGTCCTGGAATTTACATTATTTCTTATGGGGAAATTCGCTTGGTTATATGTATGATTTGGTTTAAGTTTACTTATCTGGAACGAATTACATTCGCAAACTGAGGATATGAAACTTGTATGGAAATTTGAATATGACATTAAATGTAAAAGTGTCTACAACCAGTAGAGAGCTTTTGGATTCTGCACTTCAGCTTGTCTTGACGTTAATAACTGTAATAAATGGGCATTCGGTGCCACCCAGATGAGGATGGGTTTCCTCTTGAGTCTGGTTTCTCTCAAAGATTCTTCCTTATGCCATCTCAGGGAATTTTTCCTTCATCAAAGTTGCCACTGGATTCCTCATGAGAATTGAATTGAATTACATTGAATTACCGCCTTACTCTGCAAATCAGTGATTAAGACAATAAAAATGTAAATCATATATAACATATAAAATTGGTGTATTGATTGGTGTAAGAAACAGTGTTATTTCTTAAGGAGACCATGGTAAAAAAAGACCAGCAGTACACACTTTGAAGGCCCTGGGCAGATTAGATTGACATGGCAGCAGATAGAGGCTGAAATATGATTAAACAAAAAAAATCCTACATCCACATACACATACTAGAAGCAGTGCAGCCAAAAGAAACTCTACGAAATGAAGAGAATAAACTGTTGGGAATAAATTAATACAATTTCATGGAACAAATATTAGAATTTAGGTTGGGTACATACAAGATGGATATCATAACTAGTTTTAGGATTAATCAGTGCAGATTATAGTTTTACTGTATTAATACATTACACTTTTTAGAGGTTTTAATGTGTCAACACTCATTCTTTCCTACCTATTATTATATGACTTTAGTGATTTTATGGAATAGGAGTTGGTATACATATTCAAGGGCGTGCAAAGATGTGTAGTATTTGTGATCGTATGTAGTGGGCCTGTCTGGACCAAAATAAAAAGGTCCGATTTTTTATCCCAGTCCAGTCCAGTATCTAAATCACACAAACACACAATTCAACTCCTTCTGACCTTCTCTATATTTCTACATCAACATTCTCAAAGCAAATAATGCGTCTGTGGTGCTCTTCCTCGGTCAGTGACACTTTCGCCAGGGCTGTGAGCCGTGACGACGCCTTCAGAGGAACTTGGGAGTGCTTTGTCATCCTCCGAGGGACCTGGAGGAGAGACGTCGCCCGGAAAGGGACACAGAGGTGTTACGTCGGCCGGAGAGAAACCCGGAGGTGAAACAATGTCTGGAGCGGAACGCTGAGGCGTGACTTTGCCTTCAGATGGTCTAGGAGGTGTGGCTTTGCTTTTTGGGAGACTTGGGGCTGAGACGTCTTCATAGGAGGAGCTCTTAGGCGAGACTCCGCCTTCGGAGGAGCTCTTAGGCGAGATGTCTTCGTCGGAGGAACCCGGGGGCGAGACGTCGCCGACGGAGGAGCCCGGGGCGAGACGTCGCCGACGGAGGAGCCCGGAGGTGAGACTTCGGCATCGGAGGAGTTTGAAGGCGAGACGTCGCCATCGGAGGAGCTCGGAGGCGAGATGTCGCCATCGGAGGAGCTCGGAGGCGGGACGTCGCCATCAGAGGAGCTCGTAGGCGAGATGTCGCCATCGGAGGAGCATGGAGGCGGGACATGCCGGAGCGGAGAGGAGCTCTCGGAGACTCTGTGGAGCAGAGAGGAGCTCTCGGAGACTCTGTGGAGCGGAGAGGAGCTCTCGAAGACTTTGTGGAGCTCTCAGGGACGCTCTGGGACAGAGAGGAGCTCAGAGGCGAGACGTCGCCATCAGAGGAGATTGGGGTTGTGGTGTCGTCCTCAGAAGAATCTGGGATCGTGACATCACTGCCGGATGGCTCTAGAAGCGACCTGGGGTTGTCCGAGGAACCGTGGGTTACCATGCCACCTTCATAGGCGGTCGGAAGCGATATGACCTCCTTCTTGCGGCCAGGCAGCGGTGTGACGACCCTCTTGCGACCAGGCGGCTGTTCGACATCCCTTTTGCAGCCAGGCGTCGGCACGACGTTCCCTTCGTGGCCAGGTGGCGGCACGACGTCCCTTTCGCGGCCAGGCGGCGGCACGATGTCCCCTTTGCGGCAAGGCAGCGGTACAACGTCCTTTTTGCGGCCAAGCAGCACAACGTCCCTTTTGTGGCCAGGTGGCGGTACGACTCACACACACATATACGCACACACACTCACACACGCACACAGCAGTCCTTTGGTTGAGAGAGTCCGAGGTGCGCATTGGGAGAAGCGTAGCTGACCCGAGATGCGCGGGGAGGAGAAGCGCAGCCGGGACGGGATTATGGAGTCCAAATGGAACGGAATAACAGAGTCCTGTGTGAAAACCGAAACCCGAAAACATAGACCGCACGTAAAGTCCAACACATACAATAACGAACGGCGGGTGAATGTGAGAGAGGGGTTTATGTTGGAGCGGGGTGGAGTGATGATGAGCTTCAAGTGTGCATAGTTATGCCTGGAGCTCCGGAGAGAGCGGAGGCATGAGTGACAACGAGCTCCAGGTGTGCGTAGTTATGGCTGGAGCTCCAGGGAGAGCGGAGGCATAGAGAGCCACCAAAGGGGGCGTAGCAGGTGGATCCCTGACAGTTATATACCTTTTGTTGGCAATGACAAAAGATCAAACGTTTTCTGTAAGTCTCCACAAGGTTTTTACACACTGTTGCTGGTAGTTTGGCCCATTCCTCCATGCAGATCTCCTCTAGAGCAGTGATGTTTTGGGGCTGTCGCTGGGCAACACATTTTCAACTCCCTCTAAAGATTTTTTATGGGGTTGAGACATGGAGACTGGCTAGGCCACTCCAGCACCTTAAAATGCTTCTTACGAAGCCACTCCTTCGTTGCCCGGGCGGTGTGTTTGGGATCATTGTCATGCTGAAAGACCCAGCCACATTTCATCTTAAATGCCCTTGCTGATGGAAGGAGGTTTTCACTCAAAATCTCACGATACATGGCCCCATTCATTCTTTCCTTTACATGGATCAGTCGTCCTGGTCCCTTTCAGAAAATAGCCCCAAAGCATGATGTTTCCTCCCCCATGCTTCACAGTAGGTATGGTGTTCTTTGGATGCAACTCAGCATTTTTTCTCCCCCAAACACGAAAAGTTGCATTTTTTCCAAAAAGTTATATTTTGGTTTCATCTGACAATATAAAAGTCTCCCCATCCTTTTCTGGATCATTCAAATGCTCTCTAGCAAACTTCAGACGGGCCCGGACATGTACTGGCTTATGCATTGGGACACGTCTGGCACAGCAGGATTTGAGTCCCTGGCGGCGTAGTGTGTTACTGATGGTAGACTTTGTTACTTTGGTCCCAGCTCTCTGCAGGTCATTCATTTTGTTCCCCCTATGTGGTTCTGGGATTTTTGCTCACCGTTCTTGTAATCATTTTGACCCCACGGGGTGAGATCTTGCATGGAGCCCCAGATCGAGGGAGATTATCAGTGGTCTTGTATGTCTTCCATTTTCTAATAGTTGCTCCCACAGTTGATTTCTTCACACCAAGCTGCTTACCTATTGCAGATTCAGTCTTCCCACCCTGGTGCAGGTCTACAATTTTGTTTGTGGTGCCCTTTGACAGCTCTTTGGTTTTGGCCATAGTGGTGTTTGGAGTCTGACAGTTTGAGGTTGTGGACAGGTGTCTTTTATACTGATAACGAGTTCAAACAGGTGCCATTATTACAGGTAACAAGTGGAGGACAGAGGAGCCTTTTAATGAAGAAGTTACAGGTCTGTGAAAGCCAGACATCTTGCTTTTTTGTAGGTGACCAAATACTGATTTTCCACCATAATTAGCAAATAAATTCTTTTAAAAATGGACAATGTGATTTTTCTGGGGGGGTTTTTCTCATTTTGTCTCTCATAGTTGAAGTGTACCTATGATGAAAATTACAGGCCTCTCTCATCTTTTGAAGTGGGAGAACTTGCACAATTGGTGGCTGACTATATACTTTTTTGCCCCACTGTATAAAGGTGATGTTGCATACATTTAAAGAAAGAAGTGAAGTTGTGAAGTTTATAATTGTATGACTGCTGTAGACTCTTTAACACCACACAGAGTAGACAGAATAAGTCTGTCTACTTTTTCCTATGTATGAACAAACACCCACATATAACCTCACACTCCCTATTTGGTCAGATTAAAATGTGTAAAAGAAAACCCAGGAAAACAGGAAATGAGTCACTGTTCAAGATAGATATTTTATTCGTGAGAAATGTATTCCTTTTCTCAAATATTTACAGTGTTCATAGACAAGTATGTAGTGAAGAAGGGAAATTCTTTGATAAAGCTTAAGTTGTGCTGTCCTGGAGATAGCTTTATGCATTTCATCTGTCTCTGGTTATTGGGTTTGAGCATGTGTGTGATAGAAAAAACTCTGTACAGATTTACTAATCCTAAACAGCCACATAGGCAATATATATTTACAATTTCACTAAATTTACTATTTCAAGGAAAGTCAGATCACACAGGTCGGTGTGTCTTTGTGTGTGTTCTAGACATTAGACATTCTAGACATTATGGAGTTTTGTTGTTTTTGTCTGCTTAACTTCTTGTGGAATGTACTGTTTTAGTCTCTGAGGCAGTTTAAGCAGGAGAAATAAAAAAAAAAACATGTCCAGTTGTCAAACTTTATCTTGAATACAATAGACCAAGACCGGCCGCAGTACCAGAGCCCGAGATACGCCAACCGCACCAGCCTGTTCCACCAGGAGCTGCAGAAGGGGAACGCATCGCTCAAGTTGGACCGGACCACTCTAGAGGATGCGGGGGAAAACACCTTCTCCATCAGCACTCAGCTGGGCAGCCAAAGGAAGAGCTTCAGGCTCAAAGTAGCAGATAACAATGCAAACTTTGATATATAGCTGCATAAGGGTTAGCTAGTTAGGACCTTACTGGTTACCATGGTAACCGGCCACTAACCATTTTTCATCTTTGTCCTCCTTTAGCACCCAGATCTGGTCCAGGAGATCAGGAGGAACATTGACCTATTCTCAGGTGGGTTTCTCAAGTCCACCTGTCCCAGAGAATTTGTTAAAGCGTACACCACAGTAATTTACCTTTATTACAATGTTACAAAAATGAATATTATAAAAGTAGACAGAATTCTAAAACATTTTTTTTTGTCCTACAGAAAACCTAGGATTTGATCACAGCAATCAGAATGCAGTCATCAGTGGACTTATTGGACTTGTTGTTGCAGTTCTAATCATCATCATCATCTCAGTAATTATTCTTCTACACTGGAGAAGGAAAAAGAAAACTTCCAAAATAATTTAGAGACCAACACTAGATCATCATCTGCTACAAATTCTTAAATAGGATCAGACAAAGCCAAGTGTGTTACAGAAACCCTGTTGAAGTAAGGTTCCAGATGAGATTAAAATAATTAATAGTGTTTGTTAGATTTTCATCATGCCCAAACGAAACATGTGTGTCTGAACCAGTGTGAGAACCATCTTAACACTAACAGTATGTTTTAAAATTTCCTTCACAAGCTGTAATTAAAGATGAACTACACACTAAGGTCTTGTGCTGGTCCACTGGCTCCTCACATTTTCTCCTCCCTGAGAGCATCTACAAAATAATCAGCGGTGGAATTTTCACAACCTCAAAATGACCTCCTGAACACTATCTGCTATCTGACACCTGCTTTTGTAGTTTCAGAAATATTTTTGGACATTGAACAATTTGGACATTCATGTGTGAATGTAATAATGAAAAACCTTGAAGATGAATTCTCCAGCGTCATGATTACTGTTTCTGCCATAAACTGAATGTATGCTGCATTATGGGTTTACTGATGAATGAACAACTGCAAAAATATATATTTTATATTTACTATAAAATATCTCTGTAAAGATATTTTTTTACTTTGTTATTTATTTAATGTAGTTTTTTATTGTTTTGTTTTTTAATCTTGCTTATAACTTATAACTAGTCTACCCATTAAAATCGTCTTGTTTCTGTACATTTTTCTTCCTTTTCCTTTTTTTCCTTTATAACACTTGGATAATTCTTATTTTAA
>NC_139577.1:8020106-8102606 GCF_946808225.1 Silurus aristotelis | reverse complement strand
TACTTAAAAATTCATTTTCACAAAAAGCTAGACATTGTTAGGAGATGTCAGCCAACCCTGAAGCTAGCTAGCTTGTCTCAGCCTGGAAAAGGGTTTTGTTCTCCACTTTCAGACCAGTGAATACGAGCAGTACCACTCGCTTACAGCCTCTGAGGAGCGGTGCAAATTATGAGTCTGCATCTCCGGTGAGTAGGTTGTATTTAATTTAAATTCTTATATTTGTGTCATGTTATTAGACAAATACCTGCTCCAGATGATGTAGGAGCACAGTGGTAGTGTAGAGGTTTGGAGTTGTCTTAACTAAGGTTTCTTGCTTTAGTAAAATGGTATTCGCCCTCCAACTGTGAAATCCCTCTCTCTCTGTGTAATGCCATGCGTTGTTATATTGCGTTTTTGTATAGTATTGATGGTTTCAATAATTGCGACGTGATAGTGGTGGTATTAAGAGGTGGATTAAGTCGGGTAAGTCCCTACTGAAGGCCCAGGTACCAAATGCACGGCCCGCCACTGGTATAAACACCTACATGTAATCTCATACTCCCTATTTGCTCAGATTAAAACATTAAAAAATTTAATAAACAAGAAAAATAAGTGGTTATTGGGTGTGGGCATGTGTGTGATAGAAAATACCTGTACAGAATTACTAATCCTAAACGGCCACATAAGAAATCTATATTTACGATTTCAAGGAAAATTAGATGAGTGTGTATCTTTGTTTGTGTTCTAGACATTGGAGTTTGTGTCAGCCTTATTTGTGGGCTGCACCGGTTGGTGGGAGTTAATAATGATTGATAATGATGGTTAATGAGTTTTGATGTTTTTATCTGCTGAACATCTTGTGAAATGTACTTTTTTAGTCTCTGGGGCAGTTTAGATGGAAAACCAATTTCAGTTGTCTAACTTTATCTTAAAAACAATGGTCTTTATTGTATCTCCCTCTGTGTTTGTCTCTGTAGCTGACTTTGAGATCTCTGTACCCACTGGTGTACAGATGGGTGTGTACGGCGAGTCAGTGGTTCTGCCCTGCCCGTTCCCACTGGGCAGCTCGTGGGATGCAGGCAGCAGTGTGATCTCATGGCAGCGTCAGCTAGAGGTGGTTCATAGTTTCTTCTACGACCGAGACCGGCCGCAGTACCAGAGCCCGAGATACGCCAACCGCACCAGCCTGTTCCACCAGGAGCTGCAGAAGGGGATCGCTCAAGCTGGACCGTACCACTCTAAAGGATGCGGGGGAGTACACCTGCTCCATCAGCACTCAGCTGGGCAACCAGAGGAAGAGCTTCAGCCTCAAAGTAGCAGGTAACAATGCAAACTTTTGATGAAGCATTACTAGTTACCATGGTAACAGGCCAGTCAGTGCTCTTCTTATCTGCCCCTCTCTCAGCGTTTTACCCGGAGCCCCAAGTGCACATTTTTATGCTGAACGATGGCCATGTGGAGGTGCTGGTGACGTCAGAGGGTGGGTACCCCTCCCCTGCGCTGCAATGGCTGATGGGAATTACCAGCGATGTCACCAACAGCACATACACGAAACTAAGGCAGGACCAGTACACACACCTGTACAGCGTAAACAGTAAACTTAACCTGACCTTTAGTGCCAACTCCTCCATCATATTCATCATGAAGAACCCAGATCTGGGCCAGGAGATCAGGAGGAACATCAACCTCTCCTTAGATGGGTTTGGGTTTAAGTGGTAAAAGCCAGGAGATTGATTTGAATGACCATAGATTCATGTAGAATTCTTTAAGGTCTACCTCAGGAATCCTTAAGATCACAGGGGACCCCAAAAAATTGCAAAAGGAAAAAAAGAAAGATATTCTGCAATAGATCAAATTCTATTAGTAATTTTAACGATTAAACATTTCTATAATCTTTTGTTTATTTATTTTCAGAAAACAGCGGACATGATGGACACAAACTGAAAATCACTTCACTGTTCCTTCTTGGACTGGTCACCACAATAAAATTTTATATTTTATATGTTCTGTATTGTTTAAAGATTTATAATCACACTCTTGAAATCACCCAAATGACAATGGGTTCCCCTTTTGAGTCTGGTTCCTCTCAGGGTTTCTTCCTCATAACATCTAAGAGTTTTTCCTTGCTACAGTCACCATGGCTGCTCATAAGGGATAATACACATTGTTCACCTTAACTCTTAAATTCTGTATTCTTGAGACAATGTTTGTTGTGAAAAGCGCTATAAAAATGAACAACTTTTTAATAATCTTTTTCAGGTGGAAAATAAAACCACTGATATGAGTTTGATGAATTTACTTTTAGGGGAAAAAAGTGTTTGTCTTTGGAGAATGTGTGCAAAGACCACAGACCTTTTGCACTGAGTATGAATGTGGGGTAGGTAAATGTGTGGTGGTGCACGAATGAACAAGAATTTACTTATAAGATATAATAATGTAGTTTTAGTTTGATGTCAGGTGAAGAAGAAGAAATGAAGATGGATGCAGGGAAATTTGAGTCCAGAATGAGAAAAAGGTTCTGTGAGAAACTGCACATTGATATCGCTGTACTGTCCTCAACAAAGATTTTGGTGTTTGTTTTGACAGTCAGATAATCCCTCCCTCCCTTACGAGGGAAATATCAAGGTCCGTGACGTCGGAGTGACGTGGGGCCGCCTTCCCGTGGGCTCACCACCTGCAGGAGGGACCGTAGGGGACGGTGCTGTGAGGATTGGGCAGCAGTCGAAGGCGGGGGCCTGCTTAGACTGCTGCCTTCACGACCCGAATTACGGATAAGCGGGAGAAAATGAATGAATGAATGAATAATCCCTCCCTCACACAACTCTGAAGACAAGAATTCTTTTTGGCCACAGGTTTAATTGTCTTGGGTATGAAGTAAAATACTGATACTGTTGCAAGGTGAAAGCGGTTAAAGAAATACATGTCGATTTAAGAGAGCCATCGCTACTGCTGCCCGCATGGAGCAATCACTACATCCTGTTTCCCGTGAACGCCAGAGAAAGCGGTCTGATGATCAAACCGCTTTCTCGAACGCCAGAGAAAGTGATTGCTCCATGCATAACATTTAATTTGCCACTAGATGGGGCTCGAAACCATGAAAAAAATTACTGCCACAATACATTTAAAAAATTACAATCAAACTATTGGATATCTTATTAAAATACACACTAACAAAATATGAATACATTTTAATTCTCCAGCACAATCACATTCACACCGCCGATCTGCTCAATCTACATGATTACATTCCATTGAACTGTGGAAACAACCTTTTTCTTTCCTGAATTAAAGAGAGGGAGAAAGAGAGAGAGACAGACAGACAGACAAAGATAGAAACAGACAGGTAAAGACAAGTGAGTTTATTCTACCGCTCATTCTTCTCAGTCTGCTGCAAGTGTAAAGTGTGTGTGTGTGTGTGTGTGTGTGTGTGTGTGTGTAGTTTGTGTGCTTTGTGTAAAGTTTGTTTACAGAAAAATTACACAACACAGGTTAATCAGTGGTAAAAATGTTTAAAGATTTCAATAAAGATTTTCTTGTAGTGTGAATTGTTTGTGTAGTGTGTTATGTACACAATACTGTTAAATGTTGATGTTTACATATACAAGTTTGTTAGGAAGTGGGATGTGATACAGCATCCTCTAGACCAGGGGTCACCAACCTTTTTAAAACTGAGAGCTACTTCTTGGGCACCGATTAATGTGAAGGGCTACCAGTTTGATACACACAGTTTTCAGTATGATCTGAAAAAACAAATTTGCTCAATTTACCTTTTATTATATGTTATTATTAATAATTAATGATATTCATCTATGTGAAGACAAATGATCAGATCACTGAACATTGATTTCTCATAATAATCAACAATGATTTAACAAAGTAGGAAACAGCTATTTTTTAGAAAAGACCCGCGGGCTTCTCATGTGGTCCTTGCGGGCTACCTGGTTGGTGACCCCTGCTCTAGAGTTTGGGGAATTCTTGTGTCAACAAAACTGAAGCGACCTCACACTGCTGTTTATATTTCAACATTACATTTATTATTCTCTTACTGCATTACACACACAGACAACATGGCCTTAAACTCTACAAACTACAAGCACATTGCATATTATTATACAGGGTGTTGCAGAAAAACAGGACATTTTGGAACTAGGTGAAGTTTTTTTTTTTTTTTACATCCAGTAGTCACACATTTGTGCTGTAAATTATTGTATTTTTTTTGTTTCTCAGTGCACTTTATCAATTTGATTAAATATTTGATGTTAGTCTAGTCTTTATTTACAAATAAAGTACCGAATATTATTCATTTAACATTTCTAAAATAAACCGTGATGCAATGTGTACCATTAAAGCTATTTAAAGCTACAAAAATAATAAACAAAATAATAAACATTTGAGTTTTGCATAATTGAATAGTATAACAAATTGCATTGAGTGAAAAAAAAATACAATCAAAATGAATATATAGGCAATCAAAAATCCATTGTTATACTTCATTTGAAATTTATTTGAAGCTGTTGTACAATAATTTCAACACTGCTAATAAATAAATGGAACTGAAACACTAATTAACGCATTGGTACAGTAAGTGCATGTGTGTGAGAACATCAGGTGCTGAAGATAGTGGTTTAAATAAGTTTTTGTGTCATTATTTATAAAACCTTCATTACTTTCTTTACACTTTTCCCTGTGTTTCGTTATTCTCTTGCTAGTATAAGATTCAAACTTCACATTCTAAAATTTGAATTTGATTCAACCAACTCTATCAGGTTTCTGTAATATTTGTCAGATGTGTAAACTTAAAAAAAATGAACTGACTCATATCTTAAACTAAACGCTGCACAATTAATCGCAAAAACCTGGAGTTCTATTGAGCACTGCTGATCTAGAAAACTGTTAATTGTTAACATATCTGCAGAAGCTGAATTTTCCAATAAGTGTAAATTGGACTGAAATTTAGTGCTAATTTGTTCTGTGGAAAAAACACATGGTTTCAGGCTGTTGAACATAATTTAAGTGATTTGTTTGTTTTTAACACTATTTAAACACTAAGTTGTACAAACAACATTACTCGTGAGTGTTTCAATGAAGTGTTTACGTCCTAAACACTTTTTCCTCTCAAGTGAAAAGAATATGAATTTGAGCTCTTTGCATTTCTGTTACAACAGCAACAAGTTTATCAATCAACAGTACACATTTAACCGTATTATTGTTGCAGAAACAAAATTGTACTTCATAAAACACAGAATAAATAAATAAATAATTGACAATGCCTGTGTGATGAGCCATGCTGATCTAACATCTACATTGGATCTACAAGATTTACAGGGAAAATTACAAAAAGATGTCCAGAGTCGATTAAACAGTTACTAGCAGTTTTGCTTCAGTGCTCATTAAATAAGCAATAATCTTTCATAACAATTTTCCACTTAACCAATTATCAATGATGAGTTATTAAACACTTCATTCAGGTTCTCTCAAACACATGCTTAAAGTTTACGGCTAATGTTTTATTTCTAAATGGAATTTAACATTTTTAATGGAACATATTTGGTTCAATAATATAATTTTTTCTTTTGTGGCTGTAATTCCTGTTTTATCCACAATATGAAATTCAAGTCAGCAAGTAATTGGTCTATTCTTTTTTTTATTGTTTGTTTAACATCATCTATTTTCTTGGACTCTCGAACATATACTTTTTTAAGGCGAGAATGCATGTGTTGTACTTAACGCATAAAGAATTTAAATATTTATTCAGATGAAATTGCAACCAAGGCTTCAGTGTTCTGTGTTCCGTTTTAATTTGCCTTCCTCTACTTCCACTTGCAATCCGAGGCTGTGTTCGAGCTGGAGATAAAGGATTGAGTGGACATCATGCAAACTTACCCAGAATGCATTGGTCCAAGCAGATCGTGGCTGATGGCACTTGTCTTGTGCTGGAGTACAAATTCCTGTAACGTCCGCGGTACACGCACACTGCAAGCAGGGCGTAACAGGAAGTTAAAGCTAAAGCATTAAGTCTTAGGACCAGAGCAAAGGAGATGGAGGTCAGAGTTACAGGTCTCCAATAGGAGAGTTATCATCACTATTAAACACCACCATGCAGTAGAACAAGTTGACCAAGTGCAAAAATGACTTATGTCGTCTTCCTTCATTTATACAACACCAGGTAAAAAAGTCTTAAAAAGGCGCGCACACACACACACACACACACACACACACACACACACACACAAAGGATGTGCGAGTCCTCAATATGTGTATAGATCAGACCGAATGTCCTGATGATCCGGAACTATCCTCTTCACTACTTTCACTGTAAGTGAGAAGAATATAAAATAAAGATATTAATACAATAAATAAATAAAAAACATTAAATCAAATTAACTACTGGTGTAAAATTTGACCAATCATTTTAATCACACAGAGTAATAACACTGTGTGTGTGTGTGTGTCTCACTTCAGAAGGGCCTGCAGGCGGTCTCGGTTGTCTCTCCTCCTTTCCTCATTGATGGGGTAGGATTTAAAGATGAGCAGGCCGAGGATGATGAGGGAGACGGGCGCCGCGGACACCAGCAGTTTCAGGGTTAAATTGACGGAGTCTGGCTGAACACACGCCCTCGACACGTAACCCGCAAAGCTACACACACACACACACACACACACACACACGACAAATGAGACAGTGACCATTATATCGTTTTTGGACACAAGAAATAAGACAAAGGATACAGCGGAAAGTGAGACTGAAAGAATGAGTGAGACAAAGAACAACAGAATAAATGACAGTGTAAGTGAGAAAATGTAACCCAAAAACGGTGTAGGGAGCACAACAGAGAAAGACAGACTGGTTGAAAATTAAAACAAACTGATATAAAAAGTGAAACAGGCAGTAATAGAGTCAGAGTGAAAATGAAATGAAAAGATGAGACGGACAGATCATGAGACTGAAAGAGAGTAATAGAAAGAGACAGAGGGACTGACTGTAAGCTGAGAGTGGAGATGCCCAGTGAAACGCCAGAGGCGAATTTGTTGAAAACGACGTAGAAGGAGTAGAAAATGGCCTCATGACCCTGAGAGAATGGATTGTTCACTTTATAATCGTCCACTGCATCGGGTAGCATCGACCTACTCAGACGTATACACACACACACACACACACACACACACACACACACACACACACACACACACACACACACACACACACACACACACACACACACACACACACACACACACACACACACACACACACACACACACACATTATTCTTTGTTTATGTACATGAACAACACTTTCAACATTGCTTTGATGATTACACTGTAACTGGGGGAAGTAAGGGAAGGGCTACGTCATTATTATTTCTATAATGAACATATTATTAAGAATAAAATTAAAATAAGTAATAAGGAGATGCCTGTAAATATAATATAATACTGAATATTTATTCTAATAAATAAAAACATTGCTGTGTGAATAAGGTACTTTCATATAAAGTATGCACACAAACCATGGCAAGAGGAAAGCTGCAGCCACACTGGCACCTGCTGCTACTGCAACAATGTAGGTTATGATGAGGTTGCTCTTAATACACACTACCAGGATCATGAAAGGAATTGCCCACTGTAACACAAACACACAGGGGTTAAAATTTAGCAACATCCAACAACAAGCACACAAACAAACACAAGTTGCTGTCACTTACCGAGATGCCGACGTAGACTGCTGTCTTTTTGCCAAAGCGCGTAAGGAAGAGCTGCCACAGAGGGATGGTGAGGGTTCCAGAGAGCTAAACACGCACAAAATTGTTGGGCCTTTTACAAACTGAAATAATATCATTAGAGACTGACCATGATGGTGTATTGTTTTGGATAGTATTATGGAGTGTATTTTCTTAGACTAACTGAAGTGTTATACAACACACATTCTGTATCCAGGAAACATTACCCTGAGACAGTGCACTATTTGTGTGTGTGTGTGTGTGTGTGTGTGTGTGTGTGTGTGTGTGTCTCCACCTAGGATGCATTCAGCACTACTTTCACCTTCTCTTGAATTTCTGTCTAAAGCGGGAAAACATCTGATATCCCACCTTACCAATACATTCCTACTGTCGTTACCAAGCAAAAGTACATATACACACACACCCAATACTCTTTTCTGACCTTTTATATATCAAAACAAGTGGTTTTCATTGACCACAAAAACAACTCAAAATCCTGGCAGCATGTTTTGAGTAGCAATGTTATGGGATGGAGAACTACGAATGGACATTCCAGCCCAAGGTTCTGCCAGGAACTTGCTACACTTTCCACTCTCTCTTTCCTTACTTTATTCCTCAACTACTTTTACTCCCATATTAAAACTGGAACACACTCACCAAGCCAGGGATGAAATTATTTCATAAGTTCCACACACCCACACTCACACAGTAGATTTGGAAAGTCTGACACACTCACCATGATGACGAGGAGAATGTTCTGGAAGTTTTCGCGCAGTCCAAGTGTATAGGTCAGGAACAGAGCAAAGTTTCCCTCCATCAGCTTTAGGTAAAATTATACAAAATAATTAAATATAAATATATTTATGAAGAAAAATATAATCAGGTTTCCTATTATTTAGAGTAGCTCTACTTTTAATTTCAGTCTGATCAGTATCATGATCCAAACTTTCAGCATTCAGGTAATACATTTCTCATTTTTGATTCAGCTTTTAGAATGTTAGAATTTATTATTTATTTAAAAAAAAAAATCATTAAAGCCAAGTTTTAATATTAGCATTTATGAATTAGAAAACTTCCACCTCAACCTTCAGCAGCTGTTTGCTACGTGTAAACATGCTAACAAATGGCTAATCTTCAGGATTTACAGATTAGCAAGGAAAACATTTCAGTATTTGGGCTCTTCATCACATGCCATATCCCAATCAGGCTCACTGATTAGAGCTCGAACTCTTCTTTTAGAACAGGTGCATCTCAATAAATTACAATATCATTAAAAAGTTGATTTCTTTTAGTAATTCAATGCAAAAAGTGAATCTTGTATATATTATATAGATTCATCGCACACAGACTGATATATTTCCAGTGTTTACTTTTTTAATTTTGATGATTATGGCTTATAGCTAATGAAAACCCACAATTCAGTATATCAGTAAATGAGAATATTGTAAAAAATGTTCAATATTGGAGACTCAGGGTGTCACACTCTAATCAGCTAATTAAATCCAAACACCTGCAAAGGTTTCCTGAGCCTTTAAATGGTGTCTCAGGCTGGTTCAGGCTACACAATCCTGGGGAAAGACTGCTGACTTGCCAGTTGTCTAGAAGACGATCATTGACACCATGCACATGGAGGATAAGACACAAAAGGTCATCACTAAAGAAGATGGCTGTTCACAGAGTGCTGTATCCAAGCACATTAATGGAAAGTTGAATGGAAGGGGAAAAAATGTGGTAGAAAAAGGTAAAATAAAGCCCATTCAAGAATTTTCGGGAGGTTCTTAAAGAGTGGAGTGCAGCTGGAGTCAGTGCTTCAAGAGCCACCAAGCACAGACATATCCATGGGCTACAACTGACCCATTCCTTGTGTCAAACCACTCCTGAACCAGAGACAACATCAGACGTGTCTTACCTGGGCAAAGGACAAAAATGACTGGACTGTTGCACAGTGAGCCAAAGTCGTCTTGTCAGATGAAAGGAAAGAAAATCTATCATCTTATTTCAAAATCAAGGTCCCAGAGTATGGAAGAAGATAGGAGAGGAACAGAATGAAAGTTGCTTGAGGTCCAGTGTAAAGTTTGCACAGTCAGTGTTGGTTTGTGGAGTCATGGCATCTGCTGGTGTTGGTCCACTGTGTTTTATTAAGTCCAAGGTCAGCAAAATGTGTTGTGTGGTTGACTGGCCAGCAAACTCACCAGAACTAAACCCTATAGAAAATCTATAGGATATTGTCAAGAGGAAAATGAAAAGCAAGAGACCAGAAAATGCAAGTGGGCTGAAGGACTAATCCTGGGCTTTCATACCACCTCAGCAGTGCCACAGACTGATCCTTCATGCCACACTGAATTGAGGCAGTAATTAAAGCAAAAGTAGCCCCTACCAAGTACTGAGTACATATACAGTAACTGAACATACTTCCCAGATGGCCAACAATTCACTAACATTTTTTTTTATTGGTCTTATGAAGTATTCAAGTTTTTGTTAAATGTGAGCCAAAAAAAATAAAAATAAATAAACACTTGAAATATATCAGTCTGAATTTATATAATGAGTTTCACATTTTGTATTGAATTACCAAAATACAGTGGGTACGGAAAGTATTCAGACACCCTTAAATTTTTCACTCTTTGTTATATTGCAGCAATTTGCTAAAATCATTTAAGTTCATTCTTCTTCCTCATGAATGTACACACAGCTCCCCATATTGACAGAAAAACACAGAATTGTTTACATTGTTGCAGATTTATTAAAAAAGAAAAACTGAAATATCACATGGTCCTAAGTATTCAGACCCTTTGCTGTGACACTCATATTTAACTCAGGTGCTTTCCATTTCTTCTGATCATCCTTGAGATGGTTCTACACCTTCATTTGAGTCCAGCTGTGTTTGATTATACTGATTGGACTTGATTAGGAAAGCCACACACCTGTCTATATAAGACCTTCCAGATCACAATGCATGTCAGAGCAAATGAGAATCATGAGGTCAAGAAACTGCCTGAAGAGCTCAGAGACAGAATTGTGGCAAGGCACAGATCTGGCCAAGGTTACAAAAAGATTTCTGCTGCACTTAAGGTTCCTAAGAGCACAGTAGCCTCCATAATCCTCAAATGGAAGACGTTTGGGACGACCAGAACCCTTCCTAGAGCTGGCCGTCCGGCCAAACTGAGCTATCGAGGGAGAAGAGCCTTGGTGAGAGAGGTAAAGAACAGCCCAAAGATCACTGTGGCTGAGCTCCAGAGATGCAGTCAGGAGATGGGAGAAAGTTGTAGAAAGTCAACCATCACTGCAGCCCTCCACCAGTCGGGACTTTATGGCAAAGTGGCCCGACGGAAGCCTCTCCTCAGTGTAAGACACATGAAAGCCCGCATGGAGTTTGCTAAAAAAACACCTGAAGGACTCCAAGATGGTGAGAAATAAGATTCTCTGGTCTGATGAGACCAAAATAGATCTTTTTGGCCTTAATTCTAAGCGGTATGTGTGGAGAAAACCAGGCACTGCTTATCACCTGTCCAATACAGTCCCAACAGTGAAGCATGGTGGTGGCAGCATCATGCTGTGGGGGTGTTTTTCAGCTGCAGGGACAGGACGACTGGTTGCAATCGAGGGAAAGATGAATGCGGCCAAGTACAGGGATATCCTGGACAAAAACCTTCTCCAGAGTGCTCTGGACCTCAGACTGGGCCGAAGGTTTACCTTCCAACAAGACAATGACCCTAAGCACACAGGTAAAATAACGAAGGAGTGGCTTCACAACAACTCCGTGACTGTTCTTGAATGGCCCAGCCAGAGCCCTGACTTAAACCCAATTGAGCATCTCTAGAGAGACCTAAAAATGGCTGTCCACCAACGTTTACCATCCAACCTGACAGAACTGGAGAGGACCTGCAAGGAGGAATGGCAGAGGATCCCCAAATCCAGGTGTGAAAGACTTGTTGCATCTTTCCCAAAAAGACTCCTGGCTGTATTAGATCAAAAGGGGGCTTCTACTAAATACTGAGCAAAGGGTCTGAATACTTAGGACCATGTGATATTTCAGTTTTTCTTTTTTAATAAATCTGCAACAATGTCAACAATTCTGTGTTTTTATGTCAGTATGGGGTGCTGTGTGCACATTCATGAGGAAGAAGAATGAACCTAAATGATTTTAGCAAATGGCTAATGTGTGTCTGTGTAATAGGCTAGTTAGCTATTTAGTCTAATCTGACTCACCATGAAGGCCAGGGATGTGAAGAGGAAACCCATGACCAGTTTAAGGTATGGCCCGTGTTTCTGCAGCAGCTTCAGACTCTCCACAAATGACAAACAACGCTCGGCTTTCACACACTTCCTATCTACACACACACACACACACACACTTTATTTATATATACATACAATATATATACATACAATATACAGACAATATATATATATATATATATATATATATATATATATATACACACACACACACACACACACACACACACACACACACACACACACACACCCCACAAAGCTCGAGGCACACAATTGTATAAGACATCTTTAGGTGCACTATAATAAAATTTTACATTCACTTGAACTTGGAAACCCAAAACCTGTTCTAGCATTGCAATGCCCACGTGCACAAAAAGAGCTCCTTGAAGATCTGGTACATGCTTTAGAGAGGATGATGTTCAATGGCCTGTTATAGAGCTCTGATCTCATCCCTACTGAACACCTTTGGAATGAAGTGAAACACTGACTGCACCCCAGGCTTCCTCACTTACATCAATACCTGCCTTTCGTTATACCCTTGTGGGTATTATTTAGAAATTATAAGAGCAAATTGGGACTAAATGTGGAATGCAATGCCCAAAAATCACATACCAAACTTATGACCAGGAGAGAAAGACTAAAACCACACCTTTTTCTTGCACCCCAAAAAACAGTACAGCAGCACACAGGATGTAGATTATGCTAATCGCACCAGATGCCATCATGTATGCTTGTTTCTGTTAGGCAGAGCAAAAGACAGTAAGAGAAACAGGGAGACCGAGAGAGAGAGAGAGAGAGAGAGAGAGAGAGAGAGAGAGAGAGAGAGGGAGGGAGGGAGGGAAAGAAAGCAAGAGGGGACACAGTGATATAATTTAGAGGTTCACAGTAATAATTTACCAAAGTTTTTGGTTTACAGCTCCGCCTGCTCTTACCGTATCATCTAATGTGACATGTGAGACGTTGACCTCAGAGCTCAGATGTGTATAATTATGGCTGTCATTCAAAAAGGAAGTGTAGTTTACACAAGGTGCATTGGCCCCACCCACTATCTGACCCTGAATAGCTGTTCCAAGAACTGAACCTAGAACCTCTATAGTCATGCCTGAGAGAGTGAGAAAGAGAGAGAGAGAGAGAGGGATGGACACACACACACACACACACACACACACACACACACACACACACACACACACACACACACACACACACACACACACACAAATATCTTATTTTTGTGTGTATATCAAACTTTCTAAGTAATTTTCTAAGCCCCAACCCTACATTGTTATCACAACACTCTACAGTCATTAAAAGTTCATAAAAGCAACATTATATTAGGTTACATAATTGATAACATTGATTTCCATCACACTTTTTTTTCCAGGTTTTATTCACTTCTTTCTCAGATTTTGAGTTAAAACAGTAAAATTCACACATTCTTAAACTTGGATTCAGAACTGAAAGAATCCAATCAGAAAGCAGTCTTGTTCATTCGCAGAGTTACTGAAGAGAATAAGGTTTATAGAAGACAAGCAAAATGGCTGCCGGCATAAACATACCCTCAGCAGAAATAATCTGTTCATGTACAGCTTGTATCCGCTGTGCAGCCGTAGCCCCTGCAACACACACACACACACACACAATGTGTACTCACGGTACGCTGTAGCTGAATCTCTCTCTTTCTGCTCTGAGCTGATGAACATGGTCAGAGCAGAGTAAGGCACATGAAAACACTGCAAACACACAAACACAAACTATTTTCAGTGTTTAATGTACAGTTGCAGTTTTTTGAATGTGAACTGGGTTTTTTGCTGTCAATGTGTGGGTGGGTGTGTGTGTGTGTGTGTGTGTGTGTGTGTGTGTGTGTGTGTGTGTGTGTGTGTGTGTGTGTAATGTGTACTGACCGTCTGTAAAGACTGAAACAAGCAGTAGAAGAATAAATACCACACCACTTTGCCCTTCTCAACTGGAGGAACTACCCAGATGAGGAAATAACTCAACACTGCAAATGGAGTGGACAACACAATCCTACACACACACACACACACACACACACACACACACACACACACACACACACACAGAGAGAAAGAACTAAAATCGATTTACACATCACAATGACAGAATAAATTCAGACTTATGATTCAAAATGATTCAAATCAGAAATTTCCTAATACTCCACCCTCACACACAAATACACAGCACACAAATGTGGGTTTCGTAGGATGTGATTCACTTCACTGCATTGTGAACAAGTTCAGTGGACTCTGAAAACAAACTGTGAAGGCTTTTAATTCTTAAACACTAAACCTGTTTAACATCAGCATGACACACATACACACAGACACACAATTACTCATTTCATGGAGTTATAAATAGCTGATGAAATAATGTACCATATATAGCTGGCTGTGTGTGTGTGTGTGTGTGTGTGTGTGTGTGTGTGTGTGTGTGTGTGTGTGTGTGTGTGTGTGTGTGTGTGTGTGTGTGTGTGTGTGAGAGAGAGAGAGAGAGAGAGAGAGAGAGAGAGAGAGAGAGAGAGAGAGAGAGAGAGAGAGAGAGAGAGAGAGAGAGAGAGAGAGAGAGAGAGAATGTGTGAGTGAGAGAAAAATAGACAGACATGACCTCTGGTAACCCGTGTGGATCTTCCAACGTATAAGCCCTTTGCAAAGCATCATTTTAAATGAATGTGTGCATGAACACACACATGCACGCTAATGCACACGTGCACACCACTCTGAGGTGTCTGATTGGTTGGAAATGGTGGTGTGGTTGAACCAGCCAGTAAAACAGAGCGCCTCAATCAGTGCTAAAAATTTCACAGAGGCACTTATTATAAACTGACACATTTTACTTCTGCTAATTAAAGAAAATTTTAACTTCTATATATTTCACTCTACGTTTGTGACGCACAAAAAGAGCATCTAGAGTCTTCTATCTTCTTTCAGCTCAACCTTTTATTCCTTCTTATGTTCTTGTCACTTTGGTGTTACACAGCTCACAGAGAAAGAAAGAGCGAGCAAGAGAGAGAGAGAGAGAGAGAGAGAGAAAGAGAGAGAGAGAGAGAAAGAGAGAGAGAGAGAGAGAGAGAGAGAGAGAGAGAGAGAGAGAGAGAGAGAGAGAGAGAGAGAGAGAGAGCAAGAGAGAGAGAGAGAGAGAGGGAGAAAAGTAGGGATGCAGCTATCGATTATTTTAGTAATCAAGTATTCTAACGATTATTCCATCAATTAATCCATTAATTGGATGAGAAGTACTTTTTTTTATTAATAAAAAGCAATGCTAAATAAGAGAGAGAAATTGAGACAGGTTTCTTAAAATGAACAAAGTGAATTAGAATAGAATTACATTTTTACTGCTAAAAATGTATTGAATACAATGCATTTAAAAAGTCCCTGAACAGTGGCGGTGTGTAGAATAGGTTATGGGAAACTATTCGTTTAATGAAACTCAATTATTCTCACATGTGGATTCATTTATTAAATTTTATGAGATTTAAGATATAAGATTTAATAAATGAATCCATAAGTGAGAATAATCATCTGGTTTTCATCTGGTGTCTCCGGAAAAGCTGCTTAAAATTTTCCACAAACTAAATCTGTGTATTTATCGCCAGCTTTAAAAACGTCCTCCACTACCTACTTTACACATCCACTGCGGAGGGACTTTATGAACACACTGTATGTAAATAAAAATATAAAAATCTATTTCATATTTTTTTAAAAACAGTAAACGCACTGTACAGTGTTTTCTTTATGTTTTAGTTTGAAATGATCCTAAACTTTCTGGCATTTTCTGGCCTGAATCATCTTCTAACCCCTCGCTGTTTTCTCCCCGTTCCTCAATTTTTTCCATTCTGCAGCATCTTCTGTGTTTACCTGTGTCTCTGTGTGTGTGTGTGTGTTTACCTGTGTCTCTGTGTGTGTGTGTGTGTGTGTGTGTGTGTGTGTGTGTGTGTGTGTGTGTGTGTGTGTGTGTGTGTGTGTGTGTGTGTGTGTGTACCATGGCATCATCCGTCCATGTCGTGTCCATGGACTCCGGCTAACAAGGAAACCCACAGTGGGGTCTGTAATGGCATCCCACCCTCGTCCTGCAAACAGGATAATGGATGCGTAGAAAGGCTCTAACTGAAAATAAGAAACAGACAGACAAAAAGAGAAACATTGCAGATGGAAGTGTTCTACTCCACATGGAACTTTAATTGAGCAATTTTGGAGAAACGTGACTGAATTTTTTTTTTTTTTATTTGAAGCCATATTTACCCTGTGCATTGTGATTGGTTTAATGAATAGTGGGACTAATAAAAAAAAGGTGTGTTCTTACTTGTGCCACATCCAACAGGTAAATCTGCAGGAAAAAGCCCAGAGCACTTCCTGTGATCTGATATGGAGCTCCACCAATAGCAAAGCAGACCTTACTGCACACAGACACACCTTTCTTCTCCTTCTGAGTGAGAGAAAAAGAAACATAAGAAGGATGAGAAACCTGTGACCTTTCAATAAAAATCTTAAAGTAAACAGCAGGAGGTCTGCGGGTGTTTTTATTAAAACGGGAATGTGATATACAAATATTTCTAAATTTCTTACATCCCACAGAGTCAAGAGAAACCTGTGTGTGTGAGGACATTAAGACTTCTGAATATTTACTCAGCTACACAAAAACGATGGTGATGTCAAGCAAACGGTTTCACTCAGCTATGATCAGTTATATGTACACATGATAATTATTTAATACACTTTGTAGAGAAACTTCTCTGTCCCACAATGATCACCAGCAGAAATGTGGCTTCAGAACTTATTTTCAATAATTTTGGTTACTTTGAACTTGCTAAAATAAATCAAGCTTGCATTTAGCAACAAACTGCCTTTATGGACAATACTGAAAAATTAATATATATTTACCCTAATTAACTGCATGGACCAAACAAGGCACATGACTGAAGATGGTGGGAAAACTCATCAGATAGTGTTTGGGGTTTGAAAGTAAGTGTACAGAACAACTGTTAATAGCTGCTATAAAGTAACAGACAACATAAACGACAAAAGACTGTAAGCTCTTTGCCATCCCACACATTATACCTGAATATATAAAGACAGAAGAAGCATGATGTGTTTTCTCTGGAAATTTTGTTATTTGAGTGGAGGAAAATAATAAAAGCTGGGATTGCAACAGGAACTCTTCCTCTCCTGTAGTTGTATTCTGCTCTTCTGGCTTTCAGGTGACTACTGGGGTTACAAACGTTCTCTCATACACCTGAGCTCTGACTATACCATATTTGACTGAGCGTCCAACCCTCCAGGATCTCTGTATGACTTTTCTATGACTTCTAACCCCTTGCAAACCTGATCTTCTGGTGACCACAGAGATGACAATATAAATAACACCCAGTGTAATAACAGAGAGTGTGTGTGTGGGTGTGTGTGTGTGTGTGTGTGTGTGTGTGTGTGTGTGTGTGTGTGTGTGTGTGTGTGTGTGTGTGTCAGCCACCTTACTAGCTGTGTTTAGTGATGCGTTTGCACTTTCAGTGTGTAGATCTTCTTTCTGAATGAAGATGAAGCACCTGTGAGATATCACGTCGCTTCCTGTCTCATAAAAAATCTAAAGCGCGATGTAACATATTTCCATTCATTGCCTTCTTAATACTGAAGTTTTCACGTCATTAAATCTCTTTTTTGCTGTCAAACAAAGTGATACACGTCATCTGTCTGTCGCTGTATGCGGTTTCTCTCTCTCTCTCGCTCTCACCCGCACAGCACGTGCGCCTTAAACATTCAGCATTTCCTTACATTTAAGTACGTTTTACAGGTAAAATATTTACACACACACACACACACACACACACACACACACACACCGTACTGACAGATGTAATTACACGAATGTCCAATTGAAAAAAATAATAACAATAATGATACATGATTAAAATAAAGCGCACGTGTCTCGCGCGCCTGCATCATGTTGCCGTGTTCTACAGTGCAGATAGTGTATACACGGATATAAATAAACACACACACACACACACACACACAGGCTCAGGATCAGCGCATTACAGTAGGCATTAGAGCGCATCACTCCTACCTTTCTCTTTCTAACATCATCATATCCAATGTGTTTAACCGGAGGAAGTAAAGAGACAGGAAACTGTTCCGCGCCTTCTCCTCGCGCCATAATGTGCAGGACAAGTCTTAAATTGTTAATCTGAATGTTTTAATTCTTAAAGGCTAAATTAAAGATTGGGTGATTGGATCTGGTAGTTGAGTTATGCTGAGTGTCTTCGGTTTAGAGGCAAAACGCGCGCACAGAGCGGATCTTTATCAGCCTAACGTTTGATTCGCCTGATCAGGCCACGCCTACTTCTGTTTAAATAGCTGAGTGGGACACGCCCACTCAGTAATCTTTATAAACTGCTTCATCTCTATTTTCATTACATTTACGGAATATAGCAGACGCTATTATCCAGAGAGATATACTAAATTGCTTTGAAGTCTCTATTGAAACTTAGGATACCATCAGCCTTAACTATTTGACTTTTTTCAAAACAGGTGTCAAACTTTTTTATTTTGTTTAAATAATATACAACAAATTGCCTATTGAATTTGATACCGTATGCAGCTGTTTTCGCTCTCATGAAACACACACACACACACACACACACACACACACACACACACACACACACACACACACGTTCAGCAGCTGCTCCTGGTATCACACTATATGGAATAGCCTTTCGATACGTGTTCTAGACTCAGAGCACAGTCCCAGTGTTCAAGTCTAGGCTAAAAACACATTTATGTAGTCAAGCCATTATGTTTTTCTAATAGGTAAAGGAGCAGGTCTGGAGGGATCTGGAGTTTTAGTTATGCTGCCATAGCTAATCTTGCTGGAGTCCCTACTTACACCCTGATTACACTGTACAGTGTCTTTAAATTTTATATAACTATAAGGAGACTGTGCAGCTGGGGATGGTTCCACATCAACAGCCTAAAGGTCCATGAAGCTACTGAGCAATTCAAGTACTTTGAGGATGGATTTGGACTGTAATTAATATAAACAGTGTAATACACTGCTCAGGACCACAGCTTGCATGCACAGATCTGCACTTGGGCACATATCACTGAACAGATGATGAGGATGGGTTTTCCTTCAGTCTGGTTTCTCTCAAGATTGCTTCCTCAGACCATCTCAAGGAGTTTTTCTTGCCACAGTTGCAACTGGGACTCATTAGGGATAAATTCATAAGGAACAAACTTATTGCCACTAAACTTATACATTCCAATTATTAACCCATTAATCTGTCTAAAGCTGATTTGGTAGAACCCAGCCATTAGGGTTGCACAAGCCAGTGCACTCTTAGTGACTACTGTTGACCAAAGGAGGAGAAGGAGAGGAGGAAGATGTCTACAGAGACAGCAGGGAAAGAAGACATGGAAGAGAGTGGAGGTTCGGGTTGGTACTTTAAATGTTAAAGAAAGATGTTGGCAAAACCAAATTGTGATCGATAGAGGGATGAGACAAGTAAGCAGGAGTACAAGAAGATGTGGCAGCAGGTGAAGAGGGATATTACTAAAGGAAAGAATAAAGCAAATGAGGAGTTGTATGAAGTTGGACACTAAAGAAGGAGAAAAGGATTTGTATCGATTGGCCAGGCAGAGGGACCGAGCTGGGAAGGATGTGCTGCAAGTTAGAGAAATAAAGGATGGAGATGGAAATGTGTTGACTAGTGAGGAGAGTGTGTTGAGAAGATTTAGGAAGTATTCTGAGCAGCTGATGAATGAAGAAAATGAGAGAAAGGTTGGATGATGTGGAGATGGTGAAGCAGGAAGTGGGTAGGATTAGTAAGGAAAAAGTAAGAGCAGCTATTATGAGAATAATGAGTGAAAAGTTGGTTTGGCCCAGATGACGTTCAAGTACATGGAGATCTTTAGTAGAGATGGCAGTGGAGTTTTTAACAAGATTTTTTAACAGAATTTTGAAAGGTGAAAGGATGCCTGAGGAATGGAGAAGGAGTGTGCTGGTACCAATTTTTAAAAATAAGGGAGATGTGCAGACCTGCAGTAACTACAAGGGAACAGAGTTGATCAGCTACACCATAAAGTTATAGAAAAGAGGTGACCATCTGTAAGCAACAGTATGGTTTCATGATGAGGAAGAGCACTACAGATGCAATATTTGCTTTGAGATTGTTGATGGAGAAGTATATGAGATAATCTCTCATTGTTCCTGCTCACCTTAACTCTGCCTACCCTAACGTGTGTGGGAGGGGACTTAGGCCATCACCGATCTTAAACCACCCAGTGGGGCACCACCAACCAGTTCTGCTTCACTCATTGTGGATTTGGCCCAGATGACAATCAAGTACATGGAGATATTTAGGAGAGACGGCAGTGGAGGCAACTGTCACCACCTGCTTTAAGAACTGGGTGACTTTTATCTCGTCGCACTTACCCCTGTCATCGCAAAATGCTTTGAAAGACTGGTCCTCACCCACCTTAAAGCCTGTCTGCCAACAACTATGAACCTATACCAATTTGTCTAACGCCTGAATAGTTTAACCAAGGATGCGATTTCCACGGTACTTCATTCTGCCCTGACTCACCTGGACAACCCTGACACTTGCCAGGATGTTTGCTGATTTCAGCTCAGTTTTTAACACCGTTAGCCCTTTCAAGCAAATCTTATAGCTTAAACAGCTTGACATCAGCACACATTTCTGCAACTGGTCCCTGAACTTCCTACAAACAGACCACAGTCTGTCTGACTAAACTCTGTCACCTCCTCCAGTTTCACCCTCACGAATCATCGGCACTCAGCTTCCCACTTTGAAGAACATTTACAATCACTTTCTGTGTCACTACAATCACTACAGTCACACTCTGTGTACTTTGCACCACTTAAACACTACACATTTCTTTTTACACCATCCATAACTCAAATTTGCACTACTGTACATTCCACCCATATTTATACTGTATATACTGTATCATACATACATTGATACTTGTACATAACTATATCATGCCATTGAGTATATTATCTTTTGACATGTCTATGCATAATCGTATATTACTGTGTATGTATATATATATATATATATATATATATATATATATATATATATATATATATATATATATATATATATATATATCTCATATATTATTTATTATCTACTGCACCTTTTGAACATTAATCACCCTCATCCCTGTATATATGGACCTCATACCCTATTAATCTTACTTTTATTTATTGTAAATAGACCACATATGCACTTCTGGTTAGATTCTAACTGCATTTCATTGGCTCTGTATATGTACCTTTCACAATGACAAAGTTAAATCTAATCTAATCTAATCTAATAGAGAAAGTCATAAGGAGTTGCATTGTTTGTTTGTAGATTTAGAAAAAGTGTATGACAGGTTGATGATGAGGTCAGACAGGAGTCGTCATGGACTATGATGTTTGTGGATGATATTGTGATTAGTGGTGAGAGTAGGGAGCAGGTTGAGAAGAGACTGGAGAGCTGGAGGTACATGCTGGATAGAAGGGGAGTGAAAGTCAGTAGGAGTAAGACAGAGTACATGTGCGTAAATGAGAGGGAGGGCAGTGGAGTGGTGCGGTTGCAGGTAGAAGAGGTGGAGAAGGTGTGATGAGTTTAAGTACCTGGGGTCAACAGTGCAAAGTAATGTAGAGTGTGTTAGAGAAGTGAAGAAAAGAGTGCAGGCAGGGCGGAGTGGGTGGAGAAGAGTGACAGGAGTGATTTGTGATAGTAGGGTATCTGCAAGAGTGAAAGGGAAAGTTTATAGGACTGTGGCGAGAAGTTTGTTTCCAAAGTTTATCCCTAATAAGTCCCTCTCGTAGCTGACCTTAAATTATTTATTATTTAGGTGCTTTTACTTTCTCTTTCAGACTGAACCTGGAAAACAAACTCACTCAGCCAAACACACACACACACACACACACACACACACACACACCTGTTCATAAACTGTCCTTGGTACTTATATCCTCTACAGTAGAATAAATGCTGGTCAAACAGCTTGGATGTCCTGCCACATGTATCATGTGTTGCTTCTGTACTCAAAGGGGTTTGGATGCTCTGGGCGTGTGCGCAATTTGCCTCTCTGGTTAAACTGATTTTAAAACCCCAACAAAGTCCTATTAAATCCTTAACATCATAATTATTTTTTTTTCTTTTAAACGTTATAGGTTAAAAATCTAGCCAATATCGCCCCCTGCTGTTCTACATAAGCAATGACTGGTTATTAATGAAAAATGTTATTAATACAAAAATGTCGGATTCACTTTATACGCCGGGTAATTATCAGTGATTTTTCTCGTGAGTTTGTAACTGCATGTTTTTTTCTAAATATTTCATTTTCATACACACAACCTCATCAAACCTAATCTTCGACTCGCTGCTCATAGTGAACTAGTCACCTTAATACACACTGTTATTGTGTTTTTAACTGTGCAATAATAAAATAACATATTTTGGTGCAATAACTTTTAATTTTTAACTCTATTAATTTAAACTGTGCACTATTACCTGTCTGCATTATGTTTGAAAGCTTTATTGGCTCTTTTTTAAGTTCTTTTGATTTTGTATTTATACACTGTGATGTATGTACTTGTCATGTCTCCACTTTTTATATATTTGCACATTTATTTTCTTTGCTGCTGTAACACACAGAAATTCCCCCACTGTAAGGCGAATAAAGGTATATGTTATCTTAAATAGTTTCTATTGTAATGACAATTAAATTTCACACCATAGTTTACACAGATGGAATAAAATAAACTAGTATGACATTTTAAGAACAAATCTTTTGTTACACACTTACAGAACATTAACAGCAGACATTATTTTATATAACAATAAAGTAAAAACCCAATCTCCCCGTCGGGGAATCGAACCCCGGTCTCCCGCGTGACAGGCGGGGATACTTACCACTATACTAACGAGGAGCAAATGTTTAAGGTTTTTGATATTTATTTGCTCTATCTGCTACTAAACTTAGTTAATTGTAATTGCTAATTGTAATAAATCTATCAGACATATTACTACACGAATCGATTTGAAATTCCCAAACTGCACATCTCTAACATTTAACCTCTGTACCACCTTCTATACAAGGCTTCTGGACTTTTTGACTGTGATAACTCAGACAGTCTGGATTTCAAACAGCCCCTCTAACACCATCACACTGAGCACTGGGGACCCCCAGGGCTGTGTACTCAGTCTGCTGCTGTTCCCACTGCTGGCTCACGGCTGTATAACAGCCCAATCACATCCAATCTCATGATGGCACGAGCCGATGACATGACCATGGTGAGTCTTATCAGCAAGAATGGCTAGGCAGCATACAGAGATGAAGTTCAGAGGCTAACAGACGTGTAAAGCTAACAACGCGTGTCTGGATGTGGATAAAACATAAGAGATGATTGTTGACTGCAAGAGGACACGTAGTGATCACTCCACACTGAACATCGAAGGCTCCTTCGTGGAGATCGTGGAGAGAACCTGGTCTGTAACTCCGATTCTTTAACCAGGAAAATGCAGCAGCATCTCTACTTCCTGACTCTACTTTCTACTTTCTGAGAAAGCTGAGGAAGGAAGCTCCTACCAAAAATCCTCACAATGTTCTACAGATTGACCATTGAAAACATTGTGAGCAGCTGCATAACCGTCTGTTGTTGGAATTTCACAGTCACAGATTGCAAGACCCTACAGCAAATAGTGAGGACAGCTTAGAAGATCATCTGGGTCTCTCTTCCTTCCATCATGGACATTTAGACCTTGTCTTGTCTGTTTTGTCATGTATAGGTTTTATTTATGTCTGTACTTTTGAGAGTCACAAACAGCTGGAACCAAATTTCTTGTGTGTGTCAACACTCTTGGCCAATACACCTGATTCTGATTCTGATTCTGACATGGCATTTCGTAAACCCACCAGCATTGTAGCTGACCACAAACACACACACACACACACACACACACACACCCCTCACACACACTCTTCAAGCTCCTGCCATCTGAAAAAAGGTACAGTAGCATTTAGGGCTCAGATCCAGATTCTTTCCACAAACTATCAGACTCCTCAACATCAAGAGACTGGACTGACACATACAAACACACACAAACACACACATTATACATCGAATTATAGTCCTAGTCATGGTCTTTTTCAAAAGACATTTAGACACTTTTGTTGAATTAAAAGCAAGCAATGACTGAACAGAACAGTAACTGAAACAAAACATTACAAAAACTTCAATTTATTTGAATCAAATAAAATAAGCAGTTAACTTTAAACAAGCAAACACGTTCCACAGAGACCGTGTTGGCAGACGTTTTAAAGAGACTATTTTAAAATACCCTATATTGCAAAACATTTGCAGACAACTAGTCTTAAGTTTGGTACATTACATTCCACATTTAGTCCCAATTTACTCTTATAACTCCCTCCACTCTCCTGGGAAGATGTTCCACTAGATTATGTAGTGTGCATATGGACATGTATGTTAGTAAGGGTGTTAGTAAAGTTCGGTACTAATGTTCATTGTTAAAAGCGGTATACAAATAAAAATTGAATTGAATTGAATTCAATTGAATTCAATTGGATTGGATTGAATGTAGGTGAAGTGAAGAGGCCTGGGGTGCTGTCAGTGTTCACATTTGGCCCAAAGGTGTTTAGTACGATTGAAGTCAGAACTCTTATGGCAGGCCATTTAGGATCTTCCTCTCCAAGCCAGATCTTTATTAAGCTTAACCATGCTGGAAGAGGTTTGGGTTTTCAAGTTCAAGTAGACACAAAATAGTATTATCCAAAGCATCCAAAGACGACCTATACAAATGTGTGCCTCCAGCTTTGTGGTAACAGTTAGGATAAAAAACACATATGGCTGGAAAGGTCAGGGGTCTCAATACCTTTGTCCATATAGTGTACTACATAAATAATGCTTTTATTTTATGCTAGTTATATTATGTTAAGATAATTAGAACTATTACTGCTGTTGTTGAACATGCATCGTTATCTATATGATTTTTTAAAGATTTAAGTACCGCAGTACCGCCGCGGATTTCCTTGGGTTGAAAACCATGATTTTGGGTGTAGGAGCGCGCGATGGTCACAAGAGGCAGCATTTCGGTAAAAAAAAAAAAAACCGATACAGTACCTTCACGTTGTGCTATAACGTTAAACAGGACTTTAAACAAGCAAGCGATTCAAACAAACAAGCGATTTAGTAACAAATCAAAGTTAACAATTTTCTGTTCACAAAGTTTAAATAGTGAAATAAAATTAACTATAGGTATACAATTGTACAACCTACTCGTAAGCATTGGTGGTTCAGTGGTAGAATTCTCGCCTGCCACGCGGGAGGCCCGGGTTCGATTCCCGGCCAATGCAACTACGCTTTTTCCCCCCCCCCCAGTGTATGTGAGCTTAAAATCAACTTTTCTCATTATATTTAATACAGCTTTAATTACGTCGCTCATTAATTATTTCAAAACATCAGTTTATCAGATTTTTAGTTAAACATCGTTTATTAAACATAGTTTAGTTAAACATCAATTAATCTGAATCGCAAATGTCACCCATCTTTGAGTTTTAGTATTATGGGTATAAAATTTGCCCTTTTATACCTTCACACTAGCCACATTCCCCCGAAATATTTCTTATAACATTCAAAGCTTTAGCATTTATTATATTTAAAATGTTTGTAATAGCTACGAATAACATAACAGCTAGCGAGTAACATGTGTTCAACTAACACACCTCTTACATTAGAGACTAGCTGGCTACTTACCCCCTTACATCACTCACAATTACCCCTGACAATTACATCGAGCAGTATCATCGACAAAATCAGTTTAATCAATGTAAATTTATTTAAAATCATATGCGGGCAGATCTGAAATGTGCTGTAAAGTTGTAAAATGCAGGGAACACAGATTTAATTAAGAGAGGAGCATTTCAATCATGCAATTTGTAATCTTGCGTACCAGTGTAGATTTATTCATTGCTAGACATTCAAAGCACTTTTGTATGTCGCTCAGGATAAGGGTGTCTGCTAATTGACGCAAATGTAAATGTAAATGTAAATTTGATTAAAAACCATACGTTTCTGACAAAAAGAAAATACATAATACTGTTTTGAAGCTCAGGGGGATGTCCTCATGACATCAAATCATCAAATCAAATACATACATCAGCTTCAGATTCATCAGCATCCAACATCCAGGAATTTTACTTGTCCATACAGCAGTCATAATGTAGGATTATATATATATATTTTTACCTCTGACCTTAAGATATCAATTGGGTAAATAAACAATGTTTTCCATGCTTTCCATAGGTTAGGAACAATCTTGCATGGTCGGATGACCCATGTGGGCAAATGTGTTATGACAAGTGCAATGGTCTGTTAAAACCTCATGTCAGCAGTGGGATAATGTTTCAAACACACAAAGTGCACTGAAACTAAAAACTCTGCCAATGCACCAAAGACACAACAGAAGGAAGGTAAATGTGCTTATAAAAAGACCAGCAGGAAGCACAGTGAAAGAGTCCTGGTGCAGTAATCAATAAGATCAATGAGAAAAAATCTTCAGTTACAAAGATACGGATAACAAGAGTGTGTTGTTCTCTGTGTGATGATAAAGCCTGCGATTTGATAAGTGTAATGCATATAAAAAAATACAGTGTTTGTGTGTGTGTGTGTGAGAGAGAGAGAGAGAGAGAGAGAGAGAGAGAGAGAGAGAGAAAGAAATAGAGTGATAGAGAGAGAGGGGGGGGTCTTTGGTTATACATGCGCATGTCAAATTAGTGCTTTAAAAGACAATAGGCTTTGAACAGCATCTCAGAGTCTTTTACCAATCACACATAACAAAGAAGATGATGTGTGTGTGTGTGTGTGTGTGTGTGTGTGTGTGTGTGTGTGTGTGTGTGTGTGTGTGTGTGTGTGTGTGTGCGTATCAGATTTTGGTCACATAGTTGTTTAGTCTCTTTCACACTAGCAGGTGAGAAGAGCTGCAATCAATTAATGAATGATGTTGATGTTTATGACCCTGGAGGTGAAAATTAGTCTTATGGCGTCATTGCACCACACACACACAAACACACACACACACACAAACAAACACATATTTATGGATATTTAGGCAAGGCAAGTGCTTTTTGACTTTCGAGACATACATGTTCCTTTTGTTTTTATGCAACAAACAAAGTAAAATAATTTGACAGTGGATGACTGGAAGAAATTTCTGTGGACAGACGGATTGGATATTTTTGGCTCAAACAGAAGATTGTTATCTATCATGGAATGGCCTGTCTACTCACCACACCCAAATCCTATTGAACTACTCTGGAATGAACTGGGAAAATAGTAAATAAATTAAAAATGAAGTGTAACATCTTTATATTTAGATATTTGTTTGGTATATAATACTTATTATACTAATACATTACTATGTTTGTTGCATAAAAACAGAAGGAACATGTGTCTCTTAAAAAACTATAAAGGTCTTGGTGTTACCAAACTTTTAACAGGCACCAGTTATAATAAAATTAAACAAAATAAAGAGTGAAAGTCAAAAGGTATCAAGCAAATGATGTGAATTAATATAATATGCACACTGAGATACCGTATTTCACAAAAACGCTCAGGTGTAATTAAGCTAAATTGTAAGTCATTTAGTGTAGTTTTTAAGCTGCTTTATTTCTGGCTGTCTGTTTGCAAAGGGATGTACTATACTCTGTGAAGTTTAACATTTATTTCAATCATAATTCAATCTTAAGCTCTGTGCATGAGCAAAACTTCTAATTTATATACAGGATATATCTTACCCCAGTATGCCTCCACAAAATGTGCCCAAATGTATCTCAGATGTGTTTTAAATTTAAATCTGAAAAAGGAACGTTAATGCATTTATTTTGGGACTGTAAAAACATTAAACCTTTTTGGCATGAGGTACATGATATGGTTCAGAAAACGCTGGCTAAAAAATAGACTTTGTCTCCAACTATTTATTTATTAAAATGCAAAACATTATTGGATTTCTCTACTGACTCACAGTCTTTATTAAATATCATTACCTATTTGGCAAAGAAATGCATACTTATTCTATGGTCATCACCACAGGTACCGACTTTAAAGATGTGTTTAGCACAAATGGCTAATCTTCTCCCTTTGGAAAAATTTACGGATGACTTGCAGAATAAATCTGATGTATTCTGGCGGATATGGACCCCTTTGTGGGATTTACTTGGACAAACAAGACCCTAGCCCTGATTTATGTTACTTTTTGTGTTTTGTTTTGTTTATTCATTTATCCATTTGTATTTGTTTCCCTCATGTTTTGATTTGCCCTTTGCCTTTCCATAGTCACTTTCTTATATTAGCAATATATTGTTGTTATTAATATGCTTACTATGTGTGTTTTAAATGTGTGTTTTCGGCTCTGTTTTTTTTTTTGTTTTAGTGAGAAAATGAAAAAAATTTAATAATATAAATATATTTTAAGAGATATTTTTTGCCACCTATCATTGTGCTGGCGTTAATAATTAATTTACTGTAATAATCTGTAACATGTTTTTTACTGTGTTATGTGCTGTTTTATTTTTACACAGCTCTTCTGACTCATTTACATAAGAATGTGTGTGTTTCTCTAAGTAATCTTACATACATTACATGAACCTGCTATTTTTGGTTTTTGGATATTAAAAATCACTCAATATTTGATCGTAAGCATTTTATCTTAGCACTTCCAAAATTTATAATGAATGAAATCTGTGAATATATTTATGTAAATATTTGACTTAAAATACAATATTTTCTTCCCTCAAAGGACATATAACATGAAAGTGATTTTAATGATCTTTTATTTTATATTCTCCCTTTGTATAATTTACGGGATGGAATGTGTTAAATTGCGTTACAAATAAACTTAAAAAATATATAATTACAATTAAAAATAATAATTCATCAATAATAATTACATAAGCAAATAATACAAATGAAACAAATAAACACTCAGCCCATATTAAAGCCATCGTTTTATTTAAACGGCTCATGTCACGTGGTCTAAGGGGGCGTCAACATCGCTTGGTTTATTTGTCTGTGTGTGTTTGTTTGTTTGTGCTTTTGGCGTTGGATATAAAGTATTGTGTTCTTTAACCAGATCAAACGAACAATTCCCCTATTGTGCACCTTTGGGAAGCTAAAGAAAAGCAAAATGCTTGAGAAAAAAACACGGACCGTTTCGGGATACATGGCGGTTATGGAAATAAAATAGGCGTGGTTATACACGAGGGGCGTGGTTAGTTGTGTGTAGGCTACACAAAGGAGCAGCTGTGGCGCGAAAGTGTCGCGCGGGTGCGGTTTATAAGGGCTCGTGCTGCTTATTCACACTAGTTGTAAATAGTCTTTATTTTTTATTTTCCGTTTCTTTTCTTTACGTTTCCAGTTTACTTTGGATTTATAAAGCGCAGACTCAGGTGCGCCGACTCTTTCTTCTTTTTGTCGTTGGAGATTTTTTCCCCCTCCTTTGTTCCGGAAGTTCAATTGTTCTCTGTCTTTGTCCTTCAGCTCCTGCTTCTTCTGCTTCTTCATGTTCTTCTCCTCATTCCATTTCAATCCGGACGGGAGCAAATGAAACGGTAAATAATAACAACAATAATAATAATATGATCACATTTCTCCCCGTTTTGGAGCGGTTGTGCATGGTTGGAGATGAACTCTGATGTATTGACTTTAAGAACTTTAACTCTGCAAAGCAGCTGTTTCCTGGTGGGATTTTTTTCTTTTTTTCCCCCAAGTTCTAAAAATATAAAGAATATTTTTCTGAAGCATGTAAATAAACCTGAATAATTGTAAACGCTAATAAACCCTTATGTGCACACAATGCAGTAGTAATGTTACCACATGCACGTGCTGCTACTGTATGGTGCGCGTGAGAGGGCGAGCATTGATTTATTCCATATAATTTCCTGAAAAACGAAATCTAATTTAGATTACGGACTTTGTAAATGGTTGTGGCATTTTAGTCGTTATCGGTTGTAACGTATCGTCTGTTCACGACCAGGATTAAAGCATAATACGCGACTTTTACACTACTTTCATTGTGTTGCAGTCTGAGCCCGTGCTTATCTTCTCATCTAAAGGTGGACGATACAATGTTTATCGCGATATTCAAGCATCACAATATGCACAATAATCCAGATCAGCCTCATGCTTAATCAATAACGTTTCAGCATTAAAACATCAGTGCTATCAGATGCAATTAACACTGCAGTGCCTAATAAACAGTGTGTGTTTGGGGGGGTTGCATGTGGTTACATACTTTTGTCATGCTGCTGGAATATTAACACATGTGATTGTGGTGTTGTATTACAGGTTGTGATTCCAGCTGTGTGTGTGGTTTAAACATGGAATGTGATCACCACCAGCACTACTTCTATGACGGGATGGATGGAAGGATTGAAGACTTTTTCACGTCCACAGCTCCCAGCGAAGACATCTGGAAGAAGTTCGAGCTTCTCCCCACGCCGCCTGTGTCTCCTCCCAGGACCTTTCCCACAGGGCGCTTGTTATTTCCACCGCCTGCGTCCGAGAGGAGCATGTGGGCTTCGGACGATTACGGTGTGCTTCCTCTGAAGAAGCTCGACCCGTTGGACATGTTTGGAAACTTGAGTTCCGTGGTGATTAAGGACTGCATGTGGAGCGGTGGCTTTAACGCCACCAGAGTGGCACCTCGCCCAGAAACGCATCAGAACGAACTTGTGCACATGCACGCTCCACGGATCCAGAGTGCAACAAAACAGACTGATGTACAGGTCACAAGGTGTGTGAACCCAGCTGCTGTCCTCAACCTACCTGTGTCACAGTCCAAAAAAACCCCCGCATCCTCAGGGTCAGAGTCGCGCTCGGACTCGTCTGGTAAGAGCTCCAGCGCATGCACGTTGCCTACGATGTAGGAATGTTGTTGAGGAAGTCATATGTGACTTCCTGTTTCAGTGTTTCGTGGTTGTTTTCCTGTTCTGAGATGCGTTGGCCCGGGAGTGCAAACGCTGATGAGGAAGTGACATTTTGTGTGTTAATATGTTAATCCCCGATCAAGAGTCTTCATGTCCCATTTAATCTCCTTGTTATGTGTTTGGATTAAAATTAAAGCCTAAAAGCTTTGCTATTTCCTGCAGTTTTAGTGCATGAATAATCATTGTCCTCCGACTCAAACCACTGCCTAATAAAACCAGTTTTATTATTTTAATCTGTTTTGGTTCTGAGGAATGTTCAGTTGCTGCAACTTTTTACCCTAAAGACATTTTGCATGAACTTGTTTCTTTATTAAGATTGTTTCACACACAACTTATTCAAAAAAGGACAGATACTGGAATCTTGTTTGTGTGATTTATTTTATTTTTTTAAGAAAAATTTAAATTCACACACTTCTGACAGACCAGGGATTTACACTCATTTGAGTTTTAGAGTTAAGACACTTATAGAAAAGTCGTAAAAATTGCTAAGTTTGCGCTGTGGTGTTTCTTCCTCAGACGATGATGACGATGACGACGAGATCGATGTAGTGACTGTGGAGAACCGCTTGAAGAAGCGCACTCGCACGCCCATCACAATCGCCGTGAGCGCGGACCCACACGGCCCACGCAACAAGCACTTCCATATTTCTCTACACCGCCAGCAGCACAACTATGCTGCTCCATCTCCCGAATCAGACGACGAACACCACATGCTCCCTGACGACGATGAGTATGACGAGGAAGAGCCACTTGGAAAGCGAGCCCGACTTGACCCATTGCTCTTATCTGCTCCTTCGTCCTCCTCCTCTTCTCCAGCCAGCTCTGACTCCGAGGACTCCACCGAGCAGCGCAGGAACTTCCTGGAGAGAAAAAGGCGAGACGACCTGCGATCTCGCTTCCAGATGCTCCGGAATGAAATCCCTGGTCTGTCGGAGTCAGCAAAATCCTCTAAGGTGGCCATCCTGACCCATGCCACTGAGTACCTGCTGCAGCTGCAGACGCGAGAGAGGCGGCAAACGCAGGAGAGGAAGAAACTCCGAGCCAGACGTCAGCTGTTGCTGCGCAAAATCAGCGCCCTCAAAAAGTCATAAACTCTAACGGACTGATATTTATTCTTGAAATTAAAGGGGTTAAGTCGAACTAATGCATACATTATGCAAAGAACGTCTAGTTGAAATGACAAATCTTAATAGCTGGTATTCCTGAGATGAGCGCAGTGAGAGCAGCGCAGGTCAAACTAAATTATTGTATGGCCTTAAAGACCTCAAACATGCAAGAACCAAAAACTGAACTTGAACTGTGTTTAACTGGACCATATCTCCTCAAATCATTCCCTTGAATTTAGTTGAATCTGAAATTCAAAGCAGAAATAAATGTGTAATCCGGAGATGCTGTGTTGCTCCCACACTAAGATGGAAGTCTATTGTGCTGTGATCTGATCATGAGGATCCTTGTGTCATATGTGTTTACTCAGGCCTGGAACGGGGGGGGGGAGAAAACACTGTTAAGCATTGCCTTGTGCTAATTTCTTGGTTTCTCAAGCCAAGTGTAGGAAATGAGATTTCTTACATTTCGGCAAATGTCAAAAAAAAATCTGCGTGTGAGTGAAATGATTAAACAGAACGGGTGATAAGGTTGTCGTGTTACACCAGGTGAACTTTGCACATTAGGAGCAGGAAGTGTTTATTTTTCTTTATAAGAATGAGATGATTCATTAAATCCTCATGGTTTGTTTGTGTGTGGGTTGGGGGGGTTAATGATGCACATCTTTTTATGTTTTCCTCAATTACCTCAGTGGTGTGTGTGCACGTGCAGTTGTGCTTGCTGTAACATTTACACATGCTTTTTTTTTGGGTATTTTTTGTTTTTTATTATTGAATCTGCACAATGAAATACTTTTGTCATTTGTGTTTTTCACATCACAGATTCTATTTTGCTAAAAAAAAATAAATGCATTAAAAAAAAAAAAAAATCTTTGTGTGTGGTGAAAGTGGTATGAGGAAGAAAATCTACCAGAAGGCAACAGTTTAACTTCCCTGACCTGTATGACTGGTTATACACACCTGAACAAAATGCACAGTGTGTGTGAAAGAACACTGGGTTACAATTAAGAATGGAAATAATGCAGGCTGTTTCCCTTTGTATAACTGGTTTGATAAAATTTGTGTTCATTCTCTCATAACCCTAGGTTGTGTGAAAGTAAAGAGGAAGTGGTGACGTGTCTACATTTTCCTCTCTTTGGAGTTTTCATCCTTGTGTTTTCACTATTGTGACACGTTCCACTGTCTGTGTGCTTTAAAATCACTTTTCTGTATTATTGCTGTTTTTATTTTATTTTCCCCACTTCATCTTCTCCTTTTTGCTTCTGAGTGCAAAAGAGAAACACACATGACATAAAAACAAGAAGTAGGCAATGATCTTAAAATTCTAATGGGATGTGTTGTGACATGAGAAGGTATCGACCAATAGGAGATGGCAGAGGTAAAGACTTTAGACTTTTCTTTTTGATGTTCAGGCTGTTGCTCACCTCAAGAGCTGGATGATGCAGCACTGACCTCATGGTAAGTTTTTTTTTTTTTTTTTTTTTTTTTTTTAGCAGATAACAGTACACACTTCCATTTGGAAGGGGTTTTTATCAGGGATCTTGTGAATAATAATAATAATAATAATAATAATTATACATTTATTAACTAAAATCTTTTAAATTACTGTTTATAATCTATTTTATTTTATTTAAACTATGTAAATTCATGTAAAAACTGTATATCCTGCACTTGCTGTTATTGCACTCTGGTTAGACCCAAACTGCATTTCGTTGCCTTGTACTTGTACATGTGTAATGACAATAAAGTTGAATCGAATCGAATCTAATCTAAAAAAAAAAACTATTCTTACTTAGCCTCTTTACTATGTGGGTGTGAACAGTCACCAACTTCCCCAACTCTCAGCGCTTCACAATTGACCTGAACATTTTCTAAGGGTGCCAATATCTATCCCAAAAATGTTGCTTTTGCATTTTCTGCTATATGTTCCGTCTTCTGGCAGATTTATTTAATTGTTATTGTAAATCTAGTTATTCAGTTGTGCTGTGTGCATGGTGAAAAGAGCATTAACAGAATTCACATTTGGTTGCTTTGGAAATGCCGCATCATTCGAATCCTCCCACTCTGCGTTATGATTGGTCGACGTGACTGTCACTCAGACTGAGGTTCAGTGTGACTGGTGGATTTTCGGAAGACGCGTGGTGCACGTCCCCAAATATATATCATTTAGTTAACACAAAATAAATCCTGGATTCCCTTCAAAGTATATAAAAAAAACACAATTTCCATTTAAAACCTCGAATGCAGCAATACACACAAGTTTGCAGACGACCATAAGAAACGTATGTGCTTTTTGGACACCCTATTCCACATTCAGTCCCCATCTGCTGCTATAATATCCTCCACTCTTCCGGGAAGATGTTTAGCACGTGGCTTCTGCCATCTAGTGGATGAGAGTGAAATAATTCGAACTGTGTATTTAATTAAAAAATCTTTAATAATTTAAGAAATGTTGTGTTTATTAGTTTCAGGCATTTTCTTAATAAATTAAACAGTTGTATAATATATTGGTTTTATGTAATCGTTTTTTTATTTTCATTCTGAACCACTGCACGTGCGCTCATGGAGGTTAATACTATTATAAACGAAATATAAATTAGTTATTTGCTATTTATTTACATGTATATATGTACTTGTTTTGTAGTATTATATTAAAATTAGTGTTGACGCTAAGCACAAGCTGGCAGATGTGCATTATGTTTAATGTGAACTGTAAACGCCAGGTTTTTGGCTCGCACGTTCATTCGTTAGTGTTCACGTCGATCTTTTGGGAGGCCCAACAAGAACGTCAGCGCTTTCTGACACGCCATTGGTGTATTCATATTACATCCAGCCTCTTGGCCGCCGCGCGGGGAATCTGATTGGTCGATAAGATGTCGTTTAAATTTGAAATTTCTCTGCGCCGTTGAGACGTCTGATAAACGGGTAGAAGGACGGTGTAGGACGCACGAGCTTTTAACGGCGACAGCGGGTTTTTTTTTTGTTTTTTCACCGGAAAGAAACCCGACGATTTAAGGTATATTTCCAAATATAAACGAGGTAAGATTAGCAGCATTCCTCGTTTAATGTTAAATAAGAATTATGATAACAAGTGTTGGCTTTTTGTGTGTGTGATGTCCATGTCTGTTATAACGGTCACTATGACCAGAGGGCTTGCTTTGTGCTCATTAACATATCAAACAACGTCACAAAACAAGATTGTTCCTTATTATATTTATTGAAATTAGTTATTTCTTACTAGGCGATGATACAAATCCGGTGTTTTCTGTTAAGTTAGGACGTTTCTGTAATGTTGAGCTAATTATTAGCTGTAGTAGGTGTGTATCAGGTATGTAGGCTGGGACTTTATTTATGTTTTGCTAACTCGGTAATACATTTGCTAACTATTTGAAATGGTTTATAGCATGTCTTACAAAGTTTGTTTAATTTGTTGATAGTTTATAGCTGTATAAGCGCTGGCATCCATTACAAGTTCAACTGACAGAAATGCGTGTAGGAAAAAAAAATATTCCTCGAAATATAAACGTGTCCCTCACATTTTTAAAACATTTAAGATTGTACACTTTTTTTTTCTTAACGTGTTGCCTTTTTTTTCCCAGTTAGTTAGTTAGCTCTTATTAGGATTTCATTCCTCCAGAAAAAGGGATCATTTGTCAAAGGAATCTGCAGTATAGAGACTCAGGTGACACCTTTTATTAGGCATTTTATAGTTCTTTTTATATTCTTTAATGAAGTCAAGTGAAAATTGTTTAGGCCAGGCCTTAATACAATGAACTGCTTGGTTGTCAGTGTTCTGTTAGTTAATTAGGTGATTCAGTACACAGTAAGATGGGGAGTATATCTATACACTTACAGATTGATCATTTTAATCATCCCAGTGTGTTACAGCAACACTGTATGCTGTGTGTGTGTGTGTGTGTGTGTGTGTGTGTGTGTGTGTGTGTGTGTAAATAAACAGATACAGGAGAAATGGTGTGTCCTGAAACAGCAGTTGCTATGATCAGGTGTAGTCTAGTAAAGATTGAATTCCCAATTTGTCTATATAAATAAAATATACATACGACAAGCCAGTAAGTGACAGTCAAAGTCCTGAACTGACACTTGCTATGAATATTCATGAACCCATATATTTACATGTTTTTAAAAAGCAATATTAGCCTGATTGATGCTAAGGTTAATCCCCAAATCTTATTCCTTCTTACTCTCTAACAAACATGAGATCAGAGTCTGTTTTGTATTTAAAATTTCACTAAACTGTTGGAGTTCTTTGCTACAAATCCTTTTTCCCTTTCCTTTTGAAAGAAGCCCCTTCATCTGTTAACTGGGGGCTATAGACGGTCATGCTTTATTCTTAATCCTCCCCCTCATCAGCTGACTGGAATGATACGAGTCTGCACAATGTCCGGTCACTTGCTCCTCAGACTAGTTTCCACAACATGTTTATCATGATGTGTTTAAATACTGTATTTGTGTGTCATTGTAAACACACATGACTATCGTTTCACAATTTCCCCTGCATGAGTTCTGTAATGCATGTGTATTTTTATTTATAATAGTAGTTTATAGTAGTAATAGTTTTATTTATAATAGTTAATGTGCTAGCATCAGCTGCTTCCAATCGGTTTAGAGGTTTGGCACAACAATTATAGTTTATTGAAATATTGATGTTTATGAATGTGCAATGAGGCTGTCAAAAAGGAAAGTTGCTGTTGTACATGCTATTTTGTACAGAAAATCATCTGCGTTAATCTGTGTATTATGAATACTGTGTAATAAAACACTGTTAATAATTCCCCAAAAGTGTGTTTGATTTTATCTCGATTCTTATATTACATGGTGACAGAATAATGCAGACTGAATTGTAATTGAATATAGTATCATCCCGTTCCAGTATACTTTCTCCAAATACTGCACCAAATCTCCAAAGACTGCTGTTTTGTTTACAGACTGAAAGTGTCGTTCTTATCAGTAGACCTGCATGTTTAGTGCTGGAGTGCATGATATACGGACCAGGCGTGGTTTTATGCTGAAAGTCTTTCTCTCTACCCCCTCAGTATGAGCTTGGAGGTGGTGAACGATGAGAATCAGGTCGCTTTGCCCGTACGTAAGCGCGTCCCATCTGAATCGGCCGCTGACATTTTCGCTCTTGATCAGCCCACGGGCCGTCCGTCCATCCTGAGGCAGTCTCAGGTGGAGAACCTTAACAAGAACATCTCTAAGGGAGTGAAGGTAGGAGTGGGGTCTTTCTGGGGTTTCTTGTTCTCTTTTTTTATTAATTTCTTTTTTTTATTATTATTTTTTTGGACCCATGTGTGTATGTTGATATGTAATGCTAGATGCAGGAAAAGGCTCCACTCCTTTCAGTTGCACAGAATGTTCTTGTTTGGAGTTTTTAATCATAAATGTGATGCCTGTTCTTAATTATGCCATAATAGACTGATTCTCATGTTTTTTTCATGGTTTAAACACCATTTGGAAGCAGTTGATTATAATGTCTAGCCTCTGATTTTAAAAATAATTGTTGGACATTAAATAAAATATCACATCAAACCATTTTGCTGGCAATTTTTGAGGAAGGTGCTAAATGATCATGACAGATTTTTTTTTTTGTCATATTGTGTACTTATGATGTACTTTCTCACTGTTAACACTATTCCGTGAATAGTAAACGTTCACTTTTCCCAGTGCTGCTGTATGTTTGTGTATACTCCTGATTTTATTTGTGTAATGATATTGTAGTGGTATTGTAATGTTTTTCTAACATATAAAAAAAACAAAAAATGCATGATGTTTTTTTGTTTTTTTTAATTATTATATATATATATATATATATATATATATATATATATATTAGTGGGTTTATTCCAAAAAATATCTTTGTTCCTCCAGGTTTGTTTCCAGACTCCACTCAGAGACCCTGTCACAAAAAGGATCATGTCCCCGAGCCGTGTGGGCAGAATGGCTACTCTTGATGACTGCACTAATGCATTGGAGTCTCTCAAACTCAAGTAAGTGCTGAGTGTTTTATGTTGTGTATGCCAGGAGTCCTAATAACCCACAACTAATGATGTCCTAAAATTTCAGGTCTCCCTCTCCGCCCAGTGCTTCCACACAACCGATCAACATTCCCACTAAAATGGACAGTTCCTTTCCAGACGATGACATGCCCATTCAGAGCAGAGGAGGCTACACTATTGACTTTGACAACCTTGACTCTGTGAATCCCTTTCAGAGCTCAAGTAACATGATCATCTCTCCACCCAAACCTGCAGTTCTGCTGCCGGACACTCTGACTGAGCCGACACTAGCCGCCTCATCTCCTGCTCTCGAAGAAGTGGAACAGGTTACGGAAAAGGTAGACATGGCTCTGGACGAGACTCTTCCTTTCATTCCGTCTGTAGAGAATTCCCTGGCAGACTTTTCTGCAGAAGGTACTTCCACGGACAGCACGGTGATCATCGAGCCAAGGAGAACTGCACTTGCAGATCACGTCGCTGATGATACGGTTGACGTTGAAGTTCCCGAATCGACCCCTGTCATTGATGCAGTAGCCGATTTGCTTTTATCCCCTAAAGCATCCTACCAGATTGATTTTGATGACTTGGAATCGGTGGACCCTTTTAAAACCAGTGGCTCAAAAATCCAGAACTCTCCTCCTGTCTCTGGGAAAACACCAATCAGTAATTTAGCACCATTTAATACTGAGGAGATGAGCTCAGGGGTGAAGAACAGTGAGATGCCTAGTGAGCATGAAGATAACCATTCTATCATGAAAAAGCTTAATCTTTCAGAGGTGAGCACAGACAGTGCTGCCCCCTCAGTGGTGCCCCCTAAAGATGCTCCCATGGTGCTGGAGTTTAACTTCGATGACTGCACTGAAGTCAAACGCAAGCCTCCTCCCAAACGCCTCGGCTTAAAAAAGGCTCCCCTTTCCAAAACCAAAACAGAAGGCGCAAAGCCGGCATCTGCTACATCCGAGAAGAAAAGTCCAGAAACCAAACCTGAGTCATGCGACATGCCATCAGACAGCATGGAGACAGAAATTCCTCCAGCCAGAGGTGCTTACAGTATAGACTTTGATCAGTTTGACGATCCAAACTTTAATCCGTTTGGTACAACAGCAAAAATGGGAAGCTCTCCTCCTCGTGATGTTCCAGTGGTGAGGGAAAGCTCAACAAGGCCAGCGCAAGCAGAAAACCAGGAAATCTCTGTGGAGAGCGCCACACACAGGTCAGTGAGGAGAGCATCATGGGGGTGGTCTGAGGAAACGGAGTTTGAATTTAATTTATAATTGGAGATTTTTCAAAATATATGTAATGATGGTGGAACATCTAAAATGATTGTTCCCATTCTTACCTGCAATATTGAAGCTATAAACAAATTGTCTTATTGAACAAATTGAACTCGCAGGAAACTAAAGGCTGTATGTGGTTTTATGTATGTATTTATTTTTATTTTATAAATTGTGTATTCTATCTTTTGTATTTTGAGCAGTTCTCTTTTCTCTGAACCTGAAAAGGCAACAGAATCTGAACCATCCTTTAAGGTGAGTGTAAAGCATGAAGAAAAGTCATGTGTGGAGTGTAAACGTTCTCCAGTCTAATCCAAATCAACACTGAATAATAGTTTGCCGAAAGCATGTAATTTAGCCTCTGCCCAGAGAGGGTTTTTATACGCACGAGGCAAGATTGTGTACTTGTTGCTGAAAATTCCACCATTATACCTCTAAAGCTATTAATTTAAATGATTTTATGAATGCCTCGTGTTTATTTTTGCAGGCAACTGAAGAACTTGAGCCTTCACTGGTTCCAAAAACACATCAGCCCTGCATTCCGGATGTTCCAAAGCCTCAGAAGGTGGAAGGGCCGGCATTTCCCTGCTCAGCAGACTTTGACAGTGCTGCAGCAGATGATGAGTTTGTTCCTGGCTCCATGTGTAAGTGTGCGCGTGTGCTGCAGGAGTTTGTCATGAGTGTTTAATCACGTGTTAAATCAATTGTGTAATTGCTTTTGTGTAAATTGTGCAGTTATGCCAAGTGATCTGGATGGACAGATTGATTATCTGGAGCAGTTTGGATCAAGCACTGTGAGTGTGTGTATACACATATTTTTTAAAAACTTTTCTGATACGTTGATGAGCCACTTATGTGTTGGTGTGTATGTGTGTAGTTTAAGGAATCTGCTCTGCGTAAGCAGTCCCTCTATCTGAAGTTTGATCCTCTGCTGAAGGAGAGCCCAAAGAAAGCCCCAGTGGACAGCTCGAGCTTCGGGTTCAGTCTTCCTCGCCCCTCTTTGGCAATCAGGTCAGTCACACTTCATCTCCAAACCCCAGCTTTTAGACTCATTTAGTCGCGGAGTGCGTGTAAAACTGTAATGGCTCTGTGTGTCATAGAATGATGGAGGCTGCAAGGACAGAGGTACGGCAGAAATCTCAGAAAGATGACACAAAGCTGCTGGAGGACTTTCCTTCACCGGTAAGATGTTCAGGCAAATGCAGAATGAACAATAGTATGATTTTATAAAGCTGAAATGAGCAAAGATTTATGGAATTAGTTAGATGGTATGCATCTAAAGTCTGATCGCTTGTGGGAAGAAGCTTTTCCCAAGCAACTCTGATTTGACCATCAGACTCACACATGCAGTGGTCTCAAAGAAGGTCTTAATCCACTTGCATGTCAATTGTAGAGAGATCTGACGCTACTCACGTGAAGAAGGTTAAGGTGTGTGTGTGTGTGTGTGTGTGTGTGTGTGTGTGTGTGTGTGTGTGTGTGTGTAAATCTCAAATGTACATCAGTACACAATTCACAATACATGTTTCGACAACAACAGTTTCGAGTGTGTTTATCAACTCTCATTTGCAAAAGGTAAATCAGAAAATAGCTAGTTTTCTTAATTTGAAATCTGTTAAAAAGAAAAATCCACTAACTGTGTGTGTGCGCGCAGGCAGAGCCCCCTGCAGTTCAGGACCCCACTGTACTGGATCTGCTGGTCCCAACAATGAAGCAGACCCAGATGAGCGAGGATGTCATAGTGGACATGCTGCTGTACACACAGAAAGACATGGACACTGCTTTGGAAAAAGCCCAACAACAGGTACGTTGAGAAACACACGAATAGTAAACTTGCAGGTGCAAAGGGAGAAATGGTGCTGCTTTCATTACCGTGATTCAGTTCTGCACTGGAGGTACATCATCAGTCTGCATCACTTTTACAGAAAGCTAACTGTGCAGTGGGAACGCAGAACATGAAGCCTACCAGTCCCCTAACTAGGCAAAATAATTAAAGATTTGTCAGCAGTTCAGTTTTCAACCCCCTGCCGCCACCACCACCACCACACACACACACACACACACACACACACACACACACACACACACACACACACACACACACCTGTGTTTCAGTTCAGTTCAACATAAATAAACAGACACTTGGATCACTTTGTTAATGTTGATTTTTAGTGTTAATTGCATGCTCTTTGTATAAAATTAAGTGCCTGAGGCCTTTTTTTTTTAATGTGTTTTTGTAGGCAGAGGAGAAAGTAGTGGATCTGAATGCTCAGATTGAGACGTTGAGTCTGAATAATCAGCACGCAATGTAAGTCTGTGCTCAGATTGAACACGTTATCAGAGTTTTACACTCATGGTGTTTAGCCTCACGCTTTCTCCCTTTGCTAGGCTGATTGTGTCTGAATACGAGGCAGTTATCGCTCAGATCACAGGTATGTTGCAGAAATGCCTTCCTTTTTCTGTTTATTTTTTATTATTATTATTATTTTTAATGTGTGTGGTGTGTGTGCGCGTGTGCAGCCGAGCACAAGAAGAAGGAAGAGCTAGCACAGGCCGAGCTAAGCCGAGTGCTTCAGGAGAAACAGCAGCTGGCAAAAGAGCTGAGCGACATGGAGCATTCCTTCTCTGACGTTGTCAAGCGCCTAGACCGACGCAAAGAAGTCATTGACGGGTTCAAGAAGGTGCATTTGATAATTTTTTGCCACTTCAAACCCAGAATCATGCCTACTTTTAATTTAAAATCAACTTTGTGCACAGATGTTCAGAATGGTGTAGTGTTTAGTTTAAATGTTATTTTAAAAAGAAATTTTATTACAATTACATTAGTGTTATGTATATAACTGTGTGTGTGTGTGTGTGTGTGTGTGTGTGTGTGTGTGTGTGTGTGTGTGTGTGTGTGTGTGTGTGTGTGTGTGTGTAGAACGAGGAGACGCTAAAGCAGTGCGCTCAGAGTTACTTGGCCAGACTGCGGAAGGAGGAACAGCGTTATCAGACGCTCAAATCTCACGCAGAGGAGAAAATTGATCAGTAAGCGTTCATATCTGTTCACTGACTAAAAATGACAATTTTTATTTCTTTCCATGCTTTTTTTTTTTTTTTTTTTTCGTCTCACACATTTATGACTACATTTATAAGGTAAAACCAGTTTAGCTTCTGTTCACAAACATGATTGAGACTTTAGAAAGTGAGCAGGGAACTGATTGGAGCAATCATTTGAGTACTATTTTTGTAATCAACTCCCTGAATCTGAATCGTCTTCTTCCCGGCAGAGCGAATAAGCAGATAGCAGAGGTACGCAGTAAGCAGGGAGCAGAGGTTTCTGCTCTCCAGGTGCAGCTCAGGAGAGAGCAGCTCAAAGTGCAGTCTCTGGAAAAGAACCTGGAGCAGAAGGTACTGCACTGCCCTGAAATTTTATTTCCTTCATTGTTACTCCATCTTCTTTCTTAATCTCACTGTGACCTACATGTTCAATATAAGATGTGCCAGTTCAGCATATTCATTATGTCCTCTCTGGGTGCGGGTGTGTGTTTTCAAAAAAGTAAAATAAATGACTAAAAGGAGGGGAAAGAAATATGCGTATTGACCTGTTTCCATGCGGTGTGTGACTATTTCTTGTCTGTGTGTGTTCTCAGACAAAGGAGGTGGAGGATGTCACCAAGCTGTGTGATGAGCTAATTGCAAAAGTGCAGCAACACTGATCTTGTTTGTTTGTATATCTGTGTCTGTGTCTCGCTCTCTCGCTCTCTCTCCCTGTGTACGTAGATGTCTTTTTGTGTGTTCCTTATTGTTGTTCATCTTGTAATTGATCAAATAAAAAAATAAAAAAAGTATTTTACTGTGTAACACTGACTTCTTTCAGTAAAAAGGTTAAATAAAGAGTTGAAACAAAAAGCTGCCTGACTGTACAACTTAACATGAGCTCCACCTACAGTAAACCTTCCAAAGGGAAGTAATACACAAGACTTCAACATGTGAAGAATCTAGGGATTTAAGTTTGTGGTGATTCCTTTTTTTTTTTTTTTTTTTTAAATCAAATGTAACATGTTTAAGTGCTGAATATTTGGGTAAAGATTAAGTTGGTAAAAGAGCGAGAGAGACAAAGAGATGAGGTCTGCAGTGCAAAGCCTGAGAGTTATGCTTCTGTGAGTGTAGAACCAGCCCTGTTTGGAAATGGAGGGAAAACGAGAAGCATTTAAATATACAAGTCACATTCTGATTCTCCACTAACTCTGGAGAAGGAATAACAGACTTTTTATAACCAGACCAGATTATTTTTATGTATTTTAAGTTTTTTCTATGCTTTTTCTCCTCATGGACATAATGTTGGGTAAAATGTAGTACAACTGAACCACAATGAAAAAAGAAAAACTGGTTAAATGAATTTATATTCCAGGTAATTATAGTGTGTAAATAAATCGGGTCTTCCACATTTAATGTAAACGTTCCACTTTAAACTATTGGGCAGTTATTCACCATAAAATCAAAATGACAAATAATTAGAGAATAAAACAAACCATTTTTTTTGTACGTGGACGAAATAGTCTTTAAAAAAAGAAAGTCAACTGTTTGGAAAAACAATTGGTTTACTGTACTTTACTCTGCTTTAACTCTCGGGATGATTAAAGGAAACACTGATCTAAAAAGATGCACTGTAAAGTGTCAATTTTTCTTAATCATGTTATCAAAGAGATGTCATTATTTCTATACTAAATACCATGTTACCTTTACTTAAAAAAAAGTTCATAAACTTAAAAAAAAAAAAAAATGATAACTATTATAAATGTGTTTTATTTATATACGCGAAGTTATTCATGTACCGAGCGGTTCTTTGTGTTATTGCTGTTGTTCTCCGCTCCTGCAGGTGGCGGAATTTCATCTTTCCGCCACTTAAACCTCCTCCAGCACGCGCCGAGTGAGATTCTCGTCGCGCCAATTTTGAAGTGTTTTGGTTCCAGATGGAGCTCATGTAATTTCTTTAGTTGTTTTATTTTAAATATAGCATTATTCTACAATGAACACAAAAGGAAAAGGTAGATAACTGATTCCTTACACTCACTCTCTCTGTCTGTTCACTTTTGCGGGATTTACATTTTTATTAGTTGTGTGAGGCGCTGAAGCTGAACCTTAGGCTATTTAAGCTAAGCTAACTGTTAGCATGCTAGCTGCGTTAGTAAACATGAAAATCACATGTTTATCCAAATGCATTTAAAAATTACGTTAAATATTTGCTTGTTTCATTTTTCTACAAGATCAAAGGTCAATACATACATATTTTTTTTCAGTACACTGAGCAATAGGACAAACATCTTGAATAGTTTCATGGTTTAAAAGTTAAACGTTTAATTTATATACATATTTATACACAAAACAGTAGAGTATAATTATGAAATGGCTATAAAAAATATCAGTGTGAAAAAGAAAATACTGTCAAATAATGTCTCTATTAGTTTAGAATACATCTAATAATCTAATAATTTATTTTAATAATTACTTATTTGTTGTTTGTCAGTGATAAATAATTAATTATATATTTATTGCAATAATATAAAATTCTTAATACTAATTTATTTTATTCGTATTGTATTACTATTATAAAATAAGAATTCAAAATGTATACTTGAAAATAAAAATAAATAAAGTGAAACTTCTGACGTGATCATATGATTTGAGTCGTGTGTATGATGTTTGAACAGTGTGTTATTTATCAGTTCTTTTAGCACTGCATTCTTTTTTTTCTTCTTTGCAGGTTTTGGGGACACGACTTTACCTCTCCAATCCAACAGGTAACTTCATTATCGTGCTCCAGCACCTTCACCTTGACTTTTCAGAGACTTAAACAGCAGAGACAAGGAGCAGGGAAGCCTTTAACTAGATTTACAGATTAAAATTTTTATTAAAGCGGTTTGGATTAGTAAACTCTTTTTCTCCTTTTAATGGATCAGAAAGTTCAGAGTTTTGACGATGAGTCATTCAAGATTTTAATTAGTCACAAACATAGTTATATGCAGAGTGCAATGTAAATGTAAACCTGATCGGTCGCTCAGAAATTGTGCATTAGACTATAAATGGATTAAAGGGACTATAAATGTAAAATGTTTGAAAATAAGCAAATAATAAGAGAAGATATGAGAAAATATATAATGTATAATGATGATTAACTGGCATTAAAAAATAGTGCAAATATATTTAGATGAGCAAATGCAAGTACAAAATGTAATGAGGTATAACAAACCAAAATGCGTAAGAGATTTATGGGATAGTTTAGATGGGCATGTTCGCATTGTGTATGATTTGTTTGTGGGAAGGAGCTCCTCTTAAACCTCTCAGATTTGGCCATCAGTCATCAGTTTGTGGTGCTCTTCCTCGGCATGAAACCATAATGTTGCTCACAGATGGTCACCTCTTCTCTTAGCATGGCTTTCACTACTCTTTCCCATATCTTCATGGTGTGACTGATCAACTTAATTCCCCTGTAGTTACTGCAGGTCTGTACATCTTTCTTATGCTTAAAGATCAGTACCAGCACACGCCTTCTCCATTCCTCAGGCATCCTCTTACCTTTCAGAATCTTGTTAAACAATCTGGGTAAAAACTCCACTGCCATCTCTCCTAAACATCTCCATGCTTCTACTGGTATGTCATCTGGTCCAACTGACTTTCCATTCTTCATCCTCTTAATCGCTGCTCTCACTTCCTTTTTATTTTAATTGCTTACTCAGTTCCTGCTTCACCATCTCCACACCATCCAACCGTCTCTCTCTCTCAATTTCCTCGTTCATCAGCTGCTCAAAATACTCCCTCCATCTTCTCAACACACTCTCCTCACTAGTCAACACATTTCCCTCTCCATCCTTTATTGCTCTAACTTGCAGCACATCCTTCCCAGCTCGGTCCCTCTGCCTGGCCAATTGTTATAAATTCTTTTCTCTCTCCTTAGTGTCCAACTTCTCATACAGTTCCTCATATGCCTTTTCCTTGGCTTTCGCCACATCCCTCTTTACCTGCTGCCGCATCTCCTTGTACTCCTGCCTACTTTCTTTGCTGATCCCAATTCTGTTTCACCAACCTCTTTCCCCTTATGCTCTTCTGCACTTCCTCATTCCACCACCACGTCTCTTTGCTTCCTTTCTCTTTCCAAACTCTTCCCTGAATCTCATACTACAGTCTTCCTCGTTCAGTTTCCACCATCTTATTCTTCTTTCAGTCCTCATAATCCTCCTCTTCTTCTTCACCTCCAAAACCATCCTACAGACCACCATCCGATGCTGTCTAGCTACACTGTCCCCTGCCAACACCTTACAGTCTCCAATCTCCTTCAGGTTGCATCTCCTACATAAAACATAGTCCACCTGTGTGCACCTTCCGTCACTCTTATACGTCACCCTATTATCCTCCTTCATAAAATAAGTATTCACCAATGCCATTTCCATCTTTTTTTTAGCAAAATCTACCACAATCTGCCCTTCCACATTCCTCTCTTTAAGGCTGTACCTACCCATCACCCACTTATCACCTCTGTTCCCTTCACCTACATGCCCATTAAAGTCTGCCCCAATTACCAATCGTTCACTCCTAGGTACACCATCTACCACTTCATCTAATTCACTCCAGAATTTTTCTTTTTCCACAGCTCACAGATCTCACAGCTGACTTGTGGAGCATAGGCACTGATGACATTTATCATCACCCCTTTAACTTCCAGCTTCACGTTCATCACTCTATCAGAAACTCTCTTCACCTCCACTACACTCTTACTGTACTCTTCCTTCAGAATCACCCCTACACCATTTCTCTTTTCATCCACACCATGATAGAACAGTTTAAACCCACCTCCAATGTTCCACCGGTACCCTGTTGGCTAACAATACCTGTGGGGGCCGTTGGTAACCCGGGCCTCGACCGATCCGGTATGAATTTCTGATTCGTGATCCACATATTTGATTTGGCATGTTTTACGCTGGATGCCCTTTCTAACGCAACCCTCCCTATTTATCCGGGCTTGGGACCGGCACTAAGAGTGCACTCGCTTGTGCAACCCTAATGGCTGGGTTGCACAAGCTACCAAAATATAAGCAATAATAGACAATTGTAGAGTAAAGTTTCTATATTATTGATCTTATATTAAAGATATTTACTGTTTATCTGTTTCTGTCTTTTCCGTAGCATTGATGGAGACGCAATTAAGGTGTACGTCCGTGTGCGTCCTTTGACCCAGGGCACCGGGCTGACGACAGACGGAGATCGGAATTTGTGTTTGGCGGTGACCTCAGATCACACTGTGCGTCTGAACTCCAAGCCCGAGCCACGAAACTTCACCTACGATCATGTGGCGGACATGGACACGTCTCAGGTGACAGGAGAGAAAATTTTAAAGCGAATCATTGAACTGGGTCATAATGATGAGTTCAGTCAGTATAAATAATTTATGTGGAAAGTCTGTGAGAAAGTCAATCATTATCGGAATGTTGGTTTAAAACATTTTAATGAATGATCAGTTTAATTTAATGTCAATTTGTAGTTTTATTGAATATAATTTAAATTAATAAAAGTTATGATGCTGAATGAGCCTGAAACAAGCTGTTGGATTTGCTTAAAGCAGTATGGGAAAGATCTTTATTTATATATATTTGTAGGTAACCTTTTTTTTTTTACTTATGCTGTGTGTGTGTTTATCTGTCCTACAGGAATCTGTGTTCTCGTGTGTGGCTAAAAATATTGTGGAGTCATGCATGAATGGATATAATGGAACCATATTCGCATAGTATGTCTTTCAGACTACAAACACACACACACACACACACACACACACACACACACACACACACACACACACAGTGTATATATATATATATATATATATATATATATATATATATATATATATATATATATAAATAAGTGTGTATATATATATATATATATAAATAAGTGTGTATATATGTATGTATGTGTATGTGTGTATATATATATATATATATATATATATATACACATACACAGTGCCTTGCAAAAGTATTGACCCCCCCCCCCTTTGGCGTTTTTCCTATTTTGTTGTCTTACAACCTGGAATTAAAATGGATTTTTTTTGCGGTTTGTATCATTTGATTTACACAACATGCCTACCACTTTGAAGATGCTAAATATTTTTTATTGTGAAACAAACAAGAAATAAGACAAAAAAAACAGAAAACTTGAGCGTGCATAACTATTCACCTCCCCAAAGTCAATACTTTGTACAGCCACCTTTTGCAGCAATTACAGCTGCAAGTCTCTTGGGGTATGTATCTATAAGATTGGCACATCTAGCCACTGGGATTATTGCCCATTCTTCAAGGCAAAACTGCTCCAGCTCCTTCAAGTTGGATGGGTTCCGCTGGTGTACAGCAATCTTTGTCATACCACAGATTCTCAATTGGATTGAGGTCTGGGCTTTGACTAGGCCATTCGAGTGTTGCTTTAGCAGTATGCTTAGGGTCATTGTCCTGCTGGAAGGTGAACCTCCGTCCCAGTCTCAAATCTCTGGAAGACTGAAACAGGTTTCCCTCAAGAATTTCCCTGTATTTAGTGCCATCCATCATTCCTTCAATTCTGACCAGTTTCCCAGTCCCTGCTGATGAAAAACATCCCCACAGCATGATGCTTCACTGTGGGGATGGTGTTCTCGGGGTGATGAGAGGTGTTGGGTTTGTGCCAGACATAGCATTTTCCTTGATGGGCAAAAAGCTAAATTTCAGTCCAGACCAGAGTACCCTCTTCCATATGTTTGGGGAGTCTGGAGAACACCAAACGTGTTTGCTTATTTTTTCTTTAAGCAATGGCTTTTTTCTGACCACTCTTCCGTAAAGCACAGCTCTGTGGAGTGTACGGCTTAAAGTGGTCCTATGGACAGATACTCCAATCTCCGCTGTGGAGCTTTGCAGCTCCTTCAGGGTTATCTTTGGTCTCTTTGTTGCCTCTCTGATTAATGCCCTCCTTGCCTGGTCCATGAGTTTTGGTGGGCGGCCCTCTCTTGCCAGGTTTGTTGTGGTGCCATATTCTTTCAATTTTTTAATAATGGCTTTAATGGTGCTCCGTGGGATGTTCAAAGTTTTGGATATTTTTTATAACCCAACCCTGATGTGTACTTCTCCACAACTTTGTCCCTGACCTGTTTGGCGAGCTCCTTGGTCTTCATGGTGCCGCTTGCTTGGTGGTGCCCCTTGCTTAGTGGTGTTGCAGACTCTGGGGCCTTTCAGAACAGGGGTGGGGGTGTGTGTGTGTGTGTGTGTATATATGTATGTATATATATGTATATATATAGTGTATATTAAGCCTCTAAATAAGATCTGGTGCAACCAATTACCTTCAAAAGTCACGCAATTACTTAAATAAAGTCCACCTGTGTGCAATCTAAGTGTCACATGATGTCAATATATATATTGAGATCATGTGACACTTAGATAAGATTCTTGTCACTTAGATTCTCAATATATATATATATATATATATATATATATATATATATATATATATATATATATATATATATATATATATATATATTGAGATCATGTGACACTTAGATTGCACACAGGTGGACTTTATTTAAGTAATTGCGTGACTTTTGAAGGTAATTGGTTGCATCAGATCTTATTTAGAGGCTTAATAGCAAAGGGGGTGAATACATATGCATGCACCACTTTTCCGTTATTTATTTTTTAGAATGGTTTGAAACAAGTTATTTTTTTTTCATTTCACTTCACCAATTTGGACTATTTTGTGTATGTCTATTACATGAAATCCAAATAAAAATAAATTTTAATTGTAAGGCAACAAAATAGGAAAAATGCCAAGGGGGGTCAATACTTTTGCAAGGCTATGTGTATGTATGTATGTATGTATGTACGTGTGTGTGTGTGTGTGTATATATATATATATATATATATATATATATATATATATATATATATGTATATATATATATATATATATGTATGTATATATATGTATATATATATATATATATATATAGTGAGGAAAATAAGTATTTGAACACCCTGCTATTCTCCCACAAATTTTCATCGTAGGTGCATGTTCACTATGAGAGACATAATCTGAAAAAAAAAATCCAGAAATCACAATATATGATTTTTAAACTATTTATTTGTATGATACAGATACGTATTTGAACACTTGTCTATCAGCTAGAATTCTGACCCTCAAAGACCTTTTAGTCTGCCTTTAAAATGTCCACCTCCACTACATTTATTATCCCAAATTAGATGCACCTGTTTGAGGTTGTTAGCTGCATAAAGACACCTGTCCACCCCATACAATCAGTAAGAATCCAACTACTAACATGGCCAAGACCAAAGAGCTGTCCAAAGACACTAGAGACAAAATTGTACACCTCCACAAAGCTGGAAAGGGCAACGGGGAACTTGCCAATCAGCTTGGTGAAAAAAGGTCCACTGTTGGAGCAATCATTAGAAAATGGAAGAAGCTAAACATGACTGTCAATCTCCCTCGGACTGGGGCTCCATGCAAGATCTCACCTCGTGGGGTCTCAATGATCCTAAGGAAGGTGAGAAATCAGCCCAGAACTACACGGGAGGAGCTGGTCAATGACCTGAAAAGAGCTGGGACCACCGTTTCCAAGGTTACAGTTGGTAATACACTAATAAGACGTCATGGTTTGAAATCGTTCATGGCACGGAAGGTTCCCCTGCTTAAACCAGCACATGTCCAGGCACGTCTTAAGTTTGCCAATGACCATTTGGATGATCCAGAGGAGTCATGGGAGAAAGTCATGTGGTCAGATGAGACCAAAATAGAACTTTTGGGTCATAATTCCACTAAACGTGTTTGGAGGAAGAAGAATGATGGGTACCATCCTAAGAACACCATCCCTACTGTGAAGCATTGGGGTGGTAGCATCATGCTTTGGGGGTGTTTTTCTGCACATGGGACAGGGCGACTGCACTGTATTAAGGAGAGGATGACCGGGGCCATGTATTGCGAGATTTTGGGGAACAACCTTCTTCCCTCAGTTAGAGCATTGAAGATGGGTCGAGGCTGGGTCTTCCAACATGACAATGACCCGAAGCACACAGCCAGGATAACCAAGGAGTGGCCCTGTAAGAAGTATATCAAGGTTCTGGCGTGGCCTAGCCAGTCTCCAGACCTAAACCCAATAGAGAATCTTTGGAGGGAGCTCAAACTCTGTGTTTCTCAGCGACGGGCCAGAAACCTGACTGATCTAGAGAAGATCTGTGTGGAGGAGTGGGCCAAAATCCCTCCTGCAGTGTGTGCAAACCTGGTGAAAAACTACAGGAAACGTTTGACCTCTGTAATTGCAAACAAAGGCTACTGTACCAAATATTAACATTGACTTTCTCAGGTGTTCAAATACTTATTTGCAGCTGTATCATACAAATAAATAGTTTAAAAATCAAACATTGTGATTTCTGGATTTTTTTTTTAGATTATGTCACTCACAGTGGACATGCACCTACGATGACAATTTCAGACCCCTCCATGATTTCTAAGTGGGAGAACTTGCAAAATAGCAGGGTGTTTAAATACTTATTTTCCTCACTGTATATATATTAGCACTATAAGCAATTTTATAGCATCAACACTCTTGCACTCGATTAGTATACTTTACCGTGTGGTTGAAAAAAATTAATTAGGATGTTTTACAGCAAGTAAAACTGACTGTCAATATTCAGTATTTTGACCCCCAGTCACATGATCATGCCCGGTCCAACGCTTCTTGCCTCTCCTGATGGAATAATTTATCAAAATAGCAGGGTGTTCAAATACTTATTTTCCTCACTGTGTATGTATATGTGTGTGTGTGTGTGTGTGTGTGTGTGTGTGTATATATATATTCATATTCAAAGACCAGGCATAACATTATGAGCACCTGCCTAATACTAATATTGTGTTGGTCCCCCTTTTTGCTGCCAAAACAACTTCTTTAACTTCTTCAGCAATTTGTGCTACAGAAACTCGTCTGTTGGATCGGACCACACGGACCAGCCTTCACCTCCTGCGTGCATCAATTTAGCTTGTCCACCCATGACCCTGTCGTAGGTTCAACACTGTTCCTTCCTTGGACCACTTTTGATAGATACTGACCACTGCAGACCAGAAAACGCCCATTAAAGCTGCAGTTTTGAAGATGCTCTGACCCAGTCGTCTAGCCATCACAATTTGTCAAACTCGCTCAAATCCTATTTTTTTAAGGACAAAATGTTAAATTGCTGCCTAATACAGGTAGCCCCGACTTACGAAATAGGGACCGGAAAAGTGTTCGTATGTCGATTATTAGTAAGTCGAGAAGAGTGAGACTTGCGGGTCTCGAGCCCACCATGCATGCTTGCCAGGCGTTCTTCTTCTTCTCCTTCTGTTTGCGGCGTTGTCAAATTTGAATAGCACGCGCAAATTTTGTAAGTTTTCCTGAATAAATGTAGATTTTCTGAATTTATTAATTTTTTTACATTTTCGTGCTTTTTTTTGGGTGGCCGTGTTCGTATCTTCGAAAATTCGCAAGTCAGGTGTTTGTAGGTCTGGGGTTGACCGTATATCCCACCCACTAACAGGTGCCATGAAGAAGAGATAATCAGTGTTATTCATTTCACCGCTTATAATGTTATAATGTCATAATGTTATGCCTAATTAATGTATGTGGTCTATTGACTTTTTTCTGCCTGTTAACTTTTTTCTTCTTATGTGATGATGCAGTGGACAGACGGGTTCAGGGAAGACCTTCACCATGCTGGGTGAGTTACACACAGCCGCACACTAAGGATCTGTCTTCATGTCAGTGTACAGTGCTGATGAATTCTGTGTGTGTGTGTGTGTGTGTGTGGCTGCATTTGCATTTTAGGACCGAACGAGCTGACAGATTTCTCTGATGAGCTGCGTGGTGTTATTCCTCGTAGCTTTGAGTATTTATTCTTTCTTATCAGCAGAGAGGTGGAAAAGGTAAGCTTTGTCACCAAAAAAACACATCAAACACTCAACCTGCACTGTACCTGCAATGCATTGTGGGATTGTAGCAACTAGATGTTCTGGTTTAACACACTGTCACTTATTTGGGTCATGATTACAACGTGCTGACTCTGTTTCTAGGGTTGTCTATAAGTGGGTGTGTGGGTGTGTGTGTGTGCAGTCTGCAGGAGCAAAGAGCTTCCTGTGTAAATGTTCCTTCATTGAGATCTACAACGAGCAGATCTTTGACCTCCTGGACAGCGCCTCAGCAAGTCTGTTTCTCAGAGAGGACATTAAGAAAGGAGTGTTTGTGGAAGGAGCGGTGGAGAAATATGCAGCTTCAGCCGCAGAGGCTTACCAGGTACACACACAAACACACACACACACACACACACACACCACGACTGATTATGGGCAGTATGTGTGCATCAGATTTAAACATATTCCACAATTTAATCAATAAAATATAATAATTTGTAATTGTTGTCGCACTCGCGCGTGTGTAGGTGTTATCTATGGGATGGCGTAATCGGCGCGTAGCATCCACCTCGATGAATCGCGAGTCCTCTCGCTCTCATGCTGTTTTCACCATGACGCTGGAGTCCAAGGAGACGGGACAAGGAGTGGTGAACATAAGAACATCTCAACTCAATCTGGTAGATCTGGCAGGGTCCGAGAGGCAGAAAGACACACACGCAGAAGGATCGCGTCTGAAGGTTTGTGTAACGGATGCCTTATTTTAAATACAGCACTGTATAAACTCAAAAGTGTTGTGCTTACAGATGTTGTGTACTGGTTGACTTTTGACACCACAGGAGGCGAGCAGCATCAACCGCTCTCTGATGTGCCTGGGTCAGGTGATCATGGCTCTAGTGGACGTGTCTAATGGAAGGAGTAGGCATGTCTGTTACCGGGACTCCAAACTCACCTTCCTGCTCAGGGTACGAGGTCAAGGTCGTAGTGGATACAGTGTGCTTGTGGAGTTGTGACCTGAACATGGCTGTGTGTGTGTGTGGTAGGATTCTCTTGGAGGCAATGCTAAGACGTACATCATTGCTAACGTCCACCCAGGATCCAAATGTTTTGGAGAGTCTCTGTCCACGCTGCAGTTTGCCCAGAGAGCCAAGCTCATCAAAAACAAGGTAAATCAAAACACGATGCTTTAGATGCTCCACCTGTTTGAGGCTCTATGCAGATTTAGCCAATGTCTCTATGGTTAGCTGGTAATATCACTTGACTAAAGTATGGCTGTGACGGGATTTTACACTTTGGCTCTTTCTATCTAATTAAAACCTTCGTTGTCCACCACCTGTGGGTGTTTGTCTATGTACGAACCGATGCAGCTTGAGATGTCTGTTATGAGGGAGTGAGGTTGTAAATACTTCCTTTATAGTCTTTTTGCCTGGGCTGGATTTTATTTCTCCTATCAGGGTGATTATTTGAACAAGTGGCTCTTCATGTTGGTTGGTCTGTCTGCCACCTTTTCTTTTTTCTCGTTCCTTTTCACTTTGAAACCAAAATGCTTCCACACTTCAGATTCAAAATTCGCTTGTATCCACCAATTCTACATCACTCTGTAGAGGCAGCAGAGCTCAAAGGATGATGGGCACATGTCGGTCGAATGGGAGTTTGAGTTCCCACTTCTCTTTGCTCTGCTCCACTGGGCTTAAAAAAATAGACCTATTGTTTCATACTGTCATGTGACCACAATTATATCAAAACAATTTTGCTATCGAGAGACCAGGAAATCTATAATACCGTTACATCCCTAACCAATTTTACCGAGCTAGGTTGGATCGTATCTGCCGATTATACAACCGTGTGATAAACTATGTAAAATAGTAGTGAACTTTACTCTAAAAATAAACCAAAAAAAGTACCGAAAAATGAAAATGTGCTCAAAGAAATAAATATGAATATATGAATTATGTTTACAACTATTGAGATAAAAAAAACATGAATTTCAATTGAAACCTAAAATAACACTCCATATAAATAAAAAATAATATCCAAATTTTATAAATAATAAGAGCAAATTACTATTTAAAAAAAAATTATACAAGGGAAACTAGTCCTGTTAACCCCAAGCAATTCAAGTATAACATGGTCCATATCTAGTTCTAAATTAATATTTAAAATTAATACGCCTCAAATTATAATGAAGAAAGCTGGTGTGCATGGTGTCTAGTAAATCGAGCCGGCTCCTTTTGGCATCAAAAAGCATACCCACATACAGCTTGTGGCGTCAGGGATTCACCTCTAGAGGCCGCTCTCGTACTGTATAACGACAGCGGACCTTCTCAGACACGTGGGATGGATTTTTACCTATAGTTTCAGCAATTAACTGTTGATGCTGATTAATCGACAACACCAAAGAATCGGTCGACCTCTGCTAATGACCATTGCCAGATTTTGATAAATGATGTTTGCTAGATCTCAATTTTCTGGTGTGTGTGTGTGTGTGTGTGTGTGTGTGTGTGTTCCCCCTATAGGCAATGATAAATGAGGACACTCAGGGAAATGTGAAGCAGCTCCAGGCTGAAGTGAAGAAGCTGAAGGAGCAGTTAGCTCTTGCTGTGTCCACTCATCATAACGTCACTGAGTCTGCACCCGGGGGGCCACAGTTACATACTGGTATACACACACACATTAATTTTTTCCCTTAGGAACAAGCATGATATTGTTACAATATCAACAGTATTGTGTGTTTGTGTGTATGTCGTGATGTTTTGCAGTGCCATCTGAAGTCAAAGATCCATATATGATTCGCTTCCTGCAGGCTGTACGACTGTGGAAAATACGAGAAGATGAGAAGAAGGTCTCTCTCTTTCTCTTTCTCTCTCTCTCTCTCTCTCTCTCTCTCTCTCTCTCTCTTTCTCTCTCTCTCTCACACACACACACACATTAAAAATAATGCTATTAAATTAATTAAATAGTTATAAGTAAATATGTTCTCTTGTTTCTTTTTTATATTAAATACTATTTTCTGAATTATTAAATGATAGTGAGTAAAGAACGAATAAAATGTCATGCATAATTTTTTTATATTGTAATACATGTTTTATATAATTAGTCTATACAATTATTAATTGTCATTATTTTAATTTGTAAAACATTTTATTATTTCAGTCAAATTTTACATTTAATGTAATTTTAGCAAACAGAAAGCATGTAGTAAATCATTTACTACATGAAAGTTTTTCAATATATTTTATAGTCATTTTTATATATTTCTCTGACTTTTTATTAATTATTTTAAATTCATAATTAAATTGAATCATTGTATAATTATATAAATTTGTCATAACCTTTTAAAATGATATAAAAAAAAGCACAAATAATAATAGCTATACAATTTTTTTTTAAATGATTATTTTTTTTCCCCTCAAAGAGTTTAATAATTTTTTTCTGCATGTGTTGAAATAAATATTTTGTGATCCTGTTCAGGTTCTGCAGGAGAAAGTTTCTCGTCTGGAAGAGGCCTGGGCCCAGAAGGAAAAATTCATTCAGTCCAATAGGATGATCTTGAAATTTCGAGATGATCGCATCGCCCATCTGAAGAAGGAGCTGGAGACGGGAGAGCGAGTAGAACCGGCACGGCAGGATCAGATTCTCATCGATCAGCTGCTACAGGAGATTCGTGTGCTCAGAGAACAGGTACATACAGAGCTTAGGCTTGGTGTGCACCGTAATCGCATTTCTTTCTCTCTTTCATCTCACACACTCTTCTCTCCCTGCTCTCAGGTGGAACATAATCCTCGAGTAATGTGGTACGCAGCAGAGAACTGCAGCCTAAAGGCGGAAGTGCATGCCCTGAGAGCTCTGGAGTCGGTGAAGGATGCTCAGGAGGATGCGTCCCAATCTGCAGCTGAGCTTGAAAAAGCCTTTCAGGAAGTGTTAAAGCCAGAGGAGAGTGTGGAGGCAATGGGCGGTGAGTAAAGATGCTTAATTTGGGACATGGCCCTTTGCAGTAGTTTTAATTAGTACTACTACTAATAATAATAATACTGTTTTGCTTTTCTTTCATTTATGCCTCTGACAGCTTCCGCAACTGGCTCCACCCCGGTTACCATGGAGACGCTGTCATCTGTTTCCATGGAGAGTTTGAAGGCCCAGTTGTTACAGAAGCAGTCAGAGCTTGCTGCCAAGGTGCAGGCGTTCGATGATTACAAACAAATCAGCAAGTAAGTGAAAAAAGTGACTTGTGTTTGTGGTTCAGTCAGAGTGAAGCTTCAGCATCATGTGACATCGCCACTAGTCACCCCCCTTTATACAATATTACACTCAGAATAAATACTGGTTTTAACTACAGAAAAAATTTAAATAAAGACTAAATACTAAAGTTCAGAAGTTGTTCTGATGATTACTTGCCTCATTTACCTGTCCAGAAAGCAGCTGATCGAGCTGGAGTCTGAGAAACGTTACCTGGAAAAGTCCAACAAGCACCTGGAAAACATTCTAGAAGCCACTAAAGCTCACACCAAGCAGGAAGTGTCGCAGCTGAATAAGATCCATGCTGAAACGATTAAGGTACCATCTACAAGGTTCAAATCCCCATCAGACCTTATTAGGATCTTTAATTATTTCTGATGCTGTGCTGGACTGTGATTAAACACCACAGGTGTTGCTTGACCAAGTGCTTGGACCATAATTATTTCGTATTTCTTCATTTTTAGTTGTTATTCTTCTTTCCTGTTGTTTTTTTTTGCAGATTCTGACCACGCCGACTAAAGCATATAACTTGAGGAACCGTTTGGTGCCACTGTCCAGCCCAGATCATCTAAACGGCTACGGGTGCGACTCAGAGCTGGACGATATTGAAAATGAGCAGCCTCCTCCTGCCATGAGTGAGCTCGCCTGCGAGGCTCTCACTGAAGAACTGAAACAAATGCAGGTAACTCAGAATGGAGCATACCATTACTGGGCACATGGGGGGTACACTGTCAAACACATTGTTCAACAATGTCTTATTGATTGCTGAGATTTTTTCTTTATCCTTGTTAGGAGCAGATGACCCGTCTGAAGAGCCAGTTGGACGAGGAGGAAGCTCAAAACAGGAAGCTGCTTCAGAAAATCAGCAAGCTTGATGAGCAAGTTACTATGGCAACAGAGCAGTCCACTCGCAGAGCGAAGGTGGGATAAGAATACTTTTGTGTTTTTATAAATCCCTTTAATCTTTTGAAGCATTTAGTATTATTTTAAATTAATTTGACAAATTTTTAGTATTAACTAATGGGCATGAGCTTAATGTGATTATGAAATCTGAATTTATTTAGTTGTAATAACTACATTTTGTTCATTTACAATGTAATGGCTTAACACACTATTATATAAAATTATTTTAAATAATAAAGAATTTAATTAAACTGCAATTAACTACGGACTGCTATATGGTTATAAGCTGTTGTGTTTTTTATTTTATTTATTTATGAAATAGTTTTGACAATCATTTGAAATAGTTATCGTTATAATGTATATTATATTTGTTGGGTGTGTGTGTAGGACTTTAATGCAGAGAGGAGTTCTCTAATAGAGGAGCAGAAAAACCTGCAGGAGAGTCTGAGTGATGTGAAACAGAAGCTCACTGAAGAGAGAGCAGCAGCAGAGGGTACACACACACACACACACACACACACACACACACACACACACACACAGACAAAAAACCAGGAATAGAACCCTGCCATATAAAGTTCTGAATCCCAAACTACCCCAGACATTAAACCTAAACATTTATATGTGAACATGCTACACATCCCGCTATTAAGTGTTTTTCAAATACTCGCTGTAAGTGTGTCAGGCATCACTTTTGATCTTTTCTCATCAGTGTTGCGGAGTGAAGTGCGTGACCTGCGTGTGGTGCTGCAGTCTTCAGATAAACAGCTGGAGGATGTTCGGAGGGAACAGGAGAGAGAAAACACACAGCTGTCTAACAGCTTGATCAACACACAACTGCAGCTGGACAAAGTTAGGTATGTGTGCGTGCGCACACACACAGAGACACACACAGACGCCCCAGCAATTGGTTCTGTTTTCTGTGTACATGTCTACTGAGGAGCTGTACTTAAAAGATAATTCATTAATGAATTGTGTCAGGTTGGAGTGGGAGGAGCTACAGGAGCAGCAGTGTGTGTTACAGGACGCGTTCGACACACTGCAGGCTGAGTTTAAGTTTGAAGTGGATCAGTATCACCAACAGCTGGAGGAGAAAACAGGAGAAAACACCAAACAGCAAACACACATTACAGTGAGTCTCTCTTTTATTCTTTGTGATGTACATAATAAATAGACACTTAAACTTGAAATTTGAAATTAATAATGCATTGAAATGACAAGATATTTCTGTTGTGTGTGTGTGTGTGTGTGTGTGTGTGTGTGTGTGTGTGTAGGAATTGATGAACACTCTCCAAAGTGAGCGAGAGCTGACCAGTGGTCTGAGGTCACAGCTGAAAGCAGACAGGGAGAACATCTCCAAGTAAGAACTTCCACTATTGACTTATAGTAATTATATAACTGACTAATCCTGAACCTTTCAGTCAGATGAGTTGTGAAAGATGTTTAATAGATAGTGGGTGAATGGGTTAAAGGAAAGAGGGATGATAAGGTGGTAGAGCAGGATAGAATGTGTGTGTGTGTGTGTGTGTGTGTGTGTGTGTAAGACAATGAAAATGGAATTGAGAGAAAGAGTATAAGGCAGATGGACAGAAGGAAGGAGAGATGCTGATAGAATGTGGAGGTGCTAGCTTAGTGGTTAAGGTCTGGCCTTTGGATCTGAAGGCTGTGAGTTCAAATCTCAGCCACACCTGGGGCCCTGAGAAAGGACCTTAATACCATAGCTGCTCAGTTGTATGAACGAGATAAATGTAAGATGATGAAAAATCTAAGTCACTAAATAAAAGCGTCTACAAAATGCCATAAATGTAAATGTGTAAGTGAGATCCTCATGCTGTTCCACACAGAGAGCTGCTGCAGGCTGTGGAGGAGAACTCACTGCTCAAAAAACACATCCTGGAGCTCACTGCTCAAAACCAACAGCAGGTGTGTGTGTGTGTGTGTGTGTGTGTGTGTGTGTGTGTGTGTTGTGTGTGTGTGTTCTCTTCACTGCTATAGCCTTTATATTTATTCAATGTACATATGTTTACACACACACATTATTTTTATATATATATATATATATATATATATATATATATATATATATATATATATATATATATATATATATATATATACACACACACACACACACAGTAATCCCCCGTTTATCCCCGTGGTTACGTTCCAAAACCACCCACATAAGAACACGATAAACGGATGCCACCCCAAAAATGCATTTTTTTATTTTCTTTTTTTTTTATTGTTTTAGCTGTAAATCATTCTCCCACACACTTTAAACACACACAGAAAACATTTGCAAGAACACATCAATAATTTTTTTTTTTAAACTCTATAAAAACTATTTAAGTTGTTTGGTCTATCGTGCTATCCGCAAGAGACCGGGAAAATCAGCCAAACAAATTAGTGGCAAATGCAATTCCGCGATAAACCGGGGGTGCGAGATTCAAATCGAGGAAAAAAGGGGGATTTCTGTATATTACATGCCAAACTGGATTTTGTTGCTGTGTACCTGTACTATGCAATAATAATAAAGTTCTATCTATCTATCAATCTGTCTGTCTGTCTGTCTGTGTACATGGGTGTGTGTAAGACGCGTTACTAAAGAAAATATTGAAATATTTAATTTTTTCAATTATGTGTTTCTTTCTTTCTCTCTCTCTCTCTCTCTCTCTCTCTCTCTCTCTCTCTCTCTCTCTCTCTCTCTCTCTCTCTCTCTCTTTTCCTCAGGTTGAGAACATTAAGTCTTTGGAGCAGTGTGTGAACAGTGCAAATGCATCAATCTCCTGCCTGGAGCAGAAAACAGAGCAAGATAAAGTGAGTCTAGCTGAGAGTGCATGCTTTTGGGTGGAAACTGGCTAAGATCAAAATGTTATTATGTGACTTGTGTAATAATTAATTTTTTTATCATTTTCATTTATTTATAGATTTTTTCAATATTATGTGATAGAAATAGGTTTTAGAGACTAACTCGTGTGTGTGTGTGTGCGTGCGTGCGTGCGTGCGCTCAGGCAGTGGTGTTGGACCTGATGAAGCAGACACATGATCTGCGCTCTGAGCTCGGACAGAAGGATCAGAGTCTCTCCCTGATGAGCGCCGACCTCAGTGACATCACAGTGAGTGTTTATTTTTTGCATACTAGTTTTTCTAGTCTCAGTCACAAAGTATATAAACAACTATTTTTTTTATCGTTCTTATTAATAATAATAGTTAATGCTCTGAGTGTTCAACTTTGATCTCTGTAATGTTTGCAGGTAAAATATTGCACTGCCTGCACAGAGAAAGAGGACATGACCAAAGTGGTCACTTGCATGCAAGCAGAAATCCAAGAACTCAGAGAGGCTTCAGAGCGACGCCTGTCCTCCGACCGTGTTGAGGTGGGTGTGGGTGTGTCTGTGTCTGTGTGTTACAACCCTTCCACCTTTGACCTGTTTATTAATCTCATAATAATTAACAAACAAGCACACCTGAGTTAACCTAGAGACCTATGGCAGAACACAATCATTTAACATATGAATAAATCTTTATTATTTTCTGTTAACATGGCAGTTGAAGTGAAACAGTAAAGGAACGAGGATCATGTGTGTGTTTTACAGTTGGAGCTGCTGCAGGAGGATATTGCATATGTCACTGAGGAAATGGAGAAGGTCAGTATTGCATTGGAGGAGAAAACGGCAGAGCTGCAGAGAGCTGAGGGGCTTAATGCTGAGAAGGACATGACCATCAGCAGGCTGCAGGAACAGGTAGTTTCCAAAGGCTAGAACTGAATAGAACCCTGAGCTAGAGACCAGCATGGGACTGATTTTTCAGTCCCGCTCCCGCAAAAATATACAGTGGGGCAAATAAGTATTTGATACACTGCCGATTTTTCAAGTTTTCCTATGGGGAGATCTGTACTAGTCATCGTAGGTACACCTTAACTGTGAAAGAGAATAAAAACAAATCCTGAAAATCACATTGTATGATTTTTCAATAATTAATTTCTATTTTAGTTCATAAAATAAGTATTGGATTACCTACCAACTAGCAATAATAATAGTGTGAGGACAGGTGTATTTTATTCAGTTAACTAGTTCAAACAGGTGCAATTAATACAAGTAATGAGTGGAAGATAAGAGGGCTTCTTAAAGACAAACTCACAGGTCTGTAAGAGACAGAATTCTTGCTGGTTGGTTGGTGAAAATCACAGATCTCTCCGTTCTTTGTAACTGGGAAAACATGAAAAATCAGCAGTCTATCAAATACTTATTTCCCCCAACGTATATTATTTCCTCCCACTTCCGCCTGCAAAATGTATGTTTTGTCCTGCTCCCGCCCGCAACAGCCTGCAGGTAAAATGTATAAGTAGTTTTATTTTCAATGCACTGACTGCTTCTTCCTACTTTTCTGCATGTGTTTTTTTTGGTTCATTTGCTTCCCTTTTCAATATGAAAATGACTTCAGAACACAGATCATCAACTGAAACGATATCTTCTAAAAACAGGCCAAGGTTTTGTTGTGTTCCATGTTCCTTTCTTTAATAATTGATTAATATCTGTAGCACTCAGCAATTCTCTCTGTCCTGCGATTCAGACATTGTGCCTCGGTGTGCTCTAATATTCTATGGTGCATAAACCACACGAGAGTTCACTTCCAACCTGGTGCCTGTAAATCATTTTATTTAATTTTAGTTGCCATTGTTGCTTTTGTGCAGTAGATACATAAGTTTTTGTTTTTACATATTTTAAAGACCATTTGCAACTTGCACACATGAGTATTTTACCGTCTGCACCTGCATTCACCAATTAAATCTTGTCCTGTGCCGCATTTGTTCTCCCTTGGGAGAGCGGGTCTCTACCATGAGCAGAACTGATTTCTCTTAACCTATCAATGTTCTCCACAAGCTTCCTGTTTCACTGCGCTGAGGTTTTCAACTAAAACTGAGCCGTAATAGGTATCACAAGCATAATGTGTGGTTTATGGGGAATGTTTCCTATAATTGTGTGTATATGTTTGTATAGATAAAGCAGCAGGAGGAGCAGCTCAGTGTGAGGACTGTAAACAGTGGTCATGCTTTTGCTACACCTAAAATGAACCCACAGGTATGGTTATCATTATTCAATTTAATTAGTAAATGAGGTGCAGGTTAAACATGGATGGATGGATGGATATAGAAGTTTATAGTTGTATAGCTTTAAAGCTTTGACTCCAGATATGTAGAACAGTTGCATGTGTAATGCATCTGAATTTGTGCCTGCGTGTTGTGTGTGTGTGTGTGTGTGTGTGTGTGTGTGTGTGTGTGTGTGTGTGTGTGTGTGTGTGTGTGTGTAGACACCTCACACCCCACGCAGTTTCAACACAGAGTTGTCTCAGCTGTTGGAGAATCAGGAGAAGGAGCTGGAGAGCCGGCGATCATCCATGATGACAATGGAGGTGCTGTTGGCCGAACTCAATGCCGAGCGCACAGCCAAAAACGATGAGATCCAGAGACTAAAGGTACATGCGCACTGTCGAGAAAAATATTCTAATCCAACCTATTTAGCCTGTTTTTTAATCAAACTAACTTGGAGAGTAATTAAATAAACATATTCAGCTTATAATTAGTGTAGAATCTATTAGATATAATAAATGTAACATGAATACTGTATTTTTCGGACTATAAGCCGCTACTTTCCTACGTTTTGAACCCCGCGGCTTAAACAACGAAGCGGCTAATTTATGAATTATGAATTGAAGCCAAAAAACTGAGCGACATAACATTAGTCCAATGAAATTTCCGAACTGAAACGAAAAAACTTTTTTTTTTAAACGCACGACGATGCCAAAAGATAAACTCCCGAGAGAAATAGTTGTGAAAGGAAGGAGGAAGACAGTGAACAATGACTTACTTGGTCGGCTACTGTTTAGATACAAGCCGTTGTAGCGCGTTGGGTCTGGGTGAAGGGAGAGCTCGCTAACTCCAGTTGCAACAGAAATCATATAAGCACAGACAGGTTTCCAAAACTCATGCTTTTTTATTCAAAGAAACTTAGAAATGAGCATCAGAAAATAATAAGGACATAATCCTCGTCTTGAACACACGCAGTAATAGCGGAAAAATGCAGTGGCGTGCTATTCCCAAAATACCGCTATGCTCCTAAAGAAGGCGCAACATATTTCACCCGTTACACCGTGTGTAACGTGTCTTTCGTTAAAGCCTCTGTAAAGTTCATAAGTGTAGACACCTGCGGCTTATCGACAGGTGCGGCTTATTTATGTAAAAAATAAAAATATTTGTAAAATTCAGTGGGTGCGGCTTATATATGGGTGCGCTTTATAGTCCGCAAATTACGGTAGCTTGATTAAAGCTATTTAGCCAATATTACAATCACACATATTTAGTCTATTTACTTCAAGTAAAATGAAACTGATACTAATACATAGAGTAAAATAGGGCTTGACTGAGGCTATGAGTGTGCGGTTGAAATAAAGCAACCACGCAGGAGGTTAATTTAGGCATGTTTATTGGGTTAAAAGCCCGTAGGCCTTGGGAGTCGGAGAAGATATGGGAAAATAATCAGGATCAGAATCAGGTGAAGGCATGGGAGAAAAATAATGATTGGGAGAAAGAACAGGGGAGGTAGAAGAATAATCAGTAGGAGACCAGCAGAAAGGATAAGGGGAGGATGGAAGAGTTGGTACAGGTGTGTAAGTGCGTAGATCGCTATAGTCTTCGTTGCCAGTCTGCGTCTCCTAATGACAAATAGCAGGAAGATTAAGTAAGGCCTGTAAAAGTACGCTGCACAAAGGCAGCGACGAGGCAGAAAGGGATTGTCTGGAACGGTTGGGGAAGATAGATGCTGAATAAATTGTGCAAATTTAGATGCGAGGGAGAGGAGTCGAAACTGACTTGATACTGTTTTCGAAGAATGCTCCTAACAGCTGTCCCGGAACGTCTGCGAGATGAAGCTATATACAGAATAAAGAGAAGTTAGTGGAGGTCAACATTAAAAGGAGTAGACAAGACATAACTCACCAATAACTGCAATAAAGAAGTTTTTGCCTGAAAAGCCGTTTTTAAGGTCTACTCTATATTATTATTATTATTATTAAATGTGTAACATTGGGAATCAATTGCAACAAAGAATCCACCCAGTGATATGTCCACTCAGAGACGGGTCCTGATTTTTGACCGCGCGCACACACACACACACACACACACACACACACACATTGACAATTATGCAAAATGTGAAAAGGTAAACTAGAGGTTATTATCAGAATAATCTGTCCCAAATTACTGTAAAATTATGAATATAAAATAAGATTGGAAAGTGTAGCCTGCGCAGTGAAGTGTGTGTGCGCATGCGTGTGTGTTTATTCCAGGCTCAGCTCAATGAAAAGGAGAATATGCGTTTGGAGATCCAGACCCTACTGGAGCAGTTCTATAACACACAGAACCAACAACCTGAGAACAGTAAAAGCACAATGTGAGACACTCTCAATAACGATTTGAATGTGATAAATAGTAAACATTTGTTTGTGATGCAATGTAATGTGATTAACGTGTGTGTGTGTGTGTGTGTGTGTGTGTGTGTGTGTGTGTGTGCGCGCATAGAAATCTGAAGGATGTGATCCACCAGTCTGTACTGCAAGAGCTTCGTGAGGAGAGGAGTGCAAAGGTGATAACAACATCCTCAAACATCAGGGATATCAGTGTGTGAAAAATCATCTGACATCTTTGTTTTTTTTTTTTGTCTTTCAGAATACCCTGATGATGCAGCTGGCCGAAACTCAGAAGAGGTAAAAAGAAAAATCTTTCTCTCACACACACACACACACACACACACAAAAACGCATGGCTGATTAATCTGAGGTCTGTGTTTTTGTCAGTCTACAGCACCAGGAGGTCACTCTGGCCCAGTCTCAGACATGCGTTCAGGAACTGACCTCTGAACTCAGAAACCGCTGTCTGGAGCTGCGAGATCTTAGTGAGAAAGACAACCAGCTCCTGCAGGTGAACTCTGATCACCTTCACTCACTTATTTCCCCATGTAGCCATTTGCAGGTTACATGACATGTGCTTGCTCACCATAACCATGGAAATGACCTCTGGCCTTTAGCCCTGCAAGCTCCACCTGCTACTGTTCTTGTAGTGTACAGAACTAACCTTGTACCTCAAGAGGAAATGCAGGGTTTCTGAATAAGTCACGTGAAATTTTACAATTATGAGAATGCAGCCTAATCACGTGGTTCTGTGATGCGTGTGTTTAAATGTGTCCCGCTTTTTTTGCCACGAAAGGAAGTGGAGGTGTTGAGGAAGCAGGTGGATCACCTGGCCGAGGAGAACGGCAAACTGCTGGGCCACCAGAACCACAGGCAGAAGATTGAATACATGGTCAAGCTGAAGAAGGAGATCACCAAACTCCAGGAGGTCAGCGTTCACCCATACATCATTTTTATTCGCCAATCCATTATTGTTTTTAGCCATGTTATTCTGGAGAGAGATGTATAGATAAATGCATTTATCATTATTATATTTAACTTAAGGTTTTGATACGGTTTGGTCTTTTTTTTAGCCCAGTTGTCGAGTCTAAATCAGTTTCTCACTTATCCCAGTTAACTACATTAAAGATGAGGGAATTGCTTTTGATTTGATTCTCACTAGAAAGTGAGTCGACTCTGAATCAAATTCAGATGACATTTTTCTTGAGTGAGTTCTCAGAGAAGTGCACTGAGACGGAGAACATGGTGCCAGGGTAACATTTGTATGTAATAGATTAATGTGTATTGTGTATGTAATATGTGATCTGCTTAACAATCTTACGGGGTGTGTGTGTGTGTGTTTGTGAATCAGGAGAACGAGAAACTCCGGCAGAAGAGCACGTCCTGAACATTCTTACAATGTATACATCAACAATATAAATGCATATCATGCTGGACATCTCAGGAGCTTTCAGACATGGTGCCTAGGAATAGACCAGGACAGAATCACACACCTCTTGAGTGGATAATTTGGCATTAACCCATGAAATGTGCTGTTGCAGGAACATGCCGAATCCGGCCTTCACTCTTCATTAGGTTCATGTTCACTGTAATTAGTAATTATTAATATAAAGTGTACATAATGTTTATTTTTCCACACATGCAGGAGATAATTTTTTTGACTCGTAGAGAAACATAAATGATCTGTGAAGCAGCTTACTTGTCGCTATCTGGTCTGCTGGACTCAACAATAAAACATCTTATTTTCATGTGATTTCATAAGATTTTTCAAAGTGAAATATGAAATAATTGTATCTTTTATATTTCCTGCATATTCCTGTAATTTTTATCTATTTCTTAATTTTTTTTTCTTTTTTTATAAAACATGTTCTCATTTTTCATCTCACTTTCCTTTTTGTCCTAAATGTCCTGTATCGGTGTGGTATGTTTAATCTGGTTTGTTTGTGTGAACACTTGTAGAAATTATATGTAGTTCGTATGTTTATATTTTTTTCATGATTTCATGATATAAATAAATAAAACGTTGTTTAATGTTGTAGTTTGTCACCTTAGTTTTGAAAATTGGAAATTAGATTAAAACCTTTTGATTATTTACAAGTTGGAGCAGTAAACTTTCAATAAACCTTTCTGTTTTATGTAGCACTAGGGTTCTGGAGGAACGTTGTCTCATTTCACTGTGTACTGCGTCAACTAAATATGGTAGAAATTATGATTAATGCTTCTTGACTTGAAAACCAGTAAATAAATGCCTCATTAAATGTATACTTTTAAGCTTTCATGTCTGATTAGATTTATTGATTGAGTTTAGATTATTTATTATAGGTTGTCTTATGTTTTTTAGATGGATGTTTCTGTATATTCTTTAGTTGCCCACTGATTTTGGACATAATCATTCAATGACAAAAAAAAAACCCCAGCATGGTAAATATTTGACCAAATGCATGTAGTCATTTAAAAGTAAATTTGTTTATGGGTCATTATTAAGTAAATTATGAGACAAGAAATAAAGGAAATATATATTTAAAAAGAAATTCATACTATAATAATACTTTTAAAATAAATGTTCATGTTTATAAGGAATGGTATATATCTAAAATATGTTCGGTTAAAACAAATCAGATAAAACTATTACCTGTTTTAAGAAAATTTCATCTATATCATTACTTAAATGTTAATATAATGTATGATTAAAATAAATATATATTTTTTAGAATTTATATTTAACTTTTTAAAGTAATAAAGGAGCACTGCCTTAGAGAGGATTTGTTTTTAAACATTTATGTATTTGCCCGGCTCCAAAGTATTTAAAAACAAAAAATTAATGAAAATAATGTATTTAATGTATTAAAATGTTTGTGATTATATTTACTCACGTAGCGCTGCGAAACGTCAACGCGTCCATTACGTTAGTGACGTCACCGCGGCGCGGGAACAGTGAGGTTAGGGGAGAGAGAGAGAGAGAGAAAGAAAGAAAAAAGCTGAAGTTTGTGTTCACTGTCGGATATAACTTAAATAAAGTAAGTTTATTTTGCTCTGTAGAACTGACTATGGTGTGTGTGTGTGTGTTGACGGTGTGAACGAACACTTTTGTCTGAAAGGTGTGTTCAGGTATGAAGCAGGCGGTAACGGCGGAACAGATCGCGCAGTGGTTCACTCTCGGGACTCAGTTTGCTAATGTTCGAATCACTGAGGAAAAGGAAAAAGAGAATTCAAAAAAACACGAGGAGCAGCAAAAGGAGACGAGGTGACATACCACTTTATAACTTTGTATTCACTTTTCTGGGTGTGGCTGCGTGAACACTTCATATTATACAAAACGTGCTAGCGGTGCTATCGTTTTCAGGCTTCAGGTCAGTCTACGCATCCGCAGTGTAATTAGCCACCTGAACATGAGCTCGATGTTTTTTTTTGTTTTTTGTTTTTAACTAATGACCCATTGTTGAGTAACTGCCCTGACTGAGAATACAACAGAATTTATTATTATTATTTTAGGATTTTAGGGCGTGGCGGAATGTCACTTATCGTCCCAGGCTAATTTAAGATATCTTTAATTGGCTTCCTTAATGGCCTAATCATCCGGCTTGGCGCATGCGCAGTGAGTGATTTGTGCGTTCTCGCTGTTTCTCATTTGCCGAATCAGCTAGTAAACCGTGTTTTTAGAAGTCAACAGATTAATCTGTTTATCGGCTCTTGTCATTTGATTGCTGGAACTATCGGCAAAAATCCATACCATTTTAGTTTTTTCCGTCTTGCGTCCGTTGCTGGAGCGGGTGAGAAGGTCCGCTGTTACTAGGAGAGCGGCCTCTAGAGGTGAATCAGTGATGCTTCGTGCTGGGTTTTTTTTTTGTTTTTTTTTTACACGTGATGTTCACACTATTATTTTAATTATTAACTACTTATTATCGATTAATATATTCCTATTTATTTTATTTAGCACGTTTTCATGGTCAGTACTTTTTATTTTTGTATTAAAGTTTAAGTTTATTTTACTTGGAGTGTTGTGTTGTGTTTTGTTTTTTGATCTAGTATCCATTTAAAAAAATTGATTAATCTGTTATCGGCAAGTACGATCCAACCTAGTTATCAGTAAAATCCACTATCAGTTGACCTCTACTTCTGTTATCTACATTTAAACTTTTAATTAGAAAAAAATTTTGTTTTAGGTGTGAAACAGCAGCTTTAATCCTTAAATAAATTCTTTAATATTGATAAATAAATACATTTGAATTAAAAATGTCTTATATTAATAGGCCAGGTATTGCATCATTTAATTGTAACACTTTTTTTATTTATTACATTTAATCTATTAAAAGAACATTAATACATGGTTTTTAAATGTAGGAAATGAAAATGAGACAAATTTAGAACAAAAATTTAAAACTGTGTCTTTGTTTAGTTCTGGCCCTGGAAACCCTGAGAAGGATGGATCAGTCGGAGGAGTCAGGAGAAAGAGAAATCCTGGTGTTCTCATTGGTGAGACGTGGTTTTATACACAAATTGGTAATTGTTGTGTAACAGAGAATCATGCTGTCTCATAATATATCGTTTGTGATCATGTGCAAGACAATGGTTTGTGCTGTGTACTTAATGTGACATGTGGTTTTGTGGTCAATATTAGACACGGGGGTTAGTCCTTCTCCTCCTCTCACAGCCCATGAGTATCCAACACTCCCTATCACCAGGAACAGGCTGGAGGTGTGTGTATTGATATATGTGAACACACACACACACACACACACACACGCAATCTTAGGCACTGACTAATTAAAGTGTGTGTGTGTGTGTGTGTGTGTGTAGCTGATCTCTCTGATCAAGAGTAACTCTGTGGTGATTATACAAGGAGCAACGGGCAGTGGCAAGACTACCCAACTGCCTCAGTTCCTTCTGGATTACTACATGGAGAAGGGCGCCACCTGCAACATAGTGGTCACACAGCCACGCAAGATTGGAGCCAGCAGCATTGCACGCTGGGTCGCCCAACAGCGCAAGTGTATGCTTGGCAGCCTAGTGGGGTATCAGGTACGCATAGGTGCAAGAAAAGGTATTAGAGGAGGTAGTACGAGATGAGGTGAGTGAGTGCATGTGAGAGAGAGAGAGAGAGAGAGAGAGAGAGAGAGAGAGAGAGAGAGAGAGAGAGAGAGAGGAAAAAGTAAGGAAATGTTTAAAAACTATATAAAAGAAAGAAAAGCTGAGTTTACAAGTAAGCTGATGTTATATATATATATATCATGTCACACTTTTACTTTTCTTCTTCCCTCTTTTCTTTTCATCATACCTTATTTTTCTTGCATGTGTGTGTAGGTGGGGTTGGAGAAAATGGCTACAGAACACACTCGGCTGATCTACATGACTACTGGAGTGCTGCTGCAGAAACTGGTGTCAGCCAAGAGCCTCATCGAGTTCACACACATTTTTATAGATGAGGTATCACACACATCTACAGCCCACACACACAAACACACACACAGTAGTTATGATGGTGTGTTGTATGTGCTTCAGGTCCATGAACGGACAAATGAGCTGGACTTTCTTCTGCTTGTGGTCAGAAAACTGCTGCATTCCAACTCACGATTCGTTAAGGTACAACACGCACACACTTCTACACCTTGACTGTGTCCAACCTGCAGGTGACCATCTGTCTCTCTCTCTCTGTCTCTCTTTCTCTCGCGCGCTCTCTCTCTCTTTCCTACAGGTGATCCTGATGTCAGCTACAATTAATTGTGCAGAGTTTGCAGAATACTTTGGTACTCCGATCAGGAACCAGATAAACCCAGCGTACGTGTTTGAGGTGAAGGGAGCGCCGTATACAGTTGATGAGTTTTACCTGGATGACCTCAAAGCCATCCTGCCCTTCAGAGTGAGTGGTGCAAGTGAGCAGGTGGTGTAGGCGAGTGCCTTGGATAGTTCAGTGCTCTGTATGGTGTAATGTCAGAACACATTAACCCTTCCTACATCATCACACCTCTAGTATCTGTGCACAGTGGTGACATAATGACTCAGATTGTTGCTGTAGTGCTTCATGGCGTTTGTGTGTGTTTCAGTTGGACATTTCCCTCCCTGATGAGCCCTACATTACAATGGAGATGTATAATGTTGCAGTGAGCCTCATCCAAAATTTTGATGAGATGGAGACTAAAGAACAATGGTCAGATTTCATATAGACCTACAACTCAGTTCATCATAATTCCCTTTTCATAACTTTTACAGTTAGTGTTTGGCAGGTGCCCCAACTGAGAAGCTGAAATCTGCATGTGTGTGTTGGACAGTCATTTGGAGCTGGATGACTGTGCGGGTCTCCCAGAAAGAGGCAGCGTTTTGGTGTTTCTGCCTGGACTTGCTGAGATTCAGTACATGCAGGATGCTCTTGCTAAACTTGTCCGCAAAAGGTCAGCAGGTCAAATGTAGTCCATCTTTGATCCCTTACATTTTATAGTAATTTAGGCATCCAGAGACTTTTTTGTCCACACACAACTCATTTAGAAATTTTTTTTTTTTTTTTTTTTTACTTGTTACCTTCTTACTATTACTATTTTTACACCAGATTTTCCACTAGAATGATTGTTAAAGTCTACATTATTACCATTCTCGCATTTGATTATTTTCCATTTTTGAATTAAGTCTGACTGTGTGCCTATCAGGTTGCAGGTTTACCCTCTCCACTCCAGTGTGACCCTAGAGGAGCAGAACGGGGTCTTTTTGGTACCTGCACCTGGATATAGGAAGGTAACATGCACATGTGCTTGCTCTTTCTCTCTCTTCATTTTTGTTTAGTAGTTGCTTAATTAAACTGCCCTGTTTGTGTGTGTGTATAATGTTTTTCAGATTATCCTGTCCACCAACATTGCAGAAAGTTCAGTTACAGTGCCTGATGTCAAATATGGTGTGTGTCTCCGTGTGTGTATGTAGTATATATTTTATGACTGAGAAGGTGAACAGAAATTAAATTAAATGCGAATTAGGACATGCCTACAAATTGAAGTGTTTGTGTGTGGGACAGTGATTGACTTCTGCTTGGTACGTCAACGGATATGTGACAAAGAAACGAACTACCAGTCTCTCCATCTCACCTGGGCATCCAAGATCAACTGTAACCAGCGGAGAGGTGAAAAAAAATCATAATTACATTGTATCTCATGCGTTAACATTTATCAGGATTATCATCATCATCAGGATGACTCGCGTACATCTCTCTCACCTCACTCAGGTCGAGCGGGTCGCGTGTCTAAAGGTTTTTGCTATCGCTTGGTCACTAGAACTTTCTGGAAGAGCAGCATTCCGGAACACACCATTCCTGAGATGCTGGTGAGTATTTGTATTACTACCTGTATGAGTGAGTTGATTATTTTCAGTATTGCACTGACACTGTGTGTGTGGGTGTGTGTACAGCGCGCCCCTTTATCCAGTACAGTGTTAAAGGTGAAGTTGTTGGACATGGGCGATCCGTGCTCTATGCTCTCTACAGCTCTCACACCTCCAAAACTGGATGACATTGAGAGGACCATCCTACAACTTAAAGAGGTCAGGGGTCAATAGTCACCTTCATACACCTTAACCAGTCTGTCTCAAAAAACTATAACATTTAGAGTGTTTCATGAACTGGGTATTAACATCTAGAGCATGAAATTGGCTTTTCTTTGTCTTCTTTATGGTTTATTAAGGTGTATTGAGTTGTTTTCTTGTGCTAATTAGCTGATCACTTAAACAGGAAATGTAATATAAAATGGATGTTATGGCACAATATCTAATTTAATGTTGCTATGTTTTTTTGAATGTGTCCTCACAAATGATTCTATACCCGACCCTGAAATGTGTGTTTGTGTGTAAGTAGCTGGGTGCGCTCTCAGTGTGTAGCAGCACTATGAAGCGGTTTGATGGTAATTTAACTTTTCTGGGTCGGGTTCTTGCTCACCTCCCTGTGGATCATGACTTTCTCTGTGTCCTCTCAGCTGCCTCTCTGTCGTTGAAGAGTTTTTTTGCAATGCCATCTCTGCAGAAGCTTCCTGGTTACCGGCGAGTTTACCCTTTTTTTTTAATTCTTGTATAAATACCCCCACCCCACCCCCCATTGCAGTGGTGTTTTGTATCTAATCCTGCTTGTTGCGTTGTGTATGTGTGCGATCTCTCAGGAGTAAGCTGTCATTTGCACAAGGAGTACCCAGCGACCCCATTGCCTTTGTTTATGCTTTTAAGGTACGAATTCTTTATATTGAGTGTATTTATTAACTTTTGATTTGTGTGCACAGAGCCCGAGTCCCAAATATGCATGAAAAAAGATTTAGAAATTCAGCCTCATCCCAAATCACATTTTTGGCTTTGCCCAAGTCCCAATACACATCTAGAATTTCAGCTTTATCCCAGCAGCCATTTTGGGCTTTGCTGTCATGCTTTTTGCCAGTATTTCACTGTATCCATGTACGTATCCTATGCACTTTTAGATTTCATCTGCTCTGTGTGTGTGTGTGTGTGTGTGTGTGTGTGTGTGTGTGTGTGTGTGTGTGTGTGTGTGTGTACTTGTGTGTTTTAGGCCTGGAACACAACCAGAGCCAAAGGAGAACTTCGACGACCAAAAGTGGGTTTGTGTGCTCTGTACAAATATCTAGGGTGCAAGATGTATGGAAATACACTGATCAGGCATAACATTATGACCACCTTCTTAATATTTTGTTGGTTCCCTTTTTGCTGCCAAAACAGTTCTGATTGCTGAGCATTAACAGCTTTAACTTATTCAGCATTTTGAGCTACAGGAGCTCGTCTGTTGGATCGGATCACATTGACCAGTCTTCACTCCCCACATGCATCAGTGAGCCGCAGCCACCCATGACCCTGTCGCTGGTTCACCAATAATCCTTCCTTGGACCACTTGAAAGATATTGTCCACTGCAGAATGGGAACATCTCTCAAGAACTGCAGTTTTGGAGATGCTCTGATCCAGTCATCTAGCCATCACAATTTGGCCTTCTGATCAAATTTTTATACTTGCCCTTTTTTCTGCTTCTAACACGTCAAATTTAAGGACAAAATACATAAGGACAAGGAGATAATTGTTGTTATTTACTTTACCGAATTATAATGTCATAATCTTTTGCCTGATTGGTGTACACAATTTATAGTAAAACTGAATAGAAATTGAGCAGGCATGCTGATTAAAAACAGGAAGTGTTGATCGAATATAGAAAGTGGGGAAACACACATCAGAGGAAGCTTTTTTACTGAATTCTAATGTTAAATCACAGATACTGTGTATATATAAAGCAGTTAATTTGGAGTTTATATAAGGTTTTGTTTTGGTGTGTGTGTGTGTGTGTGTGTGTGTGTGTGTGTGTGTGTGTGTGTGTGTGTGTGCACGCACGCGTGTGTATTTTTAGGATGAGCTGGATTGGGGCAAAGAGAACTGCATTCAGATTAAACGGATACGAGAGGTTACCAGTCTCTCACGCATACAATGCAAATATTCACAACGCTTCACTTTTTCCACATTTTATGTTACAGCCTTATTCCAAAATGGAATGTATTTATTACTTTCCTCAAACTTCTACAAGCAATACCCCCATAATGACAATGTGAATAAGAAGTTTGTATGAAATCTTTGCAGATGTTTTAAAAAATAACAAAAGAAGAAAATCACATGTGCACAAGTATTTACAGCCTACGCCATGACACTCAAAATTGAGCACAGGTACATCCTGTTTCCACTGATCATCCTTGAGATGTTTCTGCAAAATTGAATAGAGTCCACCTGTCGTGAATTCAGTTGATTGGACATGATTTGGAAAGGCACACACCTGTCTATATGAGGTCCCACAGTGAACAGTGTAATCAGGATCTGTGGAAGGGTACAGAATAATTTCTGCAGATTTGGAGGTCCCAGTGATCACAATGGCCTTCACCTAACTTCAGCCTAACTGGGCGATCAGGGAGAAGGGCATTACTCAAGGAGGTGACCAAGAACCCCATGGTCACTCTAAAAGAGCTTCAGTGTTTCTCTGTGGAGAGAGAAGAACCGCCCAGAAAAACAACCATCTCTGCAGCACTCCACAATCAGGCCTGTATTGTTAAATGGACAGACGGAAGCCACTCCTCTGTAAAAGGCACATGACAGCCCACCTGGAGTTTGCCGGAAGGCACCTAAAAGACTCTCAGATGCTGAGAAACAAAGCTTGAACTCTTTGGCCTGAATGCCAAGCATCATGTCTGGAGGAAACCAGGCACCGCTCATCACTTGGCCAATATTATTTATGTTTTTCAGCAGGAGTAACTGGGAGACTAGTCAGGATCTAGGGAAAGATGAATGCAGCAATGTACAGAGACCTCTTTGGCAAAAACCTGCTACAGAACACTCTGGACCTCAGACTGGGGCGATGGTTCGGTTTCCAAAAGGACAACAGCCCGAAGCACACAGCCAAGATAACAAAGGAGTGACTATAAGACGACTCTGAATGTCCTTGAGTGGCCAAGCCGGAACCCAGACTTAAACCCGATTTGAACATCTCTGGAGAAATCTAAAAATGGCTGTGCACCAACACTCCCCATTTAACCTGATAGAGCTTGAAAGGTTCTACAAAGAAGAATGGGAGAAACTGCCCAAAAACAAATGTGCCATGTTTGCAGCATCATACTCAAAAAGACTTGAGGCAGTAATTGTGCCAAAGGTGCTTCAACAAATATTAAGCAAAGGCTGTGAATACTTATGTACATGTGATTTATTTTCATTTATTTTCTGTTTGAAATCTTTGCTAATTTATATATATGAAAAAAAAAAAAAAACTTCTTTCATGTTGTCATTAGGGGGTATTGTTTGTAGAATTTTTAGGAAAAAAAGGAATTTAATAAATTTTGAAAAAAGGCTGTAACATAAAACATGGAAAAAGTGAAACGCTGTGAATACTTTCATCTACACTGTAGATACATATAAACACTCATATACCTTTTTACAAACACTTGATGCAGATTACTATCGTTTCTGGTGTGGGGGGGTGTGTGTGTGTGTGTGTGTTACAGGTGGCTGAGTTGTTTGAGGATCTGAAGAAACGAGCATCTCAGTTCAACATGCACATCAATGAAAAGTCTTCTCCCACAGACTACACCAGCTTACACACACAGAAATTCATACTACAGGTAACTAACAACCACACACATGCATACATGGCAATAAAAAAGGCCAAGACAATAAATGTTTTTTTTTTTTTTTTATTTAAATTTTTTCGCACAAGCTATCAAAATTAAAGCAATAATATAATTTGTAGAGTTAAAAATTATCACTCCCATCACCATGACGACAAAGTTGAGAGGAAATAATTATTTAGGAGTAATTTCAGTCTGTGTTTTAGGTGGCCATCGCAGGAGCATTTTATCCAAATTACTTCCTCCAGGGAACAATTGACGAGGAGCTTGCCTCCAAGGACCTCCATGGAAATGACCCCAGGACCACCATAGTGGTATTCAGGCAGCTTTCATTCATCTGGGATAATGATAATGATATAAAAAAATTACTAATGATTTTATATTTTTCTCAGGTGCGTAATATCCCTCCGTATGCGTTCCTCTACTATAAACAGCTCCAGTCTCTCTTCAGACAATGCGGTCAGGTCAAAACCATCAACTTTGACTGCTCCCGGTACATCATTTTGTCTGTGTGTGCGTGCATGTGTGTGCGATGAACATTGATATGGGTATATGTAATTTGTGTATGTGTCGGATCAGGGCCTATGTTGAGTTCTACCGCTCGTCATTACGATGTTCTGGCGTTCTTCCAGAGGTCTCTCTGTCTCTGCTCCTTGCTCAGCAAAGACTTCCTCTACATCTCTACATTCATCCTGCTGAAGAGGTGGAGACTCAGGCAGGGGGGCAGAGTATCTCGCAACTCAGACACACACGGTACAAACACACACACTTAGCAAAGAAGCAGCAATATCAGATGACCATCTCCGACTGTACTAATGTCTTTTTATGTCTGTCACTGTCTGTATTTCTCATTTGTGTCTTCTGTTTCGAACTTTTTTGTCTCTTTCTATCTCAGAGTGAATGTGGATTTTCAGAATCAGTCTGTGAGCCCAGTCGGAGCTCTGAGCAGCTCCATTGAGCCGGAAAAACTTCCGTCTAACAAGGTCTTCATCGTCAATATCACAGAGGTGTCCAGTCTCCGTTTTTCATTTTAAAACTATTTAAAAATGTACTTTATTTTATTTATTTGTTTATTTAATAGTAGCATTTCTGGTGTCTGAATGTGGGTATGCTAACAGAATTTAAATTTAAGAATACATAACTTTACATTATTTCCATTTTATTTATTATCTGATTCTGAACGATGGTTTTTTTTTGGAAGAGAACCGGATTCTCTCCGCCACATCTGTCTATGACTCACTCTTGATGCATGTGAAGATGCCTCGGTCACATGTCTTACCCACATCCGCTACCTTTCTTAAAGTGGCTGCTCCGGTTACTAACTCGTAAAACATTACCGCTAATTTGAAACCCCCAAGCTAGCAAAATGAACAAAAAACAACACAGTGGATTTACATTTATTATTATATTTTGAAAAAAGTTTTTTATGCCGGTTTTATTATATTTTGTTGTATTTGCCCGCTACACCTTAAAGGCCGGTCTGTGAAAATATTGTCCGACATTAATACAGTATGTGGCGCAAAAAAAGGTTGGGGACCACTGGTCTAGAACACTGGTTCCCAACCTCAAGGTCATGACCGCCACTAGGGTTCGCTAGAGATTTTCGAGGGGTCACCAAGGGCACACTTGATTATTATTATAATTAATTTTTTTATTAAATCACTTTTTTATTCATAAACAGCACGATAAATAATTCAACTTTAAAGATCATTCATGTATGAAGAGAGAGAAATTCCTTTGTGAACGTACAGACATAGCTGTAAAAAAATAATAAAAAGACGCAGCAAAGAGAAAATATGGCAAAACGCCAGGGAGAAGTAAACATGAATGAAAAAAAGGACTTATTTGGACAGTTATCTTGAATTTGGTTTCATTGAAGCAATGGACAAGATGAGCATTAAATGTGTAATGTGTATCCAATCTCTAGCCGTACATACAGTATGCAGGCCCCGACTTTACATTTAATAGACTTTAACAATTATGGAGCATGAAACAAATATGCAAATAGGTATTTTGCAATGGTTATTGTTGTTTTCACTGAGTTATGTTTTTAGTTGTTAGAATGTGAAACAAAAAATACAATAGTATGAGTAAGTTGCACCTAATTGTTAACATTCTGCATTTTTTGCATTTATTATAAAATGTATACAACTGACTGTCACATTAAATGAAACATGTCTGCTAGTGCGTTTGAATGGGGGGGTTATGGGGGTTGTTAAAAATGTTCAATGGAAGAATGGGGTCTCCTGAAAGGAAAAAAAAATGGTCTAGAAGCTGCACTAGATTTATTGTAACCTGTGCTTGTTTAATTGAACTTTCTCTGTGTTTGTGTGGATGTAGGTCATTGAAGTTGGCCATTTCTGGGGTTTCCAAGCAGATGAGCAAAGTCTGGAGAAACAGAGTTTGCTGACGGCGAACATTAATGCACGGGAGCTCCGACCACTGCCTTTTTCACTTTATCCAAACCTTCTGTGTCTTGCCCCTTTTTCTGACACGCCCACTGAATCTGGTAAATACTACAGAGCCAATATACTTCACGTCAAGGGGAGTAATGCAGAGGTAACTAACACACACAGACTTGCTAAAGTGTCACCATGTAAGAGTGGTCTGCAGTGTGTGTATGTTTAGTTTGTGTGTTTATGTGCAGGTGTTCTTTGTGGACTTTGGAAACACTTACAAGGTGCCGTGCAGCTCTCTGAGGGAGCTTCCTGATGATCTAAAAGCTCTGCCCTTTCAGGTATTGTCTCCATGGTAATCAATTAGACTTTTATATAAACACTTAATTAAACATGCAATCAAGCTAAAATAATACATACCAGAAGTGGTAAACTTAAGGTGGGATGTGCGTGTATGCGTGTGTTTTTGTTTTTCAGGCACGTGAGTTCAGAGTGGCGTGTTTGGCTCCATCAGCAGAGTCGGTGATTCTGGGCGACCATTGGAGCAGTCGAGCTCGGAACCGTTTCACCACACTTGTGAAAGGCCGCTCGCTCATTGTCACACTCTACTCCATCGTGTACGGGGTTATGCACGTCCATCTCCATGTCTCATTGGAAACAGGGGACGTCAACATTGCAGACTTGCTCGTGCAAGAAGGCTACGCTCGACCCGCTCCGGAGTGCCTTGAAAGCAAGGTAACCACAGAAAAGGCAACCTATCACAGAATTCGAAGTTAAAATGTGGATTTTGCAATTCCTGTTGGAGCTAAAGCGTGATTTTTACATTAAAAAAATTATATCTGTACATGCAGATGAAAGTTATTAATGTCACTAGTAGAGGTCAGCCGATAGATTTTACAGATACCTGGATAGCTAAGTTGGATCGTGCCTGCTGATAATCAATTATTCAATCGTTAGTTTTTAAAATGTATTTATTCACTTATGAAAATGTGCTAAATGAATATAAATATATTAATTAGGGCTGCAGCTAACGATTATTTTGATAATTGAGTAATCTGACTTATAACGTTTGTTTTTTAATGTTTTGCTTAACTATATAAAACACTATTTCAGGGTTTTTATGTATAAAAGTTTACTTAAAAAATGCAATAGCCATATATTGAGTTTAACTATCTTTAATTTCGTCATTATAAAGCTCATAGTGGCTGCTTGTTGAGTGTATGCAGTATTTCTCCTTGAACAAATTCCCTCATGCTGGGTTGGTTGTTTGTTTGAAAAAGAAAACAAAAAACAAAAACCCCAGCATTTGAGTATGAAAATTAGTGTTTTCTGTAAATCAACATTTGTATTGTATTTTGCAGATGGCAAGTTGGCAACCATGCTTCAAAAATGTATATGAAATATAATGCAACATTTTTTTAACAATTTTGGTTTAATAAAATAGACATTCAGGGGTGTGTGTGTGTGTGTGTGTGGAGGGGGGGCAGAGGCGGAGGGAAAACTCGTTTTTTACTATCACTCCTGTACACTACGTATCCCTAAACTTTAACATTTTTACTTTTTCTTCTTTGTGACGAAAATTAAGATAAGCAATCTTCGCTTTCTGGCTTCGCTTCACCATCTAGCAGCGATGTCTCGAGCTCGTACCTCAATTTTTTGCTCGCGTAACAAAGCAAAAAAATCGACCGAGTGACCGCTCATATCTCGGAAAACTCGTACATTAATGCACTCGTAGGTCAAGGTACCACTGTAGTTGTGAAAGGAAGGAGGAAGACTGTGAACAATGACTTACTTGGCCGGCTACTGTTTAGATACAAGCCGTTGTAACGCGTTGAGTCTGGGTGAAGGGAGAGCTCGCTAACTCCAGTTGCAACAGAAATCATATAAGTACAGACAGGTTTCCAAAACTCGTGCTTTTTTTTTATTTTTCTTTGCAACAGCGTAATGGGTTAGTCAAAGAAACTTAGAAATGAGCATCAGAAAATAATAAGGACATTATCCTCAGTCTTGAACACGCAGTAATAGCGGAAGAATGCAGTGGCAGGCTATTCCCAAAATACCGCTATGCTCCTAATAGAAGCGCAACATATTGCATTTAGTGTCTTTCGTTAAAGCCTGTGTAAAGTTAATTAGTTTCAGAGTAGACAGGCTTTTAGACAGGTGCAGCTTATTTATGTTAAAAATAAAAATATTTGTTAAATTCAGTGGGTGTGGCTCATATATGGGTGCGCTTAATAGTCCGGAAATTACGGTACAAACATTAAAAACAAGCAAATTAAAAGTATAGTAAAGCTGCAGTAAATCACTTTTGAAAACAGAAGTTTTAGTAGACAAATGCTGTAAAAACAGAATGAAACAGAGAAACGCACTAAGCTTAACAGGCTTAATAAAAAACAATACAAATGCATAATCATTCGCTAAAAACCCCAACAGTGGGGAAAAAATGTGATTGTTTACTGCTGCTGTTATTTGCTGCTTTTAGATTTAGTGTTTGTTCACACCGTTTTTTTTTTAAATCCTTTACTATGTCGCGAGCGAGCCTCAGGATCTCGTCACAGTATCTATGTACATTAAAAATGCCATCAATAAAATGCACCTGCGATCATTGTACATAATATATGCCTGCCTATACCATAACCCAGTGGGGGGCCGTGCATTTGGTACCTGGGCCTTCAGTGGGTAAGCTGTAAGCGAGTGGTACTGCTTGTATTCACTGATCTAGAAGTGGAGAACAATCCATTTCCCAGGCTGAGACTAGCTAGCTTCAGGGTTGGCCGACCTCTTCTCACGATGTCTAGCTTTTCTTGAAAATAGATTTTTAAGTATGTCCGAGACCAAATCACTTTCTCTTCCTCCATAGGCATAAAAAGTCTTTACTCGGATGTATTAATGTGTGCAGCACGCTACAGATGTGTTTTGCCAGTTGAACTTGTCTGTAAAAGTTTCCTTCTGACCAACCAATCAGAGGAAGAAAAAATGCTGACGCTTTTCTGGGCCAGTTAACTGGCCCTGTGAGGCGAATATGAAATCTGATTGGTTAAAAAAACTGACTAAGATGAG
>NC_139577.1:8002606-8015106 GCF_946808225.1 Silurus aristotelis | reverse complement strand
TCCTCATCCAAAAGAAAGTATTTATTCATTAATGTAACTTAACATTTAAATTAGCATTTAGATAGCAAAACAAAATATTGAACATTAAAAATTGACAAGTTTTTTTTTGTTTGTTTGTTTTTCATTAATATATGTAATGATGTGCTTTTGCTATTCTGCTTATTTTTAATATAACTGTAGGCATGCGTAAATAATCACCATGATCATTACGGATGTTGAGTAAAATGTGCAACCAGGTCTCTTCATTGGCTAAACACACTGTCCAATCAGAACAGCTCCAGGCAAATCATGTGATCATATTTAATTACTATAGCGATATTAAATCCTGATATAGTGTCTGATAATCACTGTGATCATTTGTTATTGGCACACGCCTACAAAACGCTGACTCCTTTTTAATACACCCTCATTGACTTCCCTTCAGAAGTGTGAATCCCATGGAGGAATGTAGTGCTAGAGAGTTCTTCCTCAGCACCTATGGTTCATGGAGCAGTGCATTTTGGGTCATTTGTGCTCCTGGAGGTTGCAGTAATGTCTACTTGATTGCTCTACCTTACGAGCTGGTTGCAAAAGGAAGTGGAAGTTAACGAGGGTGTGTTAACAGGATTGGGATCTTTACTGGCATTGTAGCGTTTCATGGTTTCGGTATGGTATTTTATTCATGCTTCCTCTTGGCTCCAGGAACCTTCTCCCTCAACCTGCATAATAACACAAAAAAAAACAAATAAAAACACAATTATGCACCAGACAGGAGGCAAAACATGCGTCTTACACGTGATAAACTTCATTAGCTATCACTAAAGCGGTTGTAAATTTTTCACTCACCTTGTCATTACAGCGTTCACTTGAGTCCTCACAAGTCCCAGATACTGATCTATCTGTTTCTGTAGTAGGAGAGCGAGAAAAATAGAAGGAGGAGAAAAGAGAGTTGGACATATTGAGAGAGACAATAAAAGAGAGCAAAAGATAAAGGCACAAATGGAGGAGAGGCAGAAAGACAAATCTAAACAGAGGATGATGGAGTGAACACTAATATGAATGTAGTGTTCTGTGTGTGTACAGAGAGTAAAAGCTCTAACATCCTCTGTTCATATTTATTTGATTTCATAATGAAATGAGACACTACACACAGTGAGACATTTAAATCAGATAATACCTGATATTTCTCGTACACCAGCGGCACAGTGAACACACACACCACAGCTGAGAGAGAGAGAGAAGAAAAGACACCTGTTTCACCAAAAAGTCAGCTGAATGTGTTTGCTTTGTTAAAGCAGCCTGTATCAGGTGTGTGTGTTAATCATTGACTGTGTGACCCGTTACAAAGCTACACACACATCACCCACGCTGTGTTTGTGTTTCTAATCATCTCATTAACACATCTGGATAGCAGAATGGTGATCATGTGCTATAGCTTCTATAGAAGCAGCTCAGACGGTTTTGGAATGTGTTAAATGTAAAGGGTTGTGTTGTGTTTACTTACCCAGAATGAGCAGAGTGAGGCCATTAAATAGAGCGCCGACGTATGTCAGGAACCACATCAACACTGCAAACTACACAAATACATACACGTGTAAGAGACTCGGGGTGTGCAGGATGTGAACACGTGTCTGTGAGATGGCAGTGCGATTATGGTTTTGTAGTAACAATGATGACTGATATGGGTTTTTCTCTGGCCGATGCTGATATTAGGAAATCAGGGCAGATCTGTGATGGCAATATGTTTGGCTGATTTTCTTTTCTCATAAAAACCAACAGTTAATAAACCATGATGCAGAAAATTGCTTAGATTGACCATTTATTAAACACAAGAAGCCTCTCTGATCAGTGTGCTTGTTACCAGGTTTTGCTTCCTGTGTCTACATGTAGCCTAAACTACAGCTGGTTGAAAGGCTCACAAGCAACGCAGTTCTAAAAGTTATTCTCTCTCCAAAAGCAGCATCATATTTAACCAATACAATATATACGGCTAGATTAAGAACGAATGATAAGAACTTAAAGCCCGGTCATCAGGGAATGTAAACTGGTTTTTGACGGTTGGTTGGCTTTATTCTGCATGTTAAGCAGCGGTGAAGCTTGTCGGCTAGAAAGAAAACTCCGATTAGCTATTAAGTTTAGCGAATTAGCACAATAGAAAAGAAAGGAACACTTGTCATTCTTGCTCTTGTCTTTGCAACTTCGCATATATGACTGGAAAAAAAACTATATGAATCTGTCGGCAATGATCGACAATAAACGCTGCTTGCTTTATATATTCACAATTCACAGTTCTTCCAGTTTCCCGGTTTGAATGCGGTATACATAATACTGCCACCTGCTGGTATGGGAAAATTGTTCTCTCACACAAGCGCAGAACAGGTCCCCTGGTGGTCTAGTGGTTAAGATGCAGCGCTCCCACCGCTGCGACCCGGGTTCGATTCCCGGTCAGGGAACCATCCCCAGCCACTCTTAGTGCCGGTCCCAAGCCCGGATAAATTGGGGAGGGTTGCGTTAGGAAGGGCATCCAGCGTAAAACATGTGCCAAATCAAACGTGCGGAGGATCCGCTGTGGCGACCCCTAACGGGAGAAGCCGAAAAGAAACTTACTTACACAAGCGCAGAACATACACGCGCGGTTTGTCGACTCAGACGTGCCTAATAATCGGCCTAATTTGCAGCACATTCGGTTGCTGAAATTAATTTTAAAATGCCAAAAATCTGCCCGAATAATCAGCCGTTTATTCAATCGTTCGCCCGCTACTGTGAACCCAGTGGTCTTGATGGAGGTCATGTGACCCAAGTACCTTTAAGGAGTCCACAAGGTCCTGGACCAGGAAAAGTCTGCGCAGCTCCTTCAGGGTGCAATTCATGTAGAGCTGTACTTTCTCCACATATTTACTGATCTGCTCAGGGGAGAGAGAGATCTCCTTCTCCAGATACGCCCTGACACACACACACACACACACACACACACACACACACACACACACACACACACATGAGTAGGTCACTGAGTGTACACCAGTTAATTCACACCAGACTGTGGTTGTTTGATCAGTTATTTTCGGGGGGGGGTATTTTTCACATTTAGAAAATGCAATTACGATGTGACCGTAATGCGGTCACATCATCTTTTACAAAAGGATTTTAGTAATTGCGCATGCTTCTGATCTGGAATCCCTCAAATATCACACGACCTCATTGGCCAAAGTTGAAAGTGTGAGAATCAGGATTAGATTTGAACTCGTGTTCAGGCTGTAGTACTGAACGTCAGCACAGGTGTAGGTATGGGGCTGCAGTAATCAGAGCTGTACAGTTTGCGGCATTTAGCAGTTGAGTGTGATGCTTTCGTACACAGTTCAAAAAACATTTAATGGATCAATAGAGGTGTTTGCCCTATGAACAAAAAGAAAAAAGTGGGTTGTGTGTTTCTATGGTAAAGCAAAGGCTGAGTGCCAGCCTGTAGTAATTGTATTAGGGTTTCGGGGTAAAGATTGTGCGCACAATGACGCCACTCTTACAGCACATTTACATTTATGCCAGTTGGCAGATGCCCTTATCCGAAGTGACTTATAACTAAGCAACTGAGGCATTGTACAAAAATGCTCAGCAGTAACAACCTAGTGGTGCTGGGATTTGAACTCCTGATCAAAAGTCTAACATCTGATCTACCACTTCCCATCCAATCATGTTCGTGGACCAGGACAAACTGCTGTATAATTACTTGTATATTTATAAATAGTTTGTCAGACTAATATCTCTATAACATTACATTTACACTCCGGTTGTGTGTTTGCATGTTGGTAAACTGATATTCACACAAGGGGAGAAGATTTCAGGAAAACTTCGATCACAGGACGAACCTACAGCTCAGAATTCCGTAATTTTTGGATTTGCTGAAAAGAGTCGACTCTTATGAACTGATTCACTAAAAGAAAAGATAAATAGTCATGTGCAAAGTATAGCTTAACATTCATTTCATTTCATTTCATCTTCTCCCGCTTATCCGTAATTCGGGTCGCGGGGGCAGCAGTCTAAGCAGATTCCCCAGACACTTCTCCGTGTCCAGGGATCGGGCTGTCAAGGCCCCCGCCTGCTGCCCGATCCTCTCAGCAACGGTCCCTTACGGTCCCTCCTGCAGGTGGTGAGCCCACGGGAAGATAGCTTAACATTTTTTAGACTATTTCTTTACAAACACACACAGAAAGCACTCACTTGAAGGGGTGTCCATTATCGGTCTTCTGCACGGCCTGTAGCACGGATTTGTAGACCCTGAAGCAGATGGTGGTGGAGAGCGCGGCGAGGGCGAGGTAAGCCATCACACTCACCACGCTGAACTGAGTCAGAGAGAAGAGCAGCAACAACACACTGCTGAACAACACGGCCGTCTGTTTCATGTCCCGCCAGTGCAGCAGCTCCACCACTGTTACAAACACACATGTACGGTCATGTGAAAAAGACGTTTTCAGGCCATCATAAATCATCTGTTTCTTATTACGTCTTAGACTGAGGTAATTACATAATACCTTTTATTATATGTTATTATTAATAATTAATGATATTCCAAGACACTGATCATGTTAACGATTTCTCATAATTATCAACAATGATTTAACAAAGTAGGAAACAGATATTTTTAGAAAAAGGCCCAACATGCCAGGCACCAGGTAGCCCGCATGGACCACATGAGTAGCCCACGGGCACCATGTTGGTGACCCCTGCGCTACAGCTTTTATGTCAGATTTAGGTCTGCAGTTTGTGCCACTGCAACACCTTGATTCTGTTGTAGATTTGCTGGTGTGCCTGTGGTCAGTGGTGTGCATTGCCACCTGGCAGCGTCTCACACACACACACACAATCACACACAAAGGACGTTTGCTAAAATGTTATCTGTGTGTTTCGATAAGGGCTTGAAATGACCAGCTTGAACAAATGTCTCACATACACACAGACACACATCAGCTCAGTAGAGACACGTATCCTTTCTCCTAAAAAGTTTAGGTTTTAGTTATACTTTCGCTAAATATTACACATTTGGCTGGTTACAGTTATATAACGGACACTAAACTTTCTTTTCGGCTTCTCCCTTTAGGGGTCGCCACAGCGGATCCTCCGCACGTTTGATTTGGCACATGTTTTTACGCTGGATGCCCTTCCTAACGCAACCCTCCCCAATTTATCCGGGCTTGGGACCGGCACTAAGAGTGGCTGGGGATGGTTCCCTGACCGGGAATCGAACCCGGGTCGCAGCGGTGAGAGCGCTGCATCTTAACCACTAGTTATATAACGGACACTAATGTACACTAATGACTTTCCTCAGACTGACAAACCCCAGTGCTATTTCAAAGCAAAAAATTTAATTATGTGACAGCTATAAATAAAAACACAAAATTTCAACCGAAAACATCACTTGATTTAATTGTATCCGATCATTATTAAATCAAAATCAGAATTTGCTTTATTACCAAGTGTTTACACACACACAAGGAATTTGACTTGGCGACAGGAGCTTCCAGTGCAGGAGAAAGTAAAACAGACAATATATATATTGTTCCAGAAAGCAGCACACTTCATGAAATTAATCAAATATATACATAAATATTGTTTAGATTTTTGTACAGGTATGTTATTTACAAGTGTGCAGTTTACAAATGTACCACTCGGGTCTTATGTATCAATGTGTCAGATATGATGGACAATTTATAGTTATAAATATATTTCAATTGTTCATGCTAATTATAGCCTGTGGGAAAAAAAAAAATGTTCTTGTGCATGGCTGTTCTGGTAACAGTTCGAAGAGAGAGTGGGCTCGGTGTGTGGGTCAAAAGTGATTTTCTTAGCCCTTTTCCTCAATCATGGAGGTCTTTGCAGTTGGGCAGTGGCGCACCAATTATACTCTCAGAAGTCCTGACCATCCACTGTAGCCTTTTACTGTCTGATGTGGTAGCTGAACCAAACCAGACAGTTATGAATGTACACAGGACAGACTCAAAGATGACCAAGTAGACACACATAACACAAAAATGCTTGTGTGTTATGACCATAGGGCATTCAGTTAGCATGCTAATCTGCTTTTAAGTACTATACACTTTAGCTGATATCTAATTATTATTATACTATAACCTCCCAATTTATAAGCCCTGTAGGGGGTTCCTGATTAGCACTGTTTGTATTAGCTTGTTCTAAGTGTTAGTAGCAAAGGAAAATGTTCTTGAAACATTTCAGCTGAACTGGAGCCGTCGTCTCACTCCACTGAACACGGCATCAGTATGTATTCATGTATATGTAACATGTACACCATGTTTATTGCTAACAAAGCCACGCTAATATTTATGCTGTCAATCACAAGCTAAGCTAACTACCAGGAAAAGCAGGCAGCACTGATGCTAATGGTCTGCTAGCAGTAAGCTGAGGACTACAATTCCCAGCATTCACCGTGATAGCCAATATGACATACTAAGTCAGAGTCAACAAACACATACTGCATCTCCCAGCTACTGACTGAGCACAGGTGTGTTCAGTTACACACACACAGTATATTGTTAAAAGTTTGTGGACACAGGTCATATGTAAGGTATGTGCTTTGCATTCCACATTTAGTCAAATTTTGGGCTTATAATAACCTCAACTCTTCTGAGAAGATATTTCACTAGATTTTAGAGTTTATTTGCAGAGATTTGTGCTCATTCAGACACAAGGGTCTTAGTAAAGTCAGGTAGTGATGTAGGTAAGGTGAGGAGGCCTGGGGTGCAGTCAGTGTTCACATTCATACCCAAGGAGTTCAAAAGGGTTTAAGCTCTATAACAGGAGATCTTCCACAACAAACCATGTAAAGCCAATCTTTATGGAGTTTGCTTTGTGCAGAGGGACATTGTGATGCTAGAACAGGTTTCGGTCTCCTAGTTCAAGTGAAGGGGAAATTTCTTACTACTCCATCCAAAGACAATTGTGTGTTTTCAGATTTGCTATAACATTTTGGGAAAGAACCACATCTGGCTGGGAAAGTCAGGTGACCCAATACTTTTGTCCATATAGTGTGTTCTATATATATCCTCCTGATTCCATCTATCTCTTAATACTATCTTTATGACACCACATCTATAGAAACTATCAATATTATAGAGAAATGAAGTATAACAGTAGCGCTGCATCACAGACAGGAATCTCATACTGGGAGAATGAATGCCATAAAGCAAGAAACCCAAGGAACACAATTCAACAAGTCTCCTTTCACTGTAGTCACAGCTGCACCCCCCACATACAACATCTCTAGCAAAAGCATCGATATTAACCTCATAAAAAGACCCAGGGTTTTCCCTGCATTTCTGGGGATTAAAACAGAAGGCCGATTGTGTGTTTTTGTGCAAATTTCACAGGAAATTAAACACAAAAGAATAAAGAGTTAATTAAAAAGCTTAACAACTGTTATGAACTAACCCAGCCATTAGGGGGGCACAAGCCAGTGCACTTTTAGTGCCGGTCCCAAGCCCGGGTAAATGGGGAGGGTTGCGTTAGGAAGGGCATCCAGCGTAAAACATGTGCCAAATCAAATATGCGGATCACAAATGAAAATTTCATACCGGATCGGTCGAGGCCCGGGTTAACAACGACCGCCACAGGTATCGTTAGCCGACAGGGTACCGGTGGAAATTGGGCTACTGTTGGCCGAAGGAGGAGAAGGAGAGGAGGAAGACGTCTACAGAGACGGCGGGAAAAGGAGCAGTGTAGGAGAGTAGAGGTTCGGGTTGGTACTTTAAATGTTGGTACTATGACGGGTAAAGGGAGAGAGATAGCTGATATGATGGAGAGGAGAAAGGTAGATATGCTGTGTGTTCAGGAGACCAAGTGGAAAGGGAGTAAGGCCAGGAACATTGGAGGTGGGTTTAAACTGTTTTATCATGGTGTGGATGGAAAGAGAAATGGTGTAGGGGTGATTCTGAAGGAAGAGTACAGTAAGAGTGTAGTGGAGGTGAAGAGAGTTTCTGATAGGGTGATGATCGTGAAGGTGGAGGTTGAAGGGATGATGATAAATGTCATCAGTGCCTATGCTCCACAAGTTGGCTGTGAGATGGAGGAGAAGATAAGATTCTGGAGTGAATTAGATGAAGTGGTAGATGGTGTACCTAGGAAAGAACGATTGGTGATTGGGGCAGACTTTAATGGGCATGTAGGTGAAGGGAACAGAGGTGATGAGGAGGTGATGGGTAGGTATGGTTTCAAGGAGAGGAATGTGGAAGGGCAGATGGTGGTAGATTTTGCTAAAAGGATGGAAATGGCAGTGGTGAACACGTATTTTAAGAAGAAGGAGGATCATAGGGTGACGTATAAGAGTGGAGGAAGGTGCACACAGGTGGATTATGTTCTGTGTAGGAGATGCAACCTGAAGGAGATTGGAGACTGTAAGGTGTTGGCGGGGGACAGTGTAGCTAGACAGCATCGGATGGTGGTCTGTAGGATGGTTTTGGAGGCGAAGAAGAAGAGGAGGAAAGTAAGGATTGAAAGAAGAATAAGATGGTGGAAACTGAAGGAGGAAGAGTGTAGTGTGAGGTTCAGGGAAGAGGTCAGACAGGGGCTTGGTGGTGGTGAAGAGGTGCCGGATGATTGGGCAACTACTGCAGGAGCGATGAGGGAGGCAGCTAGAAAAGTACTTGGTGTGACATCTGGAAATAGAAAGCAAGACAAGGAGACGTGGTGGTGGAATGAGGAAGTGCAGGAGAGCATTAGGGTAAAGAGGTTGGCAAAACAGAAGTGGGATCGACAGAGTGATGAGAAAAGTAGGCAGGAGTACAAGGAGATGCGGCAGCAGGTAAAAAGGGATGTGGCGAAAGCCAAGGAAAAGGCATATGAGGAGCTGTATAAGAGGTTGGACACTAAGGAAGGAGAAAAGGATTTGTACCGATTGGCCAGGCAGAGGGACCGAGCTGGGAAGGATGTACTGCAAGTTAGAGCAATAAAGGATGGAGAGGGAAATGTGTTGACTAATGAGGAGAGTGTGTTGAGAAGATGGAGGGAGTATTTTGAGCAGCTGATGAATGAGGAAAATCAGAGAGAGAGAAGGTTGGAGAATGTGGAGTTGGTGAAGCAGGATGTAGATAGGATTAGTAAGGAGGAAGTGAGAGCAGCGATTAAGAGGATGAAGAATGGAAAGTCGGTTGGACCAGATGACATACCGGTAGAAGCGTGGAGATGTTTAGGAGAGATGGCAGTGGAGTTTTTAACCAGATTGTTTAACAGGATTCTGGAAGGGGAGAGGATGCCTAAGGAATGGAGAAGGAGTGTGCTGGTACCGATCTTTAAACATAAGGGAGATGTGCAGACCTGCAGTAACTACAGGGGAATTAAGTTGATCAGTCACACCATGAAGTTATGGGAAAGAGTAGTGGAAGCCAGGCTGAGAGAAGAGGTGACCATCTGTGAGCAACAGTATGGTTTCATGCCGAGGAAGAGCACCACAGATGCCTTATTTGCTTTGAGGATGTTGATGGAGAAGTATAGAGAAGGACAGAAGGAGCTGCATTGTGTATTTGTGGATTTAGAGAAAGCGTACGACAGGGTGCCGAGAGAGGAGTTGTGGTATTGTATGAGGAAGTCAGGTGTGTCAGAGAAGTATGTGAGGGTGGTGCAGGACATGTATGAGGACAGTGTGACGGCAGTGAAGTGTGCAGTAGGTACGGCAGACTGGTTCAGGGTGAAGGTTGGACTGCATTAAGGATCGGCCCTGAGCCCTTTCCTGTTTGCAGTGGTGATGGACAGGTTGACGGACGAGGTCAGACAGGAGTCTCCCTGGACTATGATGTTTGCAGATGATATTGTGATTTGTGGTGAGAGTAGAGAGCAGGTTGAGAAGAGCCTGGAGAGGTGGAGATATGCGCTTGAGAGAAGGGGAATGAAAGTCAGTAGGAGTAAGACAGAGTACATGTGTGTGAATGAGAGGGAGGGCAGTGGAGTGATGCGGTTGCAGGGAGAAGAGGTGGAGAAGGTGGAGGAATTCAGGTACCTGGGGTCAACAGTGCAAAGTAATGGAGAGTGTGTTAGAGAAGTAAAGAAAAGAGTGCAGGCAGGGTGGAGTGGGTGGAGAAGAGTGACAGGAGTGATTTGTGATAGTAGGGTATTTGCAAGAATGAAAGGGAAAGTTTATAGGACTGTGGTGAGACCTGCGATGTTGTATGGATTAGAGACAGTGGCATTGAGTAAAAGACAGGAGAGGGAGCTGGAGGTAGCAGAGCTGAAGATGTTAAGGTTTTCGTTGGGAGTGACGAGGATGGACAAGATTAGAAATGAGTTTATTAGAGGGACAGCACATGTAGGATGTTTTGGTGACAAGGTGAGGGAGGCGAGATTGAGATGGTTTGGACATGTGCAGAGAAGGGACACGAATTATATTGGTAGAAAAATGCTGAAGATGGAGCCACCAGGTAGGAGGAAAAGAGGAAGGCCAAGGAGGAGGTTCATGGATGTGGTGAGGGAAGACATGCAGGTAGTTAGTGTGAAAGAGACAGATGTAGAGGACAGGGTGGTATGGAGACGGATGATCCGCTGTGGCGACCCCTAATGGGAGCAGCCGAAAGAAGAAGAAGAAGAACAACTGTTATGAACTGTTCTGGCTGAACTTTCCTCATTATGTCCTTGTAAGTGTCTCTGCGACCAAATCAGTTTCTTCTACTCTGTAATTCATTGTGGATTGAAAGAAAACAGACATTAAATCCACATGAAAATACTGGCGCTTTTGCAGTTCGCTACAGATGCGGTTTGTGAGCGCTGACAAATGCGCTCACTGACCATCCATTTAAAGGACGTGAAAATGCAGATGTTGCTGTGTGCCTGCTAGAGAGGGCCTCAGTGCCGTCAACTCAAAAACTGATTTCTAAGACAAACAGCTCCGAGCGACATGTACTTTAAGCAATCTCATTGCAATAACAATTATAAGTCTTACATGTGCAATAACCTTTTATAAATATTATTGTAGTCTGATTTTTACTGCTGCTACAAATTTCTTTTCATGCACATTTCAGTTCACTTGATATATAACTTAATATGTATGTTTAATTACATTTCCTTCTTTTTTTTTTTTTTACTTTAATCTTAATTTTTTTTTACTGTGAGCAACTGAAACCAAACAAAAAGTACCCTACCACTTTCCCTACCAAAAAGTAATCTGATTCTGATTCTGATTCAGCTTCCGGCACCCACAGTACTGATTCTGAAGGTTCACAGCAGTCTCCTTTGACCCTGGCAACACGTGACAGCTGAAATCTGATTGGATAGAAACTCTAACTTAAACTTGCACTACAGAAAGTAGCACACTTCATGAAATGAATTAAATAGAATACATGGACAAACATATATTAAAACGAAAGTCAGTGATTTTGAGTTTAGGACAGCAGAGAAGGTATTGCTGACTCTGACGGACCGTCGCTGCTGTGTACAATAGTGCAGTCTGGGAACCTGAGAACTGCACGTTAAAGTGCATAGACAAGGTAAAACATTGCAAAATTATAATATGCTGTTTCAGTGTACATGATAATTGTTTTTATAGGTGGAAACTTCAGTAACAAAGTGCATAAGGTGAACCAGCACGTTGTAATATTAATAAAAGGAGCAAATGAAAGTACATGAAGAAATCAGTGCATAACAGGTGGAAAGCAGAAGATTAAAGTACACTGATTTAACAGTTTTGGAGACAAGGTGACAGAGGCGAGATTTATATGGTTTGGACATGTGCAGAGGAGGGACATGGGGTATATCAGTAGAAGAATGCTAAGGGTTGGAGCCACCAGGAAGGAGGAAAAGAGGAAGACCAAGGAGGAGGTTCATGGATGTGGTGAAGGAAGACAAGCAGGTAGTTGGTTTAAAAGAGGCAGATGTAAAGGACAGGGTGGTATGGAGACGAATGATCTGCTGTGGCGACCCCTAATGGGAGCAGCTGAAAGAAAAAGATTTATAGTGACACACAGCAGAGACACACAGCAGAGTTATTGTCTATACATGTCTATACAGTATAACTGCAGTCGAAGGAAAGACTTCCTATATTGTTCTTTATCAACACAGGGATTAAGTATTCTCCTGCTCAAAATGCTCCGCTCTCATCACGCTATCACGGTTATATTGTTGTAGATTTCCTGTTACTGTACTGTTTGCATCCGATTTTGTCTTCCCCAATGCCCCCACCCTGGACTCTGGACCCTGCCCTTTTGCCCCATGATGGATTTATCTGTCATGATTAAAATCTGACATCCGCTAAGGTTCAATGAGAGACGACGTGAGGGTTTGGGCCAATGTCGTGTCTGATCTTTGGAGCCATTTACCCTGAACGTGTTGCCATGACAACCGACACTTTCAGTTCCAATCCCTGTGGAAAGTAATGATCCTGCTAATGTGGCGACGTTTTCAGTCAGCATCAGTTATGAAAAGAAAGAAGGAGAAAGCGAAAGAGAGAGAGAGAGAGAGAGAGAGAGAGAGAGAGAGAGAGAGAGAGAGAGAGAGAGAGAGAGAGAGAGATGAATTCTCCTGAGTGATTCTCC
>NC_139577.1:7960106-7997606 GCF_946808225.1 Silurus aristotelis | reverse complement strand
CCTGTCACATACACAGACACACACACACGCAATACACACAATCTACAGTTCTGAGAAAAGTTAATTGGAACCTAAATTCCGATTTCAGTACACATTTAAGTGTAAATTTTAGTCAAATACAAGATTTCAGTCTATACAAGAGTGTATATACAGTATGTTTAGGGTCGTTATTATGTTGTAAAACTGCCATTCGGGTCCAGTTTCTGAAGGGAGGGCATCATGGTGTTCTGCTTTAGAATGCTACAGTACATGTTGGGATCCATGTTTCCCTCCATGAACCACAGCTCCCCAGTTCCAGAAGCACTCATGCAGCCACCATGCTTGACTGTAGGCAAGACACAATTTTCTTGTTATTTTTCACCAGGGTGTCACCACACATGCTGGACACCATCTGTGCCAAACAAGTTTATCTTAGTTTCATCAGACCACAGGACATGGTTCCAGTAATTTATTCTTTTTGGACAGGTTGTCTTCAGCAAACTGTTTGTGGGCTTTCTTGTGACATGCAAACCGACTTGTTGCGTGAGGCGTATGGTCTGAGCACTGACAAGGGAACCTTCTGCTTTGGCAACCACTAAAGCACTCATACGTCTGTTATTTGAAGCCAGCTTCTGCACCTGACACAGCACGAGGCGTAGCCGCGGCGTACGACAGTTGTAACACGATTTGGTCATAAGTAGAGTAGGCTATATGTACAGTACTGTGAAATGATGCCGGAAGCTGGTACGCACTGTCGTACGCCGCGGCTAGCGATTGTGGTCGTATGTCGAATGGTCGTTGCATAGGTTGTAATTCGACGACTACCTGTATGACCCTGGCCACTCAGTTTCAGGGTGTTACCAATCTTCTTATTGCCTCAGCCATCTTTGTGGAGAACAACAATTTAAATAATCAATTCCTTAGAGAGTTATTTGCCATGAGGTGCAATGTTGAACATCTAGTAGGTATTATGAGAGAATTGTACCCAAAGCATAAAATTTTAACTGCTCCATTACAAGATAAAAAAAATTTGTATAGTCCTGTCAAGCAGACAAAAACATGAACATGATGACTAGGACATCAATGTACAAGGTTAAACAATGTACAGCTGTAATTAAATAGGGTGTACTCACTTTTGTTGCCAGTTATTTAGACAATAATGGCTGTATGTTGAGTTGTTTCCGGAGGACAATAAATCTGCTGCACATTGACCACTCTAAAATATATCCAAGTTTCATTTCTATAGTATTGTTCCCTGATAAGGTATACTAAAATGGTTGCTGAAATGTGAGGGGTGCACTCACGTTTGTAAGATACTGTATACACCCCTGTAAGGGGTATACTCTTACAGAAATGGACCAGTGAGTACCACCTCCACTCTACCTCGTCTTCCCCAGCAACTCCACCTTTATCTGCCCCATCTACATCAATCGTACTATTTTAAAACAGAAACTAACTCTGCCCACATCTGGTAAAGCTTAAACTATTTATGTCCACATCTGGTAAAGGTTAAACTAAGGCACTGGGTTAATGATCAGGAGGTCAGGGTCAAGCCCCTGTATTGCCAAACTGCCACTCTTGGGACCTTGAGCAAGGCTCTTAACCTGCTGTGCTCTGGCTGACTATGTGCTCTGACCCCAGCTTCCGGACAAGTTGGGATATGCAAAGAAAATAATTTTACTGTGATGTAATGTATATGTCACAAATAAAGGCTATTTTATTCTATTCTATTCTATTCTATTCTATTCTATTCTATTCTAAAACTACATCTGCTAATGCTAAAACTAACTCCACCCAGATCTGTTAAAGCTTAAACTAATTCTGCCCACATATGTTAAAACCTAAACTAATTCTAAGTTTTCCGCCCACACCTGTTAAACTAACTCCACCGACATATATTAAAACTTAAACTAACTTAAACTTTAACTAACCCACATCCGTTAAATTAAACGATCTCCACCCACATCTATTGAAGATAAAACTCATTCTGCCAACCCCTGTTAAAACTAAAACTAACATCGCCCACATTTGTTGAAGCTTAAACTAACTCTGCCCATACCCGTTAAAACTTAAATTAACCTACTTCACATCTGTAAAATCTTAAACTACTTTCACCTACATTTGGTAAACTTTTTTTAATAACTCCACTCAAACCTATTAAAGCTTAAAGAAACTCTGCCTACACCAGTTAAAGCTTAAACAAACTATTTCCACACCTGTTAAAGCTTAAACCAACTCTGTCCACACCCGTTAAAAAGCTTAAACTAACTCTGCCCACACACGATAAAAAGCTTAAACTAACTCTGCACATGCCTGGTAAAGTTTAAACTAACTCCACCTACACCTGTAAATGATTAAACTAACACCGACAGTTAAAGCTTAAGCTAACTCTGCCCCCACCCGTTAAAGCTTAAACAAACCCTGCCCATATGCATTAAAGCTTAAACTAACTCTTCCAACACCTGGTAAAGCTTAAACAAACTCCACCTACACCCCAAAATGCTTAAACTAACTCTGCCCACACCCGTTAAAGCTTAAACAAACTCTTCTCACACCTGTTAAAACTTTAACTAACTTCAACCACACCCGTTTAAAGCTTAACCTAACTCTGCCCACATCCATTAAAGCTTAAACTAACTCCACCCCCATCCATTAAAGCTTAAACTAACTCTTCCCATACCTGTTAAAGCTTAAACTAACTCCACCCACATCCATTAAAGCTTAAACTAACTCTGCCCACACCTGTTAAAGCTTAAACTAACTCTGCCCACACCTGTTAAAGCTTAAACTAACTCTGCCCACACCTGTTAAAGCTTAAGATAACTCAGTCGACCCCAGTAAAGATTAAACTAACTCCAACCACATATTTTAAAGCTTAAACTAACTCTGTCTGGATATAAACAGCTTAGACTTGCTTCACCCAAAGCTTCAATGCTCAAGCTAAGTCCACCAATATTTGTTAAATCCTAAATGAAGAACACTATCTTAAGCCCCACCCACCTCTACTACACTATTGTCCTTCCTTACCTTTCTGTTTGTTGAAGTTGTGCAGGAGCATCAGCAGCTCCACCTCTTTATCGTCGCTTTCATCTTCAGTACTAATCACATTTTTATTTCCCCCATCCTCCAGAGGGTGCTGTTTAAAAGACACCATCTCTTCAGGCTTAGCCTTAGTTAACATTTCATCTTGCCATTGTTGTGTCTGAGTGTTGGATCCCTCTTTTGGTGTTGTGCTAGGCCTTTCCTTTTTTTCCTCTTTTATTTCCTGTTGTTTCTCAGGTGGTGACACAGGACTGCTTCCAAGTGGAGGTGAGCTCGGAGGGGAGCTGGGTTTTAGGGTGCACTTCACTACCTTCTCCCTCTTAGGACTCTCCTCAGAAGCAGATTCGATGAGCAGGTCAGTGTCCAGCTCTGCCTCTCTCTCCTCACGCAGCAGGCTGTAAAGTGGAGGGTTGCCATGTTGCAAAAATTCCCTCTTCATGTTAATGGAAACCTGGATAGGATTGTTAGGTCTTCCCTCAATGTCGCACATCTTCTCTATAACTGACGGCTTAAACAGATTACCAGGTCGGTCTTTGGTGCCGAGCTGATTACTATGTCTTGGGGAGTCAGGCTCAATTTCTGAGTCTCCAGATTCCCCACTGTCCTGCATCCCAAATCGTGATGAGTGCTTTGTAGGACTCTTGGTGTCATGGTAGAGGGTGCTGTTGTTCGTGCACTTCATCCCTACAGGTTGGAACAGGATTTCGGAGGGTGACTCTCTTCCTGTGAGGAGACAGACAGAGACATACAGAGTGCGAAACAGGAAGTTTATGAGAGAAGGTGGCGTGATGATGTGGGTGTGGTTTACCTGTAGGGGAGTGGTTAGGAGAATGATTGACAGAGGAAGCTGCACTGTCATCTTCTGGTTCAGACAGTGTTACAGTGGGAACGCCTTCTTTTCCCAAACTCAGCACGCTTTCCCTCTCATACACTCCAACTCTTAATTGTTCGGTTGCTAGGATACAGGAATCTTTGGTCACTGTAATCTTCACTGGACTGGCAGGGCATGTTTTTTTCTCCAGGAACTCTTTATCTGATTGGTCCTCCACATAAGGGAAGGTGTTTCCTAAGTCTTCGTTTACTGGCAGATTTTCAGCATTCTTCTCCAGGTAGCCTCCCAATCCAAATGCTTCCTTTTCTATTTTTGCCTTAAGATCCATGAATCCATCTTCAACATCATCAACATCATCATCATCATGATCCACGCGGCTACCTATTGGCTGCATTTTTGACACCGTCTTACTGCGGTTACTGAGGCCACAAAGGTCATCGCTCATATCCATGTAGTTGTAGGGCTCGCTTTTTTGGTTGTGGACGTCGCAGGGGTCACCAGGGGTCATTCCAATTCCAGAGTCGCTCCCCAGAGTCGCAAGCGGAGAGCGATCGTGCTCTGAAGAGCTGAGAGGAATGCTAGAGATAAACGGGTTTGAGGAGGAAGAGTTAGTGGAGAGGAGAGAGGTGTAGAGGTCACTCTGTTCGGAGGAAGATTTCAGGAATAGATGAGACACCGAGACTAAAAGAGAGAGAGAGAGAGAGAGAGAGAGAGAGAGAGAGAGAGAGAGAGAGAGAGAGAGAGAGAGAGAGAGAAAAACACACACACAAAGACAGAGAAAGCTTTAATACATGATATGCTCAGTAAAAAAAAATCTAAATACTGTTTACGATTGTCCAATACTGAATTGTACATTTTTCTTCTTCTTATTTTAGCTTCTCCCATTAGGTGTCGCCACAGCGAATCATTTGTCTCCATACTCCCTTGTCCTCTACATCTGCCTTTTTCAAACCAACTGCCTGCATATCTTCCCCCGCCAGATCCAAAAACCTACTCCTTGGTCTTCCTCTTTTCCTCCTTCTTGGTGGCTCCATCCTCAGCATTCTTCTACCGATATACCCCATGCATGTCCAAACCATCTTAATCGTCCCTCCCTCACTTTGTCTCCAAAACATCCTACATACGCTGTCCCTCTAATAAACAAATTTCTAATCCTGTCCATCCTCGTCACTCCCAACGAAAACCTCAACATCTTCAGCTCTGCTACCTCCAGCTCCACCTCCTGTCTTTTACTCAACGCCACAGTCTCTAAACCATACATCACAGGTCTCACAACAGTCCTATAAACTTTCCTTTTCACTCTTGCAGATACCCTTCTATCACAAATCACTCCTGCCACTCTTCTCCACCCACTCCACCCTGCCTGCACTTTTTTTTCACTTCTCTAACACACTCTATTACTTTGCAATCTTGACCCAGGTATCTGAACTCCTTTAACTTTACTAGCTCTTCTCCCTGCAACTGCACCACTACACTTCCCCCTTCTCTCCAGCATATACCTCCACCTCTCCAGGCTCTTCTCAACCTGCTCCCTAAAAGGAAAGGGCTCAGAGCCGATCCTTGATGCAGTCGAACCTTCACCTTGAACCAGTCTGTTGTTCCTACTGCACACTTCACTGCTGTCACACTGTCCTCATACATGTCCTGCACCACCCTCACATACTTCTTTGCCACACCTGACTTCCTTATACAATACCACAACTCCTCCTTTGGCACCCTGTCGTACGCTTTCTCCAAATCCACAAACACACAATGCAACTCCTTCTGACCTTCTCTATATTTCATCAACATTCTCAAAGCAAATAATGTGTCTTCTTTGGCATGGAACCATACTGTTGCTCACACTTCTCTCAGCCTGACCTTCACTACTCTTCATAACTTCATGGTGTGACTGATCAACTTTATTCCCACTGTAGTTACTGCAGGTGTGCACATCTCCTTATTCTTAAAGATCGGTACCAGCACACTCCTTCTCCATTCCTCAAGCATCCTCTCACCTTTCAAAATCTTGTTAAACAATCTTGTTAAAAACTCCTTTGCCATCTCTCCTAAACATCTCCATGTCATCTGGTCCAATCGAATTTCCACTTTTCATCCTCTTAATTGCTGCTCTTACTTCCTCCTTACTAATCCTATCCACTTCCTGTTTTACCATCTAATTTTCCTCATTCATTAGCTACTTAAAATACTACTTCCATCTCCTCAACACACTCTCCTCACTAGTCAACACATTTCCATCTCCATCCATTATTGCTCTAACTTGCAGCACATCCTACCCAGCTCGATCTCTCTGCCTGGCCAATCGGTATAAATCCTTTTCTCATTCCTTAGTGTCCAACTTCTTATACAACTCCTCATGTGCCTTTTCCTTGGCTTTAGCCACATCCCTCTTCACCTGCTGCCACATCTCCTTGTACTCCTGCCTACTTTTCTCATCACTCTGTCGATCCCAATTCTGTTCCTCCAACCTCTTTCTCCTTATGCTCTCCAGCACTTCCTCATTCCACCACCACATCTCTTTCTCTTGCTTTCTATTTCCAGATGTAACACCAAGTACCTGCAGTAGTTGCCCAATCATCCAGCATCTCTTCACCAACACCGACCCCTGTCTGACCTCTTCCCTGAACCTCATACTACAGTCTTCCTTCTTCAGTTTCCACCATCTTATTCTTCTTTCAATCCTCATAATCCTCCTCTTCTTCTTCACCTACAAAACCATCCTACAGACCACCATCCGATGCTGTCTAGCTACACTGTCCCCTACCAACACCTTATAGTTTCCAATCTCTTTAAGGTTGCATCTCCTACATAGAACACAGTCCACCTGTGTGCACCTTCCTCCACTCTTATACGTCACCCAATGATCCTCCTTGTTTTAAAAATACGTATTCACCACTGCCATTTCCATCCTTTTAGCAAAATCTACCACAATCTGCCCTTCCACATTCCTCTCCTTAAGGCCATACCTTCCCATCACCTCCTCATCACCTCTGTTCCCTTCACCTACATGCCCAATTAAGTTTGCCCCAATCACCAATCGTTCATTCCTAGGTACACCATCTACCACTTCATCTAACTCACTCCAGAATTTTTCCACCTCCTCCATCTCACAACCCACTTGTGAAGCATGAGCACAGATGACATTTATCATCACCCCTTCAACTTCCAGCTTCACGTTCATCACCCTATCATAAACTCTCCACTACACTCTTACTGTACTCTTCCGTCAGAATCACCCCTACACCATTTCTCTTTCTATCCACACCATTAAAGAACAGTTTAAACCCCCTCCAATATTCCTGGACTTTCTCCCTTTTCACTTGGTCTCCTGAACAAACAACATATCTACCTTTCTCCTCTCCATCATATCAGCTACCTCTCTCCCTTTACCAGTCATAGTATCAACATTTAAAGTACCAATTCTAACCTCCACTATCCTACACGTTTCCTCTTCCTAATGTCTTCTTTTCCCCCTTCAGCCAACAGTAGCCCAATTTCCACCAGTACCCTGTTGGCTAACAAGACCTGTGGCGGTCGTTGGTAACTCGGGAGTTGACCGATCTGGTATAAATTTCTGATTTGTGATCCGCATATTTGATTTGGCTTGATGTTTTACGCTGGGTTCCCTTCATAACACAACCCTCCCCATTTATCCGGGCTCTGGACCGGCACTAAGAGTGCACTTGCAACTCTAATGGCTGGGTTTGAAATTGAAAAACTAAATTTTTTTATTTTACATATAAATAGAATATAAAAAATAAAAATAACTAGTAATAGTAATAGTAATATAAGTATTACAAATATACTATACAATAACATTCATATACAAAATAAGACAGAAAGAGATGGGTATGGGTATATTTATGGGCCATAAATTTCATAGCTTTCTACATACACTATATATATTCAGGCTCTGGGTTACTGATCGGCAGGTTGAGGTTTTCAGCCCCAGTATCACCAAGCTGTCACTCTTGTGGCCCTTGAGCAAGGCCCTTAGCCCTCTGTGCTCCAGGGGTGCTGTATAATGGCTGCCCCTAAACTATGACCGCAGTTTTCCTGGAATATGCGGAAAATGATTTTAGTGCTTCAAGGCGGTTGCAGAACCAGAAGGTCTGCTTGTCAGTGCTTCATATGTGTATAAAACCCTGAAGAATTTGTGATGCACACTGAAAGCAAACATGGGTGCCTTAACCCTGTCCACTCCCACCCAATCTGCAAGTTTAATGCTCATGAACTGTTCTGTAACATGCAGCGTTTTAATTCCACTGTCTGAGAACCAGCGTGGGCCACTCGCTATAAATAGACATATCATCCGTGTGTGTGTGTGTGTGTGTGTGTGTGTGTGTGTGTCAGACTCTTTATACATAAGCTCCAGCTTAAACAACACACACATGCACATTGTGCTGATTTCTAAGTGCTATATTCATGCAGTTCATGTCTATATAAACAGACCAACAGAGTAGACTTAGATTTCAGTGAGCACACACACAGAAAGAGAACCTATTCTACACAGACACACATGCACACAAACACACACACATAGTGACCCTTACTTCACACACACACACACACACACACACACACACACACACACACACACACACACACACACACACACACACACTTTATGAGAAGACCCTTACACCTCACATACAAACACCATTAATACACACACACACACACACACACACACACACACACACACACACACACACACACACACACACACACACACACAGAAACAGATTGAGAGAACCCTTTCACCCTTTTTGAGGAGCAGTGGCCCAAACCAACAAAGAAGCACTAAGTGGGTGGGTGCTTGTTAATACAAATGATCCAGTTGTTAATGTACAAATATACACTTAAAAGAGAAGACAGCATACTCTGTAATGATTTCAGACTTTATTGTAGATGTTTTGTTAAGAACTAGAGCAATTTTTTAGCAACAGACATACAAAAACAAATGACCAAATTACTAATTCTGCAGATCAACCACTAAATGTAATGTGGGTTGTAATGCGTCCACCTATTAATGCAATGATCTATGAGTGCAGAGGGGCAGTGGCTCTGAAGAGAACCCTTATCCCTCACTCACACACACACACACACACACACACACACACACACACACACACACACACACACATTGAGAACCCTTACTCCTCACAAACACACACACACACACACACACACACACACAAACAAAGTGAGAACTCTTACTCCTCTCACACACACACACACACACACACACACACACACACAAAGTGAGAAACCTTACTCCTTACACACACACACACACACACACACAAACTGTGAGAACCCTTACTGCTCACACACACACACACACACACACACACACACACACATACACACACACAAGTGCCATGTTTATCAGATTGTAGTGGAGTCAGAGGTCAGAGTTAACAGTTTACTGGAATAATGCACATGAATGAAAAGTGGCTCTAATTATAGTAATGGAGTTTAAATGAATGTTCATGTTTATTTGCAGAGTAAATAAATGACACAGAAGAGGAGCCTGACTTTCTGTATCACAATATGCTTGTGTGTTAGAAGTTTTGAAGTTCCCCTTTTCTGTGGAAATAAATCGATCACGTGACCATTAGCGATCCTGAAACTCCCACACACTCACAAACACATATGCAAACCATCTATTACCTGAGGATGCAGTTTCCATGGCAACGACGGTTCCTTTGGGCGCTTCATCACCGGGACAGGTCGGTTTAAGCATCTTCATCTTCTTTTCCTCCGCCTCCTCCTCCTCTATTTCCGCCTCCTGCTTTTTACCGTGCACATCCTCCTCCTCCTTCTCCTCTTTTCTGAATCCCGGCCCGGACCGCTCGCGCTCCTCTCCGTACGGTTCTCCGGTCCCGGACATGTTCTCTCAGTCGCGCGCACGCAGTCTCTCCCTCTCTCTCTCACACTCTCTCTCTCTCTCTCTCTCTCTCTCTCTCTCTCTCTCTCTCTCTCTCTCTCTCTATCTCTCTCTCAGAGCGGAAAGCGTTATAATAAATCTATTCTAACAGATTTAGTGCGGGCTGTAGTTTAATCTGACCGGAAGTGCTTGGAGTTTCTGCCGCGCCGAACACCGGAGCGTCAAGTGAGCATGGATGCGTGTGTTTGGTGCGGGGTGTGACGTCAATGTGTGTGTGTGTGTGTGTGTGTGTGCGTGTGTGCAGTCGTTTAACTCTTTACAGTGGAAACCAAAGGTGGAAAGTAACGAAGTACAAATATTTTTGAAAATGTGAAAGTGAAACACTTTTTACTTTCACTCATTACATTTTTACACAAATATCTGTACTTTCTATTTATTACATTTTCAAACCAGACTCGTGACTTTAGTTTTAATCTTTTTGCTGAAATGTAACTTATATCTTGTCATTGCGCAGTTTTTTCAATTTACCACTGGTGTATTATTTTCTGGCTCTTACACAATACAGATGTAGATGTAAACAGAGACATTCCTGATCACCTGATCATCATCATCTTTTCTCTGCTTGTGTTCTAGATGGTGGATGTTCAGCCTGGACACATTCATTAGGTAACACAATAAAATTTTTGTTTTGTATTAATATATTAATGTGACGTCCAGTTACCAGTGTGACACTAAAGCAGGTAGTAGTAATGGCTACGTTTTACTTAAGTACATGTCAGAGCCCAAACTTCTTTACTTTATCTTGAGTAAAAAATGTTTTTTTACCAGAGTCTTTTACAACATGAGTATCTGTACTTCTACTAAAGTGAAGGATGTGTGTACCTTTGCCATCTTTGTTGGAAACTGAAACTGACACCCAGTTTACGCTTTGGTGAAACAGTGTGTTGATGTTCAGTAGTACACGCGTGCATGATTATGAAGAATTATGAAAAAATAGGTTAATACACAGTGTCTTTCTTATTTTCCTCTTGAAAAAGCAACTAAATATTACATTATAAATAAAAAAAAGAAGTAAAGGTGGGATAGATCGGCATATAATAATTTCAGCATACAAACATTACACCCTAAAAATGAAAGAAAGAAAGAAAAAGAAAGAAAAAAAGAAAGAAAGATGACAGGGTTTTTTTTTTTTTTTTTTACTTAAAGTAAGTTATAAAAGAGTGCCATTTTCCAAAACTTTTGGAACAATAAAAAAAGGTTCAGTAGGGCACTTCAATATTGCGGCTTAGGCACTTTGACACAATTTAACCTCATACCTGTTCCTTAAACCCCTTATCTACCTTCTGGGTTTAGGATAAACTTTTACATTCACAACTGAAATATTTCAATTTTTTTTCATGAAAACAATTTTTCATGATACAGACACACACACACACACACACACACACACACAAAATAAAATGTAAAACACTGTGTGAAGAGCATGTTTACTGGGCCAGAAGGACTGCTGGGTGACTCTGCTTCTGAAGAAAGGAGCTTATGATGCCCTTCACTAACACTCTGGGTTTCTTCATATCAACCTGCAGCTGAACACATCACAAAAACCTGTGCAGATTTTCACACTCATTCTTTGGTAACTATTCCTGGGTGATATTTGTAAAGAAATGTGTGAATGTTTGAACCATATTTTGAGAGCTCTGATAGACAGGAAATGCACTGCAGCATAAGAGCCATTAGAGGAACAAGAAGTAATGACAAGAAATGGTTTCTTTTTATATCTCATGCTTCAGTGTTTTAACTGTACAGTGAATTTCATGTACAGAAAAGTTATTTTAATCTTATACAGTTTTTTCCTGCTAACCTGCTAACAAGGGCAAGGATATGTACTGCTCTCTCTCTCTCTCTCTCTCTCTCTCTCTCTCTCTCTCTCTCTCTCTCTCTCTCTCCCTGTCCTTCTTCTTCTCTCCCTCATTTTCTTCTTTCTCTTTCTCTCTCTCCATCTTTTTTCCCTTCTTCTCCATATTCTCACACTGATGGCTGTCATTGTCAAAGACATGCTGGAAATCTTTCTAGATAGAAACCATCCAATGTCTTTATCATCCTTTTTCTTGAAATATCACTGATTAATGTTGGTGCTGGCTGTGCTCCATTCGTGTGAGAACTCTGTTGAAGTCTCAGTGCAATTCCCACATGCGATTTATATCTACCCCCCAACAATGTTTAGTTTATTAAAATTCCAAATGTTAGATAAATAGACATGTAGTTAAAGGGTTGATTGGGACTTATAATTGAAGCTGAAGTGGACGATGACAATGAACATGCACTGTCTGACCCGATGTTACATCTCTAATCAGCCATCATGACAGAGGCAGTTCAGAGGTCAATAAGATTTCAGATGGGGCCAATGCTCACCCATAGGGTCTGTAAAAGTTTAGAGTTTAGACTGATTGTATTAGTAAAGTGTAAAGTAAAAAAAAAAAAAAAAACAATACATAATATATAATATATAAGGTGAGTGACGTTCTTTAAATGCATTTATTTATCATTTAAATAATAAAAAAAGAAAATGGCTTTCCGTGGGCTCACCACCTGCAGGAGGGACCGTAAGGGACGGTGCTGTGAGGATTGGGCAGCAGTCGAAGGCGGGGGCCTGCTTAGACTGCTGCCCCCGCGACCCGAATTACGGATAAGCGGGAGAAAATGAATGAATGAAAAAGAAAATGTTTTTTTTTTGTCTTGTTTGACTTCAAATAATCTTGAAATAGTTCAGTTCAGTTTTTTCCCCCCTAATTGAGATAGACCTGATAAAGCTGGTAGGGGAACTTGAATGTTCAGTGGTGGGCCATCAGGTCCAGCAAAGCCTTCTTTGCTGACCTAAACACTATCAGAATAACTGACATACATTTACAACCTACATTTTTATATTTGTTGCATGAAATTGTATTAATTTATTCCAAAAAGTTTATTCTCTTCATTCCATAATGTTTCTCTTGGCTGCACTGCTTCCAGTACGTGTATGTGGATGTTACATTTTTTTGTCCAATTAGATTTCAGCGTGTATGTGCTGCCATGTCAATCTAATCTGCCCAGGGCCTTCAAAGTCAGTGCTGCTGGCCTCTTTACTTTAGTCTCTATTAAAAATTAGTCTGTTTCTTTAACCAATCAGAAGATTTTAATTTGCCTCCCAGAACTTTTCCGTCCTCTGAATGGTTGGTCAGAGGAAAACTGTTACAGCCAAGATCGACTGGCAAAACACATCTGTAGCGTGCTGCACACATTAATACAGCTAAGTTAGACCTTTTTATGCCTAAGGAGGAAGAGAAATTGATTTGGTCTTGGACATACTTAAAAATAAATTTTCAAGAAAAGCTAGACATCGTGAGAAGAGGTCAGCCAACTGGGTTTTTTGCTTTAGTAAAATAATATTCACCCTCCATATGCAAAATTTCTATCTCTCTGTAATGCCACGCATTGTTATATTGCGTTTTTGTATAGTATTGATGGTTTCTATAATTGCAACCTGATGGTGGTATTAAGAGATGGATTAAGTTGGGTAAGTCCCACTGAAGACCCAGGTACCAAATGCATGACCCACCACTGTGAATATTGCTGTTTAATTTTTTTCTTTAATTTTTTACTCTACATGCCTGGTTCCCACCGTGAAGCATGGAGGAGGAGGTGTGATGGTGTGGGGGTGCTTTGCTGGTAAAACTGTTGGGGATTTATTCAAAATTGAAGGCATACTGAACCAGCATGGCTACCACAGCATCTTGCAGCAGCATGCTATTCCATACGGTTTGCGTTTAGTTGGACCATCATTTATTTTTTAACAGGACATTGACCCCAAACACACCTCCAGGCTGTGTAAGGGCTATTTGACCAAGAAGGAGAATGATGGGGTACTGCGCCAGATGACCTGGCCTCCACAGTCACCGGACCTGAACCCAATCGAGATGGTTTAGGGGTGAGCTGGACCGCAGAGTGAAGGCAAAAGGGCCAACAAGTGCCAAGCATCTCTGGGAACTCCTTCAAGACTGTTGGAAGACCATTTCAGGTGACTACCTCTTGAAGCTCATCAAGAGAATGCCAAGAATGTGCAAAGCAGTAATCAAAGCAAAAGGTGGCTACTTTGAAGAACCTAGAATATGACATATTTTCAGTTGTTTCACACTTTTTTGTTATGTATATAATTCCACATGTGGTTATTCATAGTTTTGATGCCTTCAGTGTGAATCTACAATTTTCATATTCATGAAAATAAAGAAAACTCTTTGAATGAGAAGGTGTGTCCAAACTTTTGGACTGTACTGTATATATATATATATATATATATATATATATATATATATATATATATATATATATATATATATATATATATATATAAAGTATTATAAATTAATGAAAGTAGAGATGCGGAGTTGTGAGTGAGCGGGTGTGTTAACTCCCTCTGCTGGCCGACACAGACATTACTTTGAAAATTCCAATATGGCGCCTAATTTCAAAATGGCGCCTTAGCAACCGAGCCGCACACGCGCTTAGCAACCAGTAAACATCTGACTGAAGCAGAAACTCCGGTGTGTGGAATAGGAGAAATCCTCTTTTACCAAACAAGAAGTGAAACAATTGGATTTTTAACCGAATTTATTCTTTATTCGGGCAGAAAATTTTACTTTAAGCTCCGTTTGTTCGATACTGAACTTGGATTAATAAGTTAATGTAGAACTGCTAACTGACCTGTGTGAAGGAATTTATATAGAGTAGCTTAGCTCAGACTGGCTATGCTTCTACATACAGTTCATAATAAATTAGTGTAAAGTGGTGATTTTTGTACACGCACACAGGAAATTATTAACGAAATCATGACTCAAAATGAAAAAGTTGAAACGAATGATGAAGAAATTATCAAAGAGCTGGTAAGAACTGAACATTGACATTTTAGGTTTTATTTGTATTTTTTTTTATTTTCTCCATTAAACATATACTACTATATACTTAATTTAAGTTAAACCAAGTTATGCATAAGTGAAAATGTGAATTTTTACGGGAAGATATTAATTAGAGGCAAATAGTTATTTTATTTGTTGTACATCGTTGTCACTTATTATAAATAACATAAATTATTATCATTATTATTATCAACAACATTATTATTATTAGTAGTATTTGTAGTAGTAATAGTATTTATTGATAGTTAATTATTAATCATTTCATTTCTTATTGTGATTATTAGCTGAGGGAACGTGATCAGATGAAACGTAAAGTGTTTCTGAATGTGAAGCATGTTATGTATGTTATTATTTGTACATTTCTCCTGATGTTCTTTGTATATATAAGGTTTGAAATGAAAATAATTTGCTCTCCTCAGTGTGCGTGTAACGGCATGTCATATGAGAGTGTTTGTAAGGATGGGAGTGGGGTAGAGGCTCTCGAGGTGTTCTTCTCAGGGTTTCCACGCATGGTGGGACTATCTCTGTTTCCCCACCTGGCCACACTTACTATCGTGGGACAGAACATCTGCAAAATCCAGGGCCTGGACTGGTGCCCTCAGCTCCAGGAGCTCTGGGTGGCAGAGTGTAAACTCACTGTGAGTAAAGCCTTATCCCCATGCATTCCATGTAGATTCCATACATCTTCAATAATCATCTATTGAACCTGAGAAAATTGGACCAATCACAGTTTATAATTCAACAGGACAAAGTGCACTTATTCTAACACACCGTTACCTACTATTTAATGTATTTCAGGAGATCTCAGGTCTGCAGAAGTGTGTGCAGCTGCAGAAAGTGTTCCTTTATGATAATAAGATCAGGGAGATGAGGGGACTGGAGTCGTTGATAAACCTGAGCGTCCTCTGGCTCAACAATAACCTTATATCTGAAATCAAGGTTAGGATGAGAGGAGATGAAATATTCTATGCAATTTTACTTCACCTCTTTCAGCAACAAATATTGTGTAGGATAAGAATTAATAAGTAGTTAAGGCATTGGACTTTGGTTCTGAAGGTAATGAGTTAAAATCCCGACCACACCAAGCTGTCACACCTGGGCCCCTGAGCAAGGCCCTTAACCCCATAGCTGCTCAGATGTATAAATGAGATAAATGTAAATAAAGATAAATAAGTCTACCAAATGTCGTAAATGTAACGTGTGTTTGTGTGTGTGTGTGTGTGTGTGTGTGTGTGTGTGTGTGTGTGTGTGTGTGTGTGTGTGTGTGTGTGTGTGTGTGTACCAGGACTTGAGTACACTGGAGAACCTGAAAGAACTCAACCTAGCTAATAATTTAATTACAACTATAGGTAAGCATGTGAATGCTAAAATTATTCTCCCCTCATCATCATTATATTCCAATTTCCCAGTTTGCTCTTTTCTCATCTTGCTAACTTTATTCCTTGGCTTGTTTTTTGATAATTTGCGTTTCGGAACTTGTGGCTCGGAAAATTTGCTGGTTCTTATTTGAAACCCAACTAACAGCAAGTTGCGGATTATCTTAAAATTCGTGGAAATCCGCAGCGGGATCAAATGTTCAGAAACGTTAGGAATAACATTTTAAAGTATGTTTTCAATAACAAATTTTATAAACATTTTAAAAACACATTATTGTATTAAAGTGACATAATGTCTAGATTAATTCACTGAGGTACCATAGGGGCTGCGGGGGTGCGTCCAAAATTTTTTGAACTTGCGGGGGTCTTAGAACGTAACCCCCTGCGAGTTCTGGGGGACCACTGTAAACCTATTTACCAAACAATACACTATTATCTAATATACGCTTTATGACTAACACATGCTCATCACTTTATTCATCAATTAAACAAAGGGTTGTTTTTATGTTTGTTTAGGAAAAAGTCTAGAGGGAAACAAGAATCTTCAAAGTCTCAATCTGTCAGGGAACAAGATCAGCTCCTTTAAGGTGTGACTTTTCTGTTTTGAATACAGATCGATACCCTTGTTTATAAGGAGTGTACAAATGTTTGTCATTATGAATTCTAATGGAAGAAAAAGTTTTTGGATTGATAGCATAAAACATTATAAACTAATAGTTCTGGCAATAAAGTGATAAAGTGTGTGCAGAAAAGGTAAGATATGAGCTGAATGATGTGTTTGTGTGTGTGTATGTGTGTGTGTATGTGTGTGTGTTAGGAGCTGTCCAAGTTGGCTTGTCTGACTGAGCTGAGAGAACTTGCTTTGAACGAACCACAGTCCAATCCGAACCCAGTGTGTGTGCTGTGTAATTACTTCACACACGTGTTATACCACATCCCAACACTACACATACTCGACTCTTACGACGTGTCCGCAAAACACATCAAGGACGCTGCAGAGGTGTGTGTGCGTGTGTGTGTGTGTGTCTGTGTTTGAGTGTGTGAAAGAAATACTCATTCTAAAGATAATGCATTAATAATGTTAAACAATTTAAGACGATGATGCTTAACTGAAAGGCAATATGTGTATGTGTGTGTGTGTCTGTGTGTGTGTCTGTGTATATGTGTGTGTGTGCATGTTAGACCACGGTGATGAAGAAGATGATGTACTATCACATGCGTGTGCGCAGCGTTCAGAGACTGCTTGATCAGACAAAACACACACAGCAGCAACAGAAGAAGAAGCTCCAGAAACTGCCTGAGGACAGAATACACACACTTAGCTTCACCCTCAAACACGTAAGCACACACACACATGCAAACGCACTCGCATATGTTGATACATTCACTTTTAACCAATCAAATATTACTCTAGTTGGAGTGTGAACTGGAGGCTGTGGGTAGAAAGTTGACAGGTGTGCAGGAGGAAGTGCCTTCAGAAGGATCGGGGAGCATAAATTCAGACCTTTCTGAATACAAGAAGAGCCTGGAGAAGAAACTGGAGGCAATCAGAGAACGGATAAAGATCTGGGAACAGAGATACGAAGAGTGAGTTTGTGTGTGTGTGTGTGTGTGGTAGAGAGAGAGAGATTGTATATCAAATGTGATTTAACATATCGTATGTAAGTGATGTTCTCAGATAAAGTGTGTGTTTCTCAGGGTGGAGGTACGTTACCAGGACGATGCTGCAATGGCAAGAGACAGGAAGAGCACATCAATTCACTTCCTAGTGATGGAATTGGAGACAGTGGGAAACATTCGTTTTGAGGAAGGAAACACCAGCGATGCCTGGTATATACATATACACACACTCACACATGGACGCTTAAACCTAGAACTGAGATTTGTAACATTCTGAATCAAAGGTCCTCACTGCTCTTCTTCTGACACAGTGTGTGTTTATATCTAATGTGTGTGTGTCTTTCAGGTTTAAGCTGTGTTATGACCTGCTGATCTCACGCTTCTGTGTTTGGGACTACAAAGCATACAACATTACCGGTATCAAAATCAACAGAATCGTGCGCATGCACAACCGTGCTCTGCGGCTCTGCTTCGAGGACAAACTGCAAACCCTGTTTGCCAACAGCAAGTCCTCACTTCTCCTCTCAAAGTGAGTCAGAGACAGGACAGGTCCTGAGTAACGGGGACGCACTACTAATTAGTTAATCCAACATCATCATTCATATATATATATATATATATATATATATATATATATATATATATATATATATATATATATATATATATATATATATATATATCCAATAATTTTTTCATTATTAGTTCATGTTACAGGGTGGGCCACGGAAAGTAGCCTGCTTCTAATACCGGTGCCACGAAGGCAAGCTACTTTTCTGTCGCCCACCCTGTATAATAAACAATTGTCAATAATTGATATTTGATCAGTTAATTCATAGCTATTAATGACTATTGAAATTCAGTATATTGTATTGACTGTGGGTACGCTTTTTTTTTACTTTTTCTACATTACTATAAAAAAATAATTATTTGAGTTTTTATGATTTACAGCAAATAATTAGAACTAGGGATAATTTGGAGCCCAGAACTACAGGAAAAATTAGACAATTCGAAAAATCAGAACTAGATCTATATGAACAGGGAAACTGTAAGAGCTCAGTCTGATATCATGGTTTTGTGTGTGTTTGTGTGTATCAGAAACTACAAACGCCATCTGGAGTATCTGTTTTATGTGTCTGATCCCGAGAAAAGCGCAGAGAAAATCCAACAAACCACTGAAATCCTGAACATTCTTGAGAATGGATTTCAATCAGCTGCCAGCTATAAGGTAATAATGTAGATCATGCATCCACAAACTTTTTTCTGTGAGGGCCACATAATTTATCCTTTCTTTAATGAGGAGGTGTGTGTGTGGGGGGGGAGATAATGCTTATACAGCCAAATGAGCATTACTTTTTAAGAGATAAATATAGCCTATTAATTAAGCATTAATACTATCACGATGTAGTTTTTTCAGACGCATTACTAAGGTAATCAAAACATTTACTATGTGAGCAAGCAGGAAGCGGCACATAGCATTAGCCACAAGTGAGCAGGTTGTTGTGTTTACAGAAAGGAAGACGCATATTAAAAATATTATCCGCCTCGGACTGGATGTATTTGGTGTTTGTGTGCGTCCTATAAGAATAAATTCTTCAGGAAGTTCAAACCCTGAAGGGAACCACTGTCTCATTCAAAATCTTATCCACAACAAACTTTAAGAGAAAGTTCCAGATAACCGAGTCCTTCACCTCACAATGCTTGGGTCTAGCAGATCATTCCTACCCAATCGCCAGTTTGAAAAGGAGGTACAAGCACCTGGCAGACCTCCCTTGAGCCATTTGATCACATTAGGCCAATCGTGCTGACTGGTGCCAACTGCCCCATCTACTTACTCCTATTGAGCTGGTGAGACTAGGCCCTCCTGGAGGTCCGGTGGCCATTTGCACGAGCTTAGGATGGACACTTTAAGGACCCACACACCTTATCCCATGGCCCCAGAGTACCCAGCAGTGTCTCTTCAAGAGTGTCCCAAAACAGACAGTGGAGCTAATGCAGAATGTGAAGCCATACATAAGTAGCAAACTGGTGATAAAATCCAAACAGGGTAAGGATGCTCTGGAGTTCCTGGAGACCAGGATGAAGCGAGTACATGTTACATGCATCCTAAGATACGCCACACCTCTGCTAAATAAGCAGGATGCCCTCCCCTTCAGAGCATCCAAGGAAGCAGTCCTACAAAGACTAAAGTCTGGAGAGATGCTCAGCCAGGGACCCTCTACAGGTAGAGGTACTGTGCAGAGATTAAGAAGTTACAACATGAGAGCTGTCAGGATGATTGACCCAAGTGAAGTGTCAGCCACAAACGAGTCATAATACATATCACGGTGCGGGTGAAACACTAAGGCATTCAGTGGAGTGCTGCTTCAATGTGGATAACTGCCACAAGAGCGTGCACACCCTAGCTAATGCCAAAGAGCTGGTGGACAGTCTTAAGGAGGTACTGACATTTGGAGGGTTCAATATCAGACAGTGGGCCTGCAATATACTGGAGGTCCTCAGACACCTACCAACAGAGGCAAGGTTTAACAGTATGGAGAGATGGCTCTTGCACAACAAACCTGGTCTGTCAGAACTGACCCTTTGACTCAGTTGGCACGCACCTTAGGCTACAGGAGCCAAACTCTGGCGTACAGAGCACTGACAATGAGTAATGTGTACTAGATGCTGGCTAAACAATATGTGGCTGTGATGACACAGTTATTCCTCAGGATCTGCAGAAGGCATGGGTGAAGTGGGAATCTGAGTTGCACCTACTGCCATGCAACCCATTACCCAGACCTTATTCCCCAGCTCTTACTGATCAGATGGTTGCTTCCTAACCGATCCGTGTTCGGTGGTGCCTTTTGAAAAAGCTGGGTCTGTCTCTTTATTTTTTTATTTATTTAACCTTTATTTAACCAGGTTAGTCTCATTGAGATATAGAATCTCTTTTTCAAGAGAGGCCTGGCCAAAATAGCAGAACAAAATTAAATCACACAATCACAAAACAAACAAAAACGCAAAAGACAACTCAAGTGCATTTCAATTTAAATAAAAGTGCCATTAATTAAAACATTTGCATGTGTAGATAGACTCATGTTCTATAGATTTAACATAATGTTTAAAATCATTTAAGGAAATTAGACACTGTAGCTTTAGTGATTTCTGTAGGTCATTCCAAGTTGAAGGTGCAAAAAACATAAAAGCCTTTTTGAACAACTCTGTCCTAGCTTGAGGAACATTTAATGAGAGAATTTTCTGGGACTGTAAACCATAAGTACTCTGTACAAAAGAAAAAAATTCGGATATGTAGCCTGGCAGCCTGCCTATAATACCCTTATATATAAAAATATAAAGGTGAGTAAGCCGGCGATTTGACAGAGAGGGCAAATTCACTTTGGAGTAAAGTGTACAATGATGCGTGAGAGGTCTGCAATTTGAAATTAACCTTAAAGCTCCATGAAACACAGCATCCAACATCTGAAGACACTTTGATGGGGCATTCATATACAACAGATCACCATAATCAATAATAGAGAGAAATGTGGCATCAACTAGCCTTTTTCTAGCAGAAAAAGTAAAACAAGATTTGTCCCTAAAGAAAAAACCTAGCTTCAATTTAAACTTTTTTACTAGATTCTGTATATGAAGCTCAAAAGAAAGGTGTTCATCAATTAAAAATCCTAAATATTTATAAGATGAAACTACCTCAATTGTTTTACCCTGGTCAGTAACAATATTCAGGTCTAACTCTTTTTGTTAGTTTGAAAATACCATTACTTTGGTCTTCTCTGCATTAAGCACAAGCTTTAAATGATAAAGCTGTGCTTGCACTCTATCAAAAGCAGTTTGCAAGCATTCATACGCCTTCCTAATGGTAGCTGCAAAACAATAAATGACCGTATCATCTGCATAAAAATGGAAAGATGCATGTTGAACATTTTCCCCTAGTCAGTTTATATAAATAGTGAATAAAAGTGGCCCTAGAATGGAGCCTTGCGGGACCCCTTTACAGATTGATAAATATTTTGACGTTAGGCCATCAACTTGCGTAGCTTGAGTCCTATCAGCGAGGTAGTTTATAAACCAGCCCACAGAGTGCTGAGATATACCTATACTGATCAGTCTCTGCACTAATATACTAGGGTCAACAGTGTCAAATGCTTTGGACTAATCAATGAACATAGACACACAGTGTTTCTTATCATTAAGTGCTTTGACTATATCATTAATTACTTTTATAGCAGCAGTGGTAGTGCTGTTTTTTTTTTTTTTTCCTAAAACCAGATTGATACTTAGATAAAATTGACTGAGCATTTAAATACTCTTTTACTTGTTCACTAACCAAAGATTCCAACACTTTAGCAAAAGCTGAAAGTTTGGAAATAGGTCTATAATTATTTAGCAAGGTAGGGTCACCTCCTTTCAAAAGTGGCAAAACATAAGCAGACTTCCATACCTTGGGAATTTTGTTTGTGATCAGAGAAAGATTAAAAAGATGCGTCAAAGGTTCAGCTAGGATATCTGCAGCTAATTTCAAAAAGAAAGGGTCTAAGTGATCTGGGCCCGCAGGTTTTCGAGGATTCAATTGTTTCAGATCTTTATGAACATCAGCAACAGAGAAGGAGCTAAGACTGAAAGTTTTGTCAGCAGTAATAAAGGTGTCATTTACAGGCTCCGACACTATAGAAGCAACAGAATTAAACAAAGATCCAGATGATATGAAATGCTCATTAAAACAATTTAACATTTCTACTTTGTCAGATATAGACACACCATTTTTAACTAGAGACACCGGAAACCCTGTTGGTTTAGTCGTTGCAGATAATGACTTCATAGTTTTCCAGAATTTTTTTGGGTCATTTAGATTCTCTGTAGTTTCAGATAAATAAAATTCAGCTTTAGCTTTTCTGAAAAGTGAAGTGAATCTGTTTCGCAAACATCTGAAGACAAGCCAGTCAGCATCAGTATCCGGTATCTTACCTGAGAACTGAAGATACCCAGGGTATCCTTGGTATCCCAGGTATACTTGGCCTTTCTGGCAGCTGATTCCAGGGTAGCAATCAGCATTCTATTCCACCCTTTGAGCTCTGCAGTGCCCTGACAGCAGCCCAATTGGTGAAGATGATAAAAAGAAAGCTCACAGTGAAGACAGATCAGACAGTCCTTTGGAGTGACTCGACAACAGTGTTAACCGGGCTGCAGTCTGAGTCATGCAACTTCAAGGTCTTTTGTGGGCAGTTGTGTCGCAGAGATCCAGGAGCATACGGCAGGGAGTATCTGGCGCTATGTGGAAGCTGCCGGATGATGTTACCTGTGGCAAGACCTCAGCAGAATTATCCCAACCTAATTGTTAAAGCCAAGGGCCAGCTTTCCTTTTCAAGGGACCTGCTGAATGGCCATCCTCCCCTGGAGAGGTACCTAAACAGGATATCAGAAAATGCAGAATCCCAACTTTGTGAGGAGTTCTATCTAGAATATGGTTGAGGCAGTAGCACAGGATGTGCAGACCAAACTGAGCCCTTAACAGCAGCAGACTAGCAGCAAGCAGAGATTGTGATCTTCTGCTCCAGGATGCTTCCCGGAAGAGTTGCATCACCTTAAGGGATGAAAAGCAGTACTTCGAAGCAGTTGTCTCCTGACCTTACCCGGAGCTGGACCCTGGCAAAGGAATCATATGGGTTGGATGTAGGCTCCAACGGTCTGAATGGCTAGATTCTGTGTTTAAGCACCCTATTGTCTTGGACCCTTTCCACCTTGCAACAAAACTCTTTACACAGGACTATAATGCTTGGCACTGTCACCCAGAGCTTTATCAGGTCTTTGCGGAAATACAGCGTATCTTTTGTATTCTCCGCGAAAGAGAGGCAATTAAAAGGGTACAACACCAATGCCAAGAGTGCCATAGATGGAAGTCTAAGCCGTCAGTCAAAAAATGGCTGACCTGCCAGTGGCCTATGCCTATTTAAGCCAGTGTTTTACTTTACTGGTGTCTATTGTTTTGGACCCTCAATCTAGGATGGGGCTCAGAAAAGAGTTCCGGCATGATCTACAAATAACTTACCGCTGGAGCGGTGCATGGTATGGATTCCCCAGCTAAGTTTTATTCAGACCAGTGCACACATGTTAAAGGTGAAATATCTTATTTCAACTTCATGTCTTCTGAACTCAAACAACTCCAAGCCAAGCGGAAGATTTTTTTGCACTTCAAGGGCACATGGGAGAGGGAGATCAAGTCTGTCTAGACTGCACTGTATACCGTCATAAGGGTTCAACCGGTTTCCGTAGAGGCAATGCATACTGTCTTACTGAAGGTTGAGTCCATAATAAACTTAAAACCTCTGGGCTACACCTCATCCAGTGTGGCTGACTTGGATGCAGTGACTTCCTATACCCTTTTCTTGGGGTGGCTTGCTGGAGCACTTTCCTTAGTGGTGCACCCTAAGAGTGAGGGACTAAGTAGTCGAAAATGGCAACACTGTCAAGTTATTGAAACCACTTTAGGATTTATCCAGTGCTACCTGCAAACCTTGCAATGAAGGCAGAAGTGGCATGATACCCAGATGACTTGATTGCGGATTTAGTGGTCCTGTTGATGGTTCTCCAATTCCCCAGGGCACTCTGGCCCATTGGCCAGAGGTCATGGAAGATCTGCAGATGTACAGGTCAAAGACTAGGCTCGTTGCTTGGCTTATTCCTCCTCCAGTCATACTGGATGCTGAAGAGGATGAAGAGAACCCGCCGACTACTTCTAATGAGCAAATTGCACACAATTTGAGGGCAGCTGGGCAAAAGGCCATTTAACAAGGTGCAGAATAGCATTGGAGTGCTGTCACGCTATGCAAAAGGGAGCTTTTATAATGAAGACGAGTAGCACGAGATCCCGGAAGAGAAACTGTTTCTCCAGCAAGCAGGAACTGAAAAATAGCATTATCTGCTGCGAGTGAGCGGGTCGATGTGTTTACAGGCATGGATGATGTGCATTAAGAATATTATCCGCCTCGGACTGGATGTATTTGGTGTTTGTGTGCGTCCTATAAGAATAAACCACACACACATACACACACACACACACACACACACACACACACGCATGCACACCCTTCCTCAATCACAATTACCTTCTGAGTCAACTGGAGCTGATATGCACTCTGCCCACGTATGAGCACAATGCACTCTGTTTAACACAGGATTCACTGACCGCACCTTAAACTCTTCCACTACATGTGCTGGATCTTTAGACGCATGACATTAATTTTATTCTCCTCGCATGCATATCTAAAGTTGTCCCAAAGCTCAAACATAGCTAAGGAGATCCATTCTTTCTGGAGGATACAAAGGAAGCCTCATTGTTTTAGCACTGCTGTACTTAACCCTCAATTATTTGTTAAGGCACAGCTAAAGACTGGCTCCTCTCTGATGTTGAAATTTGCTTATTGGTGATAAATTCTGTTTGTTAAAATGTATACTTTACTCTGTGGTGTTCCGACCAACACACCTGGTCCACTGTGATCCTAATCAGCCCTAAATGCTTCAAGTAGCTCTCCGCTACACAAAATATAACTATATTTTATTACAAAAATAAAAAACAAAACTGCATATTGAATCATGAAAATGTGCTTAAGAAATTAAATATAAATATATTAATGAATAAATGTAAGTATATAATTTATGAATTATAATAAATAAATATAGCGCTCTCACGTGTAAAAACAAACAGCACGTGGTGTCAGTGATTCGCCTCTAGATGCCGCTTTTGTAATGACAGCGGACCAGAATCCAGAAAAACTGTATGAATTTTTTCATGTTATGGCAGCAAACAACTTTCGGTGCCTTGACCTTATTTAAAGGGACAATTTATTTTAAAAGCAAATCGTTATTATCAAATACAGATCTGATATGAGTTAAACATATAATAAAAAAAAAAAAACATTTTCAAAAATGTCTCTGGCATTGTTCAGAGGGCCATTCCAAATGTGAGGGTGGGCCATATTTGCCCTATGGGCCACAGTTTGGGGAAAAATGATCTAGATCGATCTTTTATGATCCCCCCCACGGAAGCACTGAAGTTATCAACTATTGACAAATCTAAAAAAAAACACTCTATTCTAAATATGAGTCCCAAATAATGTCTAGAATAATTTATTCCTAACCTCTCCAGGATGATCTCCAGAATAACCTTACTAGTAATATCTAGAATAATCTCTTTAGCGTAATCTGGAATACTCAACAGATTTTTTTTTTATAGTTATAAATTATCTTATATGTATTCTAAACAGCATTAGAGGTGAGCCATATTTGATTACTTCTAGCATTATCTCTAGAACAGCTTTAGCTATTTTATTCTCTAAAGAATCTAGACAATAGCATTATGTAAGCTTGCGTTGCATGTGGTTTACTGTGTGTATGTTGCTGTGTTTCTTCAGGCCATGGGTAGAGCCGGTGGTGTGCCTCTTTCTAACAGTGTAAGCATTTGTGAGGAGCCCTGTATAAGATTTCTTGAACGACAAGCCACCAGACGTGGAACCAAAAGCACAGAGATCCCTCTGCTCTTCAAACACGGTCTGGATCTGCACCTGATAATCTACAGCTTTTATCTAGAATACACTGAACAGTTGTTTTCACCTTTATATTTTGTGATAATGATGGGATGTGAAAAGCACTATTGCTTTACTCTCCCTCTGCACCTTTTGTGTTCCAGCAGAACCCTTTATACTTGAAGTGCAAGGCTTCATTTTCAAGACTAATCTAGAACAGCTAACATACACAGATTGAATTTGACTGTGGTTTTTAATTGTTTATTAAATTATGTATTTGGTGGTGTAGAAGTGTAGAGGTGTAGAAGCAATTGAACTGTTGATTAGAGACGACTACACATTTATTCTGTTGAGACACTGTACTGTGGGTGTATTGTGGAACATTTCTAAATGCTCTGTGTTTGTGTCACAGGTCAGCTGATCATCTCTAAAGCATTTCTGGGTCACAGTGTTCCTCTGAGTGCTGGAACACCAGTGGACCCAAGGTTTTATCCCAAAGCTCAGTCAGTGTACCGCAAAACAAGTGCTAAGCAACACATCATCCATCAGAGATACAAAGGTGTGTGTGTGTGTGTGTGTGTGTGTGTGTGTGTGTGTGTGTGTGTGTGTGTGTGTGTGTGTGTGTGAATGAGAGACAGAAAAAGAGAAAGGTATGAATTCTAGTCAATCTATGTATTTTTGATGTGATAGTTGATTAAATGTAAAGAGCATTTAACATTATATATACAGTGCAAAAAAAGATAGAAAGTCATCATACCCTGTGACAATATTTACCTTTTGTCACATTACAATACATTCTAAAACATTCTGAAGGATTATTACTAATTAGGTAGTAAAACACCTGGTTTGATCAAATGACCAGCCCTTTAGGGTATACCATTGTAAACTTCCTCAGGTGGAACCAATCAATTTCCAGATCAAACACCAGGCTAATTGTCAGAATAAACAGGCTAATACTTAGAAGCTACCAAGAGACCAAAGGCTTTACAAGGCTTTAGGGCTGGGATTGGTTTGTCTGCCCCAAGCAAGCACACCAGCAGCATGAAGCAGGGTGATGGCAGCATCATATTAAGGGGAGTGTCATTCTTTATCGGGGATTGGGAGATTGGTCAGGATTGAAGAGAAAATTATTGCTGCCATATACATTGAAATGAGGAAAACCTGCATCCCATTACTAGACACCTGAAGTTGGGCAGGATGGGCATTTATACTGTGGCTGAGAAGTGCAAAACAAATGAACAAATCCAAACTCAAAATATAGCTGCGAGCAGTGATTACCAAGGTTCAAGCACGTAAAAAAAATATTAGGAACATGCCCACTGAGTTTCATTCCGATTGGCCTTGTTAACCTTGTGTAATAGTTGCTTGCGTCCATGTTTTTTGAGATACATGAATGTTCTTTTTGTCCCCCCCTTGTGGGACATTGGACATAGACACTGCCTGCCAAATTTCAGGTCGATCAAACAAATGGTTGCGTAGTTATAGCCATTTTAATTTTTTTCCTTGTTTAGCGCTACCAAGTGGCAAAGCTACACAATAATTTCATTTGACCAAAGATTGAGCTCATACACATTCCTACCTCTTTTAGTGAAGATATCTAATTTTGTTCATGAGTTATAGCCATTTTAGTAAAAGAGGCCCCGCCTATTTTTAACGTTTTGGTGACCCTTTGCAACGATGAGTCGAAAGTTATATTATTATAAGTTTATAAGTTTATTAAAAAAATTATAAATTATTTATATTTACTGCCTAGGGAACATTTCTGCACTGGTTTGGTTCCAATCAGGTAAAAAGTCCAGGGCTAGTTTGTAAAAGTAGCTTTTGGACATTTCAATTTTGTAGAGAAAATCTGTAAATAGGCTTTTTCTGTGATTGCAAAGATATACCACATAAGCGACATATACTACATATATCACATACATTTTTAATCAATGACAAATTAGCTATGCTAAGCTAAAATGTGTGAAATTATGTTTTTTTTGGACTGTGGCGCCCCCCTTAGGGCAACTGGCTTGATACTTTCTCATCCTCTCCCTAAATTAAGCTCTACCATCTGGCCAAGTTTCAAGTATCTAGGCCTTACAATCAGTTTTATGGCGGAATAATAGTAATAATAAAAATCATAAAAATCACTACAATTACAATAGGGTTTCTGCACTACATGCTTGAACCCCTAAAAGAAATTCACAAATTCAAACACAAAATAACTAATTAGAAAACACAAAGACAATTCAAACAAACCAGAAAATGTATATATAGTTTGTAAATAAACTACTTATGGCTCATTGAATGAGAACTCTGTCATTTAAGATATACAGAAAGTAGGAAATTGTGTGTCTTATAACTTTGCTTCTTGTATATCTTTGTTATCTTGTATCTGTGAAGTTACGTTTACTTTAGACCATTTTTTTTCCCCAATAGTGCAACTTTAAATATCTTAACACTTTTATACACACGTGCTGACTTTCTCTTGGCACACTCTGTTGTACTTCCTTTATATCTGTAGTATTAATGTGTGTTGTGTGTTTATGTGTTTTAGGAGAAGTGCGTTCCTCTGTGCTGCAGGAATGCTGTGACTGCAGTCAGACACATACTCTTTGGTACGTTTTTGACCACAAGCTCGTTCTGCCGGAGTATCTCATCGACTTTGAATACATCACACAGGTGACTCTACTGCTATCTGTCTGTCCGTCAGTCCGTCCGTCCGTCTGTCTGTCCGTCCGTCCGTCCGTCCGTCCGTCCGTCCGTCCGTCTATCTATCTATCTATCTATCTATCTATCTATCTATCTATCTATCTATCTATCTATCTATCTATCTATCTATCTATCTATCTATCTATCATCTTAACTTGACAATCAGTAAGTATGAAAAAACAACACTCAGAGAACCAAAAGTGCTGCTGGATTAAAAAATTAAGGGGCATTTCAATTACAGGTTATACATACATACAATATACATACATTATAGTATGTATGTAAAAAGATATGTTATATAATATAACCTAATTAAGAAAGATTGACTCTATGTTTAGGAGAAATGCCAGTCCTCCTGCTCATATACCCCAGGCCCTCTCAAAGCCCCTGATTTCACTGATGGTGCTACATCAGTGATTAATGATGAGCAGGCACTGGATGAGCAGGTTTTGGCTCTTAATCCCATCCCAATGCCACGACCTAAACTGCTAAGCCTGGACAAGAGAGGTTTCCTGACCGCAGCTCAAGCAAAAGTCCTCAGCCAGATTACCGTAAGGGTCAAAACATTCCACTTTTCTTACACTCACATCTCACACTGTTATTAGTATTACTGCATCGTATCTACTGGGGAACCATACCATAATAATCGATCTAATATGGTGGCTTGCAATAGAGTGTGATTCATGTTTTAGGATTTTTACCCTTTAAACCAAATTTTTATGACCATCACCACTTTGCATAAAAGCTTCTGTTTGAAGTACACATTTTCCAACACAAGACTGAGGTGAGTTTGGATGAACACTAATGTGTTTGTGGTGTGTGCAAGGTGCTTAATCTTCATGGGAATAGTCTGAGCAGGCTGAAGGGGATCTCTAGCCTCACGGCACTGCAGCAGCTGACCATCAGCTTTAACGCATTCACACACCTGGAGGACATTTCACACCTGGTGAGATCTTTATCTGGTTCTGCTGTGTTCTTGTAAACCCCATTCTTTTTGTGTGGACAAACGTTCAGAGTGTGTGTGTGAGTGTGTGTATTTCATCCCATCAGCCCAATCTGAAGTATGTGGATGCCAGTTTTAACCAGATCATGACTCTGCAAGGCATTAAAGGACTTCCTTGTCTCAAAAAGCTGGACCTGTGCTGGAACCAACTAAGCCGAGTCCAAAAGGAGATGAGTATCCTGCGCAAACATGCCCCGGCTCTACAGACCCTCGATACCAGGCACAATCCATGGAGTCTGGTAAACCCCAATAATGTAGCATGGTGTAAATTTGAGATGTGTGTTATTTGCCCCTGTGTAAATGTGTGTGTGTGTGTGTGTGTGTGTGTGTGTGTCAGGATGAATCAGTGCGGATGGTGGTGTTGGGTTGGTTGAAAACTCTCACACACTTTGATGGAGTGTTAGTAACAGAGGAAGAGTTGGCAGACAGACACATAAACTCCAGCTCCAAGATCAACCCGGTGAGTGTCACTGTGTACAGTAATCACTATGCCTAGATCCTAATTGCAATTATTTCTTTGTCTCTGTGTGTAGAAGTTGCTGCTCTCTCACTCCCGGACTGATGTCGATCATCCACGCTGCCTGAGTCTTCTCAATGTGGCCCAGCTTCTCACACACCTCAAACCATCGCCATGGACATACACCACTGACCTCGAACCAGGGTGGAGTGCCAAGGTATTCAAACACAAAATCACTTTTCAGTTTTCCATTTCAGTTCAGCTTATAGACTCTGAGAGGGTGAATTGTGTGTGTGTATGTGTGTGTAGATCACAGCAGTGAATTTGGATGGTCAGGGTCTGACCAACCTTACCAATATGGAGCAGTTGGTAAATCTGCGCTGGGCCTCATTTAATAATAACCAGCTCACGCACATAGAGGGTCTGCAGCACTGCCCCCTACTGGAGGAGCTATCACTCAACCACAACTACGTCTGTACACTGGAGGGTAATATATATATATATATATATATATATATATATATATATATATATATATATATATATATATATATATATATATATATATATATTCATTCATTCATTCATTCATTTTCTCCCGCTTATCCGTAATTCGGGTCGCGGGGGCAGCAGTCTAAGCAGGCCCCTGCCTTCGACTACTGCCCAATCCTCAAAGCACCGTCCCTTACGGTCCCTCCTGCAGGTGGTGAGCCCACGGGAAGGCGGCCCCACGTCACTCCGACGTCACGGACCTTGATATTTCCCTCGTAAGGGACCCCCAGAGCATAGAGGGTTAAGGGCCTTGCTCAAGGGCCCAAGAGTGGCAGCCTGGCGATACCGGGGCTCGAACCCCAGACCTATATATATATATATATATATATATATATATATATATATATAAGCACACACACACACACACACACACACATGTGTGTGTGTGTGTGTGTGTGTGTGCTTATATATATATATATATATATATATATATATATATATATATATATATAAGCACACACACACACACACACACACACACACACACACACACACATATATAAACACACCCATCCTTTTTTCTCTGTCTTTCACACCATTCCTTTTCTTAAAGTAACATCGTGTTGTGTGTGTGTGTGTGTGTGTGTGTATGTGTGTGTGCTTGTTTTGCAGGTGTGTGTAAGCTCCAGCGTCTGATGCGACTCAGCGTTAACAGTAATCAGCTGCATTGTTTGGACCCCTCTGTGTTGGATCGCTTGACGAATCTCCACTTCCTCTCTGTTGAGGACAACTACATTTCCTCATTGCAGGGAGTTCAACAGTCAAGCTTGCTGTTTGAGCTTTATGTCAGCAACAACAAAATCAGCACCTCCCGAGACATCTTTAACTTGAAGGTTGGGAAAACACACACGCACTTATTGCTGACAATATTATATTGACAATGCTGATGATAACAGTGATGGCGATGATTGAAGTGATGATGATGATGATGATGATGGTTTCGGTGTCTCCTGCAGGCTCTCAGCAACCTGATCATCCTGGATTTGTATGGCAACCCATTAGCAAGGAGATTGGACAATTATCGAGCTTATGTCATTTTTCACCTGCCATCTCTGAAAGCACTAGATGGGGCTGCTGTGGTTAGAGATACACACACGCGCACACACACACACACACACACACACACACGCAGAGCTGAGACACGTTCAGCGTATCTACCTAGATTTTTAGTTTGCCTTTGCTTATGTGGTTACATTTAAACACATTTAACTGACTGCCACTGGTTTAGCATCTTTATTACTAAGTATACATTGTGTAGGGTATGTATTACAGACTGTTATAATGTATGTGTACAGGAAGTGTCCGAATGTGAGAATGCGCAGGACATGTTTGGAGGTAGACTTAATGTAGACATGTTAGTTGAGAAACTTGGTCACTGTAACCACGGAGAGATGGAGGAGCTGAAACTCCCGGGCTGCTCCATCAGGTACACACCTCAGCTCTAACATCTCATAGTGCATTTGAGGTCCTAATGTGGTCATGCAACACTGAATCTCTGCCTCTTCCTGTCAGGATGGTGGATCTGACTCCAGCTGAGCTCTTTGTGAAGTTACGCAACGTGAATCTAGAGCGAAACAATCTCACCTCCTTTGGTGGCCTCATCTACCTGCCCAATGTCAAGGTGTGTGTTTCATAGATAAATTGACAGACAGACAGACAGAAAAATAGATAGATAGATACAGACAGACAGATTAAATTACGTTGAAGCAGAATTGTGACGTGTGTGTGCGTGTGTGTGTCCTGATCACAGGTGTTGTATCTAAACTACAATCACATTGAGTCAATTCTGCCACGTCAGAAAGCAAATTCTCACCAGAGCAACAGACAGCAGCTCTATCAGAAAGTTCTCTCCAGCGGCTATGGACAGCAGAATAATAAGGGCAACAGGTATCTATACACACAAACACACATACAATATGCATTACGCCGATTCTTTGAAATCATCTGTGTCCTCCCTTGTCTGCTATATGGCAGAAATGCGATATTTATAATTTATTGAATGTTCCAATAAAAAAAAACATATATATATATATATATATATATATTTATCTATTTGATAAATTAGTAATAATATTTTGATTTAGTCATCTGACTTTTTTTTTCTTTATTTACATTTTTTACCACAGTTGGTTTTTACCATGGAGGTTTATGTAAGGGAATTTTTTATTTATTTATTTATTTGCCTCTCTCTTGTGTCAGTAGGGAGTGTGTATATATGGAGAGTTCGGAGCCTCTCATGCCCAGCTTGAAGGTTCTTTATCTTGGCTATAACGGCATCACAAGCCTGAGTAATATGCAGCTGAGTCGTCTGAGCAGCCTTCGAGCTCTGTTCTTGCAGGGTGACTAAGCTACACACAACATAACACACACATAACACACACAATCATGTAGAGCTGAGGCCGTTGTTTTTTTTTTTCTTTATTATGTCAGGCTCATCTCTAAATGGGATCCCATCAGTGTCAGCATCCTAAAGCATCCTGAATCATGTTGTTTTTTTAAAACATGATTGCAACAATGAGCATTTTAAAGAAACTTTATAAAAAAATTATTTTGCAGCATTGACGATGATCAGTTTTGTGATTAGGTGATCAGGAATGTCTCTGTTCTCAGTCATGTTTACATCGCTGACTCCCTCTGTCTCATCCATGTTACCCCAGACTTCTTTTTGCTTTCTGCTACACTTGTTGTTAGTTTTGTAAACTAGTCTACATCTGTGATGTGTGAGAGCCAGGAAATTATACACCAGTGGTAAATTGAAAAAGCCATGCAATGACAGGAAACAGTTTAATTGGCTAAAAACAAATAAAAAATATTGACATTTCACCAAATAGTTTAAAACTAAAGTAACAAGCCTGTTTTGAAAATGTAAGAAGGAGAATGTACAGATATTTGTGTAAAAATGTAGAGTGAAAGTAAAAAGAAAAAAAAAATCTATTTAAGTACAGTAACAAAGTGTTTGTACTTCATTGCTTATTACTTAGTGAAGCATTGATTATAAATGTGTTTAATTATTGTGTGTGTGTGTTTAAGGTAATGAGATTATGCAGGTGGAGGGCTTGGACGGTCTGTGTCTCCTGCATGAGCTGGTGTTGGATCAGAACCGGCTGAAGACGCTCATCGGCAGATGGTTCTGCTCACACACACGCCTGATCGAGCTAAGCCTGAACGACAACCGCCTGCGCAGCCTAACGCACCTTCAGCTCACACACCTGCAACGCCTACACCTCAACAACAACAAGTTGCAGGTAACACACCCACACGTGCAGGTCACACGCCTACAACACCTGAAGTGTCAGAGGAACAAGCTGCACATGTTACAGTTTGTGTACATTCCTTTTTCTATACATTTCTGTATCATGCATGTCTCTGAGTGTGTGTTCGTGTGTGTTGTAGGATATCAGCGAGTTGGAAAAACTGGAGGGTCTTACATCGCTTATAGAACTGTCTGTGGTGGGAAATCCGGTAAGATACACACACAAGCATTGACAGAGCATTTTGTTTCTGTATGTCACAATACACTAACTGTGTTTGTGTGTGTGTGTTTGTGTATAGGTGGCACGGCGCTCCCTTCACCGGCTGTCTGTGGTTCTGCGTCTCCCTCAGCTTCAGGTCCTCGATGGAATCAAGGTCACTCTGGAGGAGCGAACACAAGCAGAGTTTATGTGTACTGAGGTACACACACACACACACACACACACACACACACACACACACACACACACACGTGTCTGAAGGTGTTGTTCCCCCAATGATTCTTCTTCTGTTTGTGTGTTTTATGTTTGTATAATCTATTCAGCTCACACCCTTCTGTGTGGACGTGCCGTTTCCTATGGTACTGTACCGTGCTCCACCTCCCCGAAACTCCACCCTGGGTGTGGGCACACAGCACCTGCTTGGTCAAGAGAGCTTGATCAGCGGCCAGGCCGAGGACACACACGGTAAACGCATGGACAGGAAGCAGAGAGAGACCAATACACAGAGCGCTCAGAGTAACACACTCAGAGCCACACACAGAATCTGAGAGCAGGTATACACACATACATACGAGGTGGTATCAAAAAGGTTTGAGACTAGTTTTGTAACATGGCAGCAGATGGCAGCACAAGGTTGCCCACACAGTCACAAGACATTCATAAGTCAGTGTGCCAAAATACATCGTCCTGTGTACATCGGGAGCTGTGCAACTGGTGGTATTCTGACCATGTGTGTTACAACGTCTGAGGGAGAACATTCACCCAAAATTACCAGATCTGTGGCGTGGAAAAAAAAACCTGGATGCTCCAAGACGACAATGCACCGTCACCGAGCTCTCCTCATATGAGTTTCTCACCGGAAACAAGATGATCTCACCTCCACAACCACCCTACTCGCCTTCATTCATACTCCATTCGTGAAGATAAAGATCCAGCTCAAAAGTCCTCATTTTGACACCATTCAGCGCAAAACGCGGAATGTGCTCGACATGCTTAGAAAAGAAGACTTCCAGGACACGTTCCAGAAGTAGCAGGAACACTGGGAGCGTGGTATTGCTGTGCAAGTGGACAGTGTGTAAACATAGATAAATAAAGTACTTTCTTGTAAACCATTTGATATGTATACAGTTTCAGAAAATGGATTTTATAAATATGTAAACTGATTACTGCATTGGTTTTGTCTTTATTCTTTGTTAGTTCAAATAATAGCCAAGCAATAAGATGTATGTGTGTATATAAGTTTTGCCCAGATTGTTGCTGGAGGTGGACCACAAGGATGGCAGCAAACAGGTCAGGACTGCCTCACACACACACACACACACACACACACACACACACACACACACACACACACACCTAAGTGAATACTTTTGGCAATATAGTGTAATATATATATATATATATATCCACCCCCCCACCCCCAGGAAATGCCCACTTGAAACAAATAACAGCAAAATGGTAATATTATTTTATAATACTTTTATTATTTAAGCCAATTTCACAAAAAAAAAAAAAAAAAAACATTTAGAAAAATAGCTGTACAAGTTTAAAACTAACCCACAGCAATGAGTAATCTACTGTTTACAAAATATTACAGGCATGAAGGAGGCAGTATGTGTCTCTGTCCAATGCAAGATATTTACCTAACTCGTACACACACACAGAATTAGCCCTGTGTGTATAGTAAATATTTTGTATGAGGGTAACCTGACATTTTCACCTCATCTGGAGCTCTGCTCATCCTGTGGGGTTTTAACCAGAAACACCAGGAACATCATCAGAGGTACAGTCATCTGTCCTCCATGCACTCATACAAACACAGGTTGTGTGTGTGTGAGTGTGAGTGTGTGTGTGTGAGAGAAAGAGAGAGAGAGAGAGAGAGAGAGAGATTAACACACGTTTATACAAAGGGGAACAGACCACTGAAGGCGTCCTGTATGGCTCTGTGACAAGCCAGACCTGATGTATAGCCACCCGCTAAATCCTGCTGAGTCGCCGCTCTTACATGATTCAGATAGCTGAGGGAATGGAGAGCGGGAGAGAGAGAGAGAGAGAGAGAGAGAGAGAGAGAGAGAGAGATATGCATTATTTTTTTTTCACATCTCTTAAATTATGACAGCAGTGCTGTGCTGACAAAACTGTAACCATGGTTATACTAATTACCCGGCACAGAGAAAGAGAAACAGAAAGAGAGCATGGGAGACAAAGAAAGCGAATTTTCTGTGCAAATCATCATCATGCACAGAAAAAACCTCAACATGAAGTGTGGGTGTGTATGTGTGTGTCCTGCAGGGGGCGAAACACTCCTTCAGCACACATCAGAACCCGTTTATTCAGTGACTGATAGGGTAGTGTTTTCCTCTACACTATTTACACTGATTTGAAGGCGAGTTCTTTCTTCAGCCTACACTGGGTCGTTTTTACGTGCTGAGAAATGACATCACATTCATTTTGAACAAATAATTCTATTTTTCTGTACTTCAAACAGGATTTTCCCCCCACATTGAGCATAGAGCCGCTGTGAGTACAGAAATCAGTCATGTTTTATGATTGGGCTTGATGTTTCTGTGCGACCTAATCTCAAATTGAATCTCAACAAAAAAAAAACTGATTTTGTGAATAATACTCAAATATAAATAAAATTAATCATCATAAATACTCAAATACTAAACTTTACGCCTCCTTATGTTCTATTATTGTAAAAAGCACATCTCTCACACACACACACACACACACACACACACACACACACACACACACACACACAGGCATGAACAAAAGACAGAAAGGGTTTGCAAGTCAAACGTTGCTTTCGGCTCATCGGCATATCCAAATTTACAATCAGACTGAGATCAGCAGAGCTGCGAGTCTCAACATATCCAGTGCAGGAACTCAGAACCCGACACTTTCCAGAACCTTCTCAAGAACCGATGCAATGCTTATATCAGCGTGGCCTCGGGGTTATGATCAATATTCCAGCAGATATTTTCGGGTTCAATGAAGGTTACGTCTCAGCATGCGGAGAAGAAACTGGAGTTAATGAGTTTCTTCTCTCTCTCAGTGCACACTGATAATTTTTTCGCTATCTGATCTCAGTGGTTATCCGATTAT
>NC_139577.1:7847606-7957606 GCF_946808225.1 Silurus aristotelis | reverse complement strand
GAACATCCTTAGAACCTGGAGTCAATTCTTCTTCACAGCAAGCTAACAAACACAAAAGTTCCAGAGATCTTCCAGGTCAGCATGGAGACTCTAAAAAATTCTGAGGCTAGGTTCTAAAGGCCAGTAAAAAGTAAATTCTCATACAGCTCGAACTCCCATCTTGAGGTCCCTGCTGTAGGTCTGTGGTTTGAGATTTGCATGCTGGTGTCAGAGTAGCACCTGACGTTACGGCTCTTCTCAGTGGCCACGCTTTTTATTACAAATGAAGCACATTGGCATTGTGTTTTGAGTGCGAACAAAAAGGTTTCAAAAGGGCGCTTTTCACTTTCTCACGCAGCATTCGCTTTACTGCTTCTGAGTGATCTGAAATATTTCACACACGTTTCTAACGGGATATTAGCGTGCTACTGCCAATGACTTTTGTTTTGATTGGCAAAAAAGAAAGATTCTCAGCTTGTTACCAAGCTGGGGTCAAAGCACAAGGTCAGCCATGATACAGCAGCCCTGGGGCAGAGAGGGTTAAGGGCCTTGCTCGAAGGGCCCAACAGTGGCAGCTGGGCGATGGGGCATGACCCTCTGACCTTCTGATCAGGAATTCAGAGCCTTAACCACTGAGCTATCCAACTTCTCTGTGATTAAAGCTCTGGCTTAATGAGAGCTATTTCATTTATTTATTGTAATTTTCTTGTCATTGAAACAGACTCATCACTTTGTGATCGCAGGAAACAAAGGGAGACTGAACAAAAGTTCACACTGATTGACAGGAAGTCAAGGTTTTTGTCGAAGACAAGTGGCAGAAGTGGCCAGACCTCAAACAGGAAATATTGTGAGCTTACAGCGTTTTAATAAGACTTTACAATTAATAGATGTGTGTAGGTATGTAGGTGTGTGTGTGTGTGTGTGTGTGTGTGTGTGTGTGTGTGTGTGTATGTCTCACCATCAGTATGCCTGTAGAGAAGATGGTGGCTGGTTTGACGTTTTGTTTCTGTTTCTCGATCTGAGTATCCAGCTGAGCTGCTCGCTCTTTATGCTGTGCCAAAAGGAGGCAAGCGGGCAAATTGGAGTTCTCCTACACACACACACACACACACACACACACACACACACACACACACACACACACACACACACACACACACAATGAACTCTTCTTATACCATATAGCTATATGCACACCTTTCCACTGTAAAATACTGATAGCCGGGGCAATAGGGGCGTGGCCTCCAGAGAGGACGGTTCGCTCCATTGCATTGTAATAAACATAAGTGTAGAAGTGGGCACTGTGTGTGTGTGTAAGTGTACCAGCTCATCTAACAGGGCCTGTTTGTTTTTCCTCTTGGTGTACAAGTGCCTCTGTTCCTCCTGCAAGTTCTCCAGCCTCTTTATCTCCAGATCCTGCTGCTCCATCAACAAGATCTCCTCCAGCTCCTCCTGCTCCCTCGTCTGGGGTGACAAGTTGGCATTAAATTAACCATCAGTGGGTGGAGGTTGGGAGTCTTTATCACACACACAACCACACACACATGCATGCACACATGTACATGCACGCACGCACACACACACACACATACACACACACACACACACACACACACACACACACACCAGTTTGGCCTTGTTTCTCTGGATGATGTCTCTGTTGTCTCTTTGGTACTGCTCCATCATCTGCTTGGTGTTCTCCACGTCCACATTATTCGTCAGGTTAAACACTGAACACACACACAAACATCTTTTTAAGAACTTATTACAGATTCATTGAGGTGTACACTACATCATACACACTCACCCTGACCTCATAATCACATCATAATGCACTCTTTCATGAAAAACAAAAAGTTGTCTCACCGATTTCCTCCACCTGCTCCAGATAGTCGTTATACTCCCTCAGACTCGGAAAGTCCAAATCACGCTTATTATATCTGTGTGTGTGTGTGTGTGTGTGTGTGTGTGTGTGTGTGTGTGTGTGTGTGTGTGCGCGTGTGTGTGTGTGCGTGCGTGTGTGTGAGAGAGAGAGAGAGAGAGAGAGAGAGAAATGTAAAGATTTTATGTTATGTTGTCATACTCACTCTCTCACACTCTCACGCATTCGCTCACTCTCTCACACTCATTTTCACACGCTCCATTACACACACTCGCACATATACTTGCTCACACTCACTCATTTTCACACGCTTTATCGCACACACACTCGCACACACACTTGCTCACACTCGCACACACTCACTCATTTTCACACGCTTTATCGCACACACACTCGCACACATACTTGCTCACACTCACTTATTTTCACACGCTTTATCACACACACTCGCACACACTCATTTATCTTCACACGCTCTATTACACACACTCGCACACATACTTGCTCACACTCACTCATTTTCACACGCTTTATCACACACACACTCGCACACATACTTGCTCACACTCGCTTTTTTACACACTCGCACACACTCATTTTCACACGCTTTATCACACACACTCGCACACATACTTGCTCACACTCATTTTCACACGCTTTATCACACACATGCACACATACTTGCTCACACTCTCTTACACTCACTCATTCTCACACGCTCAATCACATGCACTCACACACATATTTGCTCACACCCTCTCAAGCATTGGCACACGCGCTCTTGCACACTCACTTGCACGCTCTCTCACTCGCTCACTCTCACACCCATACTCACACTCATTCTCACACGCTCCATCACATGCACTCGCACATATAATCGCTCACTTTTTCTCACACTCACACTCATTCTCACTCACGCGCACACTCCCTCAATCTTTTCCACGGTCTCTCACGCATTTGCACACGCATTCGCTCACTATTTCTCCACTCACATGCTCTCTCGGGCTCTCTCACACGCACACTCTCAAACGCTTTCTCACTCGCTCTCGAACTTGCTGTCTCACTCACTCTCTCTCTCTCTCTCTCTCTCTCTCTCTCTCTCTCTCTCTCTCTCTCTCACAGACTTTCTCTCAAGCTCTCCCTCACATGTCCTTTCTCAAATTTGCTCTCGCCCTCTCTCACACTCTCTCCAACACATTTAAACACACTCTCACACACACTCACAATTTGAGCACTTTTTTGCGGATCTCAACCTCTTTGTCCACAGCAGGATCTTCGAAGAGTTGCAGGCGGAAGTTGCTCTTCCTGAGTGGAGTGTCACACTGAACACAGTTGCCTGAACCTCGCACAAACAACATCTCCACACAGTTCTCACACCTGCACACAAACACACACACACAGGTTATTTAACATACAAATCATCAATCTGTTATTCTCATAAACATACTGTAAAGTATATAAATATAAAAAACATACTATTAATCTGCTGTATCTCATGCCTGTGTGTGTGTGTGTGTGTGTCATTTTGATGCATTGAGAGGTTACTGTGGTCTTACTCAGCAAATACCTCCGCAAATACACCTCACTCCATCAACCCTCTCTCTCTCTCAACACACACACACACAAACACTGAACAGTAAGCAAGTATATTAATGTTTTTTTTTTTTCTGAAAGTTACAGGATAATTAAATTAAATACGTGTGTGTGTGTGTGTGTGTGTGTGTGTGTGTGTGTGTGTGTGTGTGTGTGTGTGTATTTGCACGTTCTTGTGTATATGTAGAAAAAATTGGCTCGTATCCACATTGCACGTCAACACCCTGTAATAATAAATGCCCTGTGTGTATCTCAGTCAGCACTCCTGAATGCTTCTCTCATCCAGAAAAAAAAACTACATCCTCCCTCAGGACAAAGAGGACATAAAGGACGAGAAAGACACAGGGGACAAAAAAAAAACTGGCTGCATTCTGAATCAAACCTCACCTTACCCCCTACAAACATTCCGTAAGATCAATTATTTCGACCAACTAACCTTTAAGACTTTTTATTACACATTACACAAACCCCATACAGTGTCTGTGAAAAGTGTGGAAACATTGAGTGCTTTATAGTATGAGACACCTGGATGCTCATTATATTTCTATGTGGCAAACTCAGTAAAAGACAAAACCAAAGAAGAATTAGACAGTGGATGGGTGGAAGAAAGTTCTGTGGAGTTTTGTCAGGAGAGGAGACGTGATCAGACTCCCTCACCCCCACAGTCACACATGGAGGTGAAAGCTTAATGGTTTGGAGTTGTAATGGAGCAGGGAAGGTTGGAGACTTATTCCAGAAAGTGAAAGGAATCCTAAACTAACACGGCTCCCATTCCATACTCCAAAATTCCACCTGGACTGCGGCTCATTGGAACCCACTTCACCCTACAACCAGCCGAAGCACAAGTCCAAGCTCTGTAAGTGTTATTTAAAGGGCAAACGGTTGTCTGGAGTGTTATCTATCATGAAATGACCTGCTCAATCATTACACCTAAATCCTATTGAACTTTTCTGGAATGAACTGGATCACAAAAAAAAAATCCTCAACTAGTGCATCCATCCATCCATCTATCTCAGTACTTTTGTTTCCCTGAAGATTAGTTGGTGGGCCATGTTTTGAGGTGTTCAAGTAACACATGTAGAAATAAATAATCAGGAAACATTTTGACCTCTCATCTCATATTCATCTTTTGACCTCAAATACAAATGTCTTCACTGTAGAAAGAAAAACAGATGATTTGGCTTTGCTAAGAGCAGACTGTATGCTGTGTGTGGGTGAGGATTTAAGAGAGTTTGACGAGGGCCAAATTGTGATGGCTAGACGACTGGGTCAGAGCATCTCCAAAACTGCAGCTCTTGAGGGCTGTTCTCAGTCTGCAGTGGTCAGTATCTATCAAAAGTGGTCCAAGGAAGGAACAGTGGTGAACCAGCGACAGGGTCATGGGTGGCTGCGGCTCACTGATGCATGTGGGGAGTGAAGGCTGGTCTGTGTGATCCGACCCAATAGACGAGCTCCTGTAGCTCCAAATGCTGAATAAGTTAAAGCTGTTAAGGCTTAACGAATCAGAACTGTTTTGGCAGCAAAAAGGGGACCAACACAATATTAAGCAGGTGCTCATAATGTTATGCCTGATCAGTGTATGAAATCAGCAAATAGATAACTACATAAATTACAATCATTGGATATTTTAATACCTTCAACTCCAAACAAATGACCCCATATAACAGGAGTGGAACTACTGTAGAACACTACAGTCCATCTGTAAAGCTGCCCAAAAATATTGGCACCCTTCAGCCCTTATTATTATCAGTAGTAATATTGTTGCAACTCTGTTGTATGTGATAAAGAGCTTTGTGTCTATCGTTTAGATATGTGTACATGTATGTAAATATTGAAATAATCAGAAGCTACATTGTTCTATTATGTAGCTACAGTACAAGCATGATTAGAAGCTAAGCTCATACTCACAGTGTGTGTCCGCAAACATTCACCATCAGCTTTAAAGACGGGTTTCTATATTTTGTTGTCTTGCATCTCGGGCAGCCCTGATCGTCCATTTTTTATTTCTATATATTATTTAAGAATAATTAAGAATTCACAATTAAACGTAAGCGAAGCTCCACTGTGTTTCAGAAGCGCGTCGAATCCTCAACCACCTACTGTAGGTTTCATATGGTGTACTAAGCAATCTGTACTCTTCCCTACGCAGTGTAGTGTACCTATACAGGGCAGAGGGACCAGATCAGGACCGGGCTCTGTGCTGCGGTGTTACACGTAATGTCTTCCGGATGGAGAACACAGATTCCCTGCTCTAAAGTTCTTTCCAGAACGTTTTCTTTTTAACAGTTTGTAATTGTGCTACAAAAAAAGACATAACGCGTGTATTTTCCTTCTACGTTGTGAAAGAACGTAAATGTTAATAGTGTTTCATTTACAATGACAAAACTGTGTAATTAATACGGATAGTTCATAAAGTGTGCAATTGATTTTCACATCTTTGTGTTCTGTTCTTCGGACATGTTCTCAATTTATAGTCCTAAAATTGTTTATCAAATTCTGACAGAAAGATGGTAATAAGGTTATTACATAGTCATGATGTCACGTGATTCCGTCATTCTGTCATTCCGTAATTAAACGCGTTACGTTCGCATTCTGGACTAGTGTGCTTGTGTAAACATAGTATTCTTTATTATTACTGTATTTACTGAGTTTGGTTTTTTAATAAACACTTTCCTCATTAAGGGTTTTCCACTTTAAGGGTTTTTCAATGTCCCTGTGTGGTGTAAGTGTGTGTAAGGAATGCCGGTTGTGGTGATGATCAAGAAGTTATTATTTGCTCTATAGTAAAGCAATGCAGCTGTTTTATGCTTCTTTGGATGGAAAAGTAACAGTAAAATTATATTTAGATGTTAATATGACCGTAAACATTCATGCCATGTGATGAATACACTTACACTTATAAACTACATTCTTACTTATTCTACATTATCTGTGTGAAGCTGCTTTGCAATGGCCATTGTTAAAAGCGCTCTACAAATAAAAATGAATTGAATTAACTAAATATTTACATTTGATGATGTTGACGGAATAATTCCACGCCACCAGCATACGGTGTTCTTCATGTTTTGCTGGGGTGAGCTACGAGACAAATTGACTGATTGACAGCTGATACCTGAACTTTGGCCCCGCCCCCTTTACAGACGCGTCGGTTCTCTCCAGAGGAAACACCTGGCGCAGGTAAGCTCTCAGGCTGAGATCACTGCAGTTGGGCTGATGTTGGTGCCTGGGGGCTTAATTTACACATGGCCTCATTACACAGTGGACGTGTTCCACCGTTCTATAATGATACCTATTGCTCTAGAAGGAACTTTGTAGGGAACCTCAACTGCTCAACGTTCAGAATAAACCTAACGGTCACCTGTGGCATGTTAGTGTGAGTGAAGTGCTGGTTTTGCCTCTACAGATCCCTCACCAGTCAGGTCTCTCTCCAGAGGAAACACCTGGCGCACCTGAGTGACAGGTTAAATTTATTTGGCTCCTCCCCCTCCCCTGTTTCAGCCAGTCCAGTCTTTGGGAATAGAGCACGAACACTCCCTTCCTCCCAGCCTGGCCCTGATAGAATTCCTTGGAGAAGTAAAAGTTGGCAAAAGGACACCCGACACCCGGTAACCGGATCCCGAGGCGGAAGAGTGGATGAATGGAGTGAACAAATAATCCAGGCATGTCTTCCTTTAGCTGGAATGTGAATCAGACGCCGGAGGTCCGCGAGCCGCCCTGGGACGCGAAGGAAGACGACGAGGACGCGGAGTATTTTGCGCGCACACCGGCCGCCGCCGGCACCACTGATTTCTCTCCTTCATCCTCATCAACATCCTCATCAACATCCTCATCAGCATCATCGCTCTTCTCCTCCTCCTCATCCTCCTCGTCGCCGTTGTGCTTCTCCGCCGAGCAGGTGGAGTGTGTGTGTGAGGCGCTGCAGCAAGCGGGACGGGTGGACCGTCTTGCCCGGTTCCTGTGCACTTTAGGTGGTGGCGGCGGCGGCGGTGGTGGTGGTGGTGAGAGTGTTCTCCGCGCGCGCGCGCTCGTCGCCTTCCACCAGGCGCGCTACAGCGAGCTGTACGGGATCCTGCAGGGCCACAGCTTCAGTCCCACGTGCCACGCCGCGCTGCAGGAGCTCTGGTACAAGGCGCACTACACGGAGGCGGAGAAGGCACGCGGACGCCCGCTCGGCGCTGTGGACAAGTACCGCGTGCGCCGGAAGTTCCCGCTCCCGCGCACCATCTGGGACGGAGAGGAGACCGTGTACTGCTTCAAGGCGCGCTCGCGGAACGCGCTCCGGGACGCGTACGCGCGCAACCGATATCCGTCACCGGCGGACAAGAAGAACCTGTCCAAAATAACGGGACTGTCCCTCACTCAGGTCAGCAACTGGTTCAAAAACCGGCGGCAGAGAGACCGGAACCCGTCCAAAAGGTGAGGGTCATTGCAGGCGACTGATACGCAAACGAGCAAATACGCAAATGAGCATTGTGCCCAGTCTCGGGGTTGATGTGGATTAGAAGCCAAACAAACACAAAACCGGACTGAACTTCCAGCTTTCACACTTTAAGTGAATAAGTTTTACCCTCACTGCTGGACCCTTCTATTAATGATCTATAGCTGTTTGAGCTCCACTCCCACAACATGGGAACTTTTCAATTCTAAGATGAAAATGTTACTGTATCAGTTTATCTTTGTTATTATTGTCAACATTTACATCATCATGATGGGGGTGTCACAACCAGAGTGAAACATATATAAACACACACTTCATACACTTAATACCTACAAATAATCCAACTAATATAACTAATGATACAAACTTTAATGGCACTAATAATCCTAACACATATAACTCTGTCTTCTATTACAAATACCACTGCTTATGATACACTAATATCACATTATATGCTTATAAAACTACCAATAATACCATGTCTATTTTATTACAATTAAAAGTACTGTTACTGATATAAATATACCACTACTCCCAGTAATACTGCCTCTAACAATACAAAGAAATTGCAATTCGAAATAATTTGAATCCTGGTAACAATGACTCCACCAACAACACAAAAGTCAGGATTATAATTAATATTTATAGCAAAACTACTTCCACAAATATTTATAATAACAATAAAATACTAATAAACAACAATACATTCTACAGATAATGATATCAATTCAACTATTAACTAAACTGTGCCAATGATATAACACTACTACTACTCATACTACAACACTAATATTAATACTACTGGTCAAAATACCAACAATATCACTAATACTAATTAAATCAATGACAATATTACTGGAAATACTACTATACGTAATACCATACTAATAATCCTAATAATGTATATTGTGATAACAGTAATGTTAATTAACTAACTACTAACTAAAACTGATAATATTATACCTTTAATTTTCTACTTCTGATACTTGTAACATTACTATTTTGGATGCTATAATTAATACTTAGACATTTCTACCATTTTACATCTTTGCGATGAATGTGAATGCTGATTGCACACCAGGGCTCCTCACCTCACCTACATCAGAACCTAACTTTACTAACACCCCTATAGCTGAATATATCTCCACAAGCACACTCCATAATCTAGCAGAACATCTTCCCAGAAGAGTGAAGGTTATTATAACAGCAAATAGGGACTAAATATGGACTACAATGTTACACTCAGGTGTCCAAACACTTTTGTCCATGTAGTGTAAGTGTGTGGTGTTTGCAAGTCAGGTGTCTAGGCAAATGGTGTGTGTCGCTCATTCAGCACGACAAATCAAACTGCATTTATATAATCCTGTCAGTTACCAGCAGAAAGCTTTTAATTACTTTAATTCACCTTCAATAGCACATGATTGTGTGTGTGTGTGTGTGTGTGTGTGTGTGTGTGTTTGTGTGTGTGTGTGTGTGTGCGTACGCTATAAATTACTTTGCACTATTTACTTTGCCTTTTAGCCTAAGGGAACAGGAAAACCTTCTCTTCAGCATTAGACGACCCCCACGTTACACACCTAAAAATACACACACACACACACACACACACACACACACACACACACACACACACACACACACACACACACACGCTTTTACTTCTTCTCCTTTACATGCTTTTTACCCCTGTGAACAAAGCTGATGTGCACCTGGCGGAGGTGACCTCATGCTCTGGCTCTTTATTACTCACACACACACCAGTGCAAACATACACAAACAAACACATACACAATAACACACACACACACACACACACACACACACACACACACACACACACACACACACACACACACACACACACACACACACACACACACACACACACAATGCTGATGTTACACACTGTTAGAAGGGACCTTTGTGTGAGAATCTCCTTCATCAGAGGTCATTTGGTAATTTTTGAATTTCTTTTTTGGATTATTTATTTGTAGTCAGAGGGAAAACCAAAATACAGTAAGAACTCTGAGGAAAGTATGAAATAAGAATTATGAGCAGGTTTTATGAGGTTTTAAATGTTTGAGATTAATCACACCATTCACTATTCAGAATAGAGTGTATTGTGTAATACTGAAAGCACACTCAGTGCTCAGAGGCGAGTTTATTTTAAACAGGGGCGTGTCCCAGTTACAGCCTATTCTGATCTTGAACGTAGGTGTAGGTTACTAGTGTGATCTCCTGATACGATAAAATGTACACAATATGCCCAAAAGTCTGTGGACACCTAAACATAGGATTTGTATGTGCTTTTTGAACAACCCATTCTACATTTAGTCTCCATTGGTGTTATAATAACCACCACTCTTCTGAGAAGGTGTTCCACAAGACATTGGGTTGTGCTTGTAAACATTTGCACTCATTCAGCCACAAGTGTGTTTGTAAAGTCAGGTGCTGGGGTAGGTGAGGTGAGGAGGCCTGGGGTGCAGTCAACATTAAAGTTCATTCCAAAGGTATTCAAGGTTGAGGTGAGAGCTCTATAGCAGGGGATCTTCAACTCCAATCCATGTAAAGCATATCTTCATGGAGCTGACTTTGTGCACAGGGGCTTTGTCATGCTGGTTCAGGTTTGGGTTTTTTTAGTTAATAAGCTTTTTATTACAACATACAGGATAAGCTTTTTATTACAACATACAGATGACCACAGAACATCACCAGCCATCAGTTACGTACATACTTATTTACACTCTGATTAGTGTTACTGCTAATAGTATTAGCTGTAATAATATTAGACGTTCCAGTATAAAAGGTTGCCTGATTATCACTCATAACAGTAGTAGAAATATTGAAGTATTAAAGTAGTGGTAAGTGTATCAGGAAATTAATGTAGACAATTAACATCTTATTAGTATCAGAAAGTATTATTTGTAGTATCAGCATTACTTATCACTTATATTGTTGGTGGCAAATGTATTAGTATGGTGATAATTATTACTGATTCCTAGGTTGGTTGTGTCTCCTAATTCAAGTAAAGGTATAATTTAATGCACATCATCCTATAAAAGTTTGTTCCTCAAATTTTGTGCTTACAGACTGGGGAAGAATTGCATATGGCTGGAAAAGTCAGATGTCCCAATACTTTAGTTTATGTAGTGTATTTGGTCTGGTAACAGTCAAAGGGTAAAGCCAGGACAGAAGTCTTGGAGCAACAAGAAAACAAGAGCAATATTAAGGCTGTAGGTGTTTTGTGAGGGTTGAGTCATCCAGTGATGGAGGAGAGACTGATGAGAGTGTGAAAGTGTGAGTAAAGGCTGTATTGCAATTCCATAAACACAAGACCACAGAATGAGGACGTGCAGAAAGTTAGAGGCTTTATGTACACTACAGCACATTTTGTGTAGCTCAGCTTGTAAGGAAGCTCGGGATAAAGAACAGGGTCAGCCATTATACAGCGCCCCCTGGAGCAGAGAGGGTTAAGGGCCTCACCCATGGGCCCAACAGTGTCAGCTTGACAGTGTTGGTACTCAAGCCCCCAAAACATAACCCAGGGCTTTAGCGGTTGAGCCACTACTGCCTGGTAGGGAGGTTGGTTCTAGGTTGGTTTAACCTAGAAGGAAAAAAGACTTAACATTTAACTAGCAAATCTAACTACAAGATAAAAAGATACAAACGTGACAGGTTAAACTTCAAGGAGTTTTTCCTTCATTGACTCAATCATTAAAGAAAAACGTACAATTATAAGGAATAAACGTATAAATTTTTTATAACCGCATTATCTCTGTAAAGCTGCATTGAGACCATGTCCATAGTTAAAAGCGCTCTACAAATAAAACGGAATTGAATTGAAAATATTTATAGCTGCTGAAATGTAAGTGATTAGAGGATGTTGTTATTGAATGTGACTATTGATATTTTGTGTATGTGTGTGTGTGTGTGTGTGTGTGTGTGTGTGTGTGTGTGTGTGTGTGTGTGTGTAGTGATCCAGGATGATGAGCTGTATGGAGGGTTTGTTCACCCATCGTGCCAGCTCCTGCAAGATCAGGACTTGGATGGGACAGAGAACATCTACGAACTTCTGTACAACACACACAGACACACACCTTCACCACCACCACCACCACCACCACCACCACCACCACCACCACACATTAGACATGACTAGCCATTTATCTGCACAGTGGCCAGCCCTGACTTGTCTGTATGGGCAGGTGTAAAATGTTCTTCCACTTGACAAGATCTAGAGCTTAATCTAAACTCAATCAGTCCTAAATTATTAACTCATAAATGTGTTGGTATTATTCCAAAAATATTCTCTGAGTTGCTAGACTCTTTGAAAAGTGAGAAGGATATGTTGCAGACAGGTTGGGCATGCTGTGATAGTACGAAGCGGGGTAGAGGGTGTCGCAGCCCTCCATAGCTTAACAGCACCCCCCTCATGTTTCATGTAAATTTGTGTTGAAAAATGGAACTTCAGCACATCATAATCAGGAGTCATATGGGCAGATTTGATTTGTTTGCTTTGCTGTTATAGGAATGTAGTTCCGGAAAGTGCTGTATTACTCCACTTCAGCACAGTGTGCATCAGTGTGTGCCAGTTAAGTAAATGCAATAGACTGTGAAGATGACAAGTAGCGCAGACCCTCCTGTGTATAATAGTGTCGACTTTCTGATACACACTCGTCTGCGAGATTGTCCCTTAACGGGAAAATGGCAACTTGGCCCCGAGTAGCAAGATATAAAAAGTTTTTAAAACAAAGGACGATGGTAATTTGTTCAATCTCCAAGTAGTAGAGAAAAAGACTTGGCTCTGGTTGTGCTAAACAGAATAAAGTTTTGTATTTATCATGTTGGTTTTTCTGCTCTTCTTTAACAGGAGGACTGGGCTCTAATGCACGTTTTTGAATAAGCTAAATAAAAAAGAAGCTTACCATAGTAAAAAAGTAGAGAACAATAGAAGCATCCTCTCCATGTAGATTGACTGTATAGATTTTTTTGTGGAGACTTTGAGCTCGTTCTTCAGGGGAACGATGCAGGGCCTTAACATCCCCCCCCCCCCAACAAACACACAGTAATCAGATTCTTGAAGCTGCACTGTGTTATGCACTGATAATGGATGTTGTTATGATTACAAATGTATTTATTATACTGGTCTGCATCAGCTGTCTAACAGGGTTCATCAATGTCAAATAGACAGCCAATCAGATGAGAGAATGCGGTCTTTACAATTCACAGAGAAGCTACGCATACGCTTGATGTCTTCGGGTTGAACGCTGATGGAGTTAGAGGTAAAATGTAGTATAAATAGTAGAACTTCAATATTTCTCCACCTTTCTACACTAGAACCCATTTAGATCTAACAGTAAAGTGCCGGGGTGCAAATGTTTACACACATTTAACGTGATGTCATGCGCTCAGTATGCAAGGTGATGAAAAAAACACTCACTGGGTCTTCAGCAGATGAAACTGCCCATACTGTAAATGAATGAGTCAACGAGGTTTCCTAGTTTTCTTCTTTTCCTGTCTAAAAATTAGGGAAAGTTTTCATGCTTAGACTTAAACTAGAACAGAGAAATGTGTGAATTTGTCTTGTTTGTTTTTAAGCTGTAAAAAAGTAGAGGACTCCATCCTCAGCATTCTTCTACCGATATACACTATGTCTCTCCTCTTGCACATGTCGTCTTCTTCTTTTTCTTCTTCTTCTTCTTCTTCTTTCGGCTTCTCCGATTAGGGGTCGCCACAGCGGAACATCCGTCTCCATACCCCACTGTCCTCTACATCTGCCTCTTTCAACCCAACTTGCATGTCTTCCCTCACCACATCCATGAACCTTCTCCTTGGTCTTCCTCTTTTACTCCTTCCTGGTGGCTCCATCCTCAGCATTCTTCTACCGATATACCCCATGTCCCTCCTCTGCACATGTCCAAACCATCTCAATCTCGCCTTCCTCACCTTGTCTCTAAAACGTCCTACATGCGCTGTCCCTTTAATAAACTCCTTTATAATCTTGTCCATCGTCGTCACTCCCAACGAAAACCTCAACATCTTCAGCTCTGCTACCTCCAGCAACACCTCCTGTCTTTTACTCAATGCCACTGTCTCTAAACCATACAACATCACAGGTCTCGCCACAGTCCTATAAACTTTCCCTTTCACTCTTGCAGACACTCTTCTATCACAAATCACTCCTGTCACTCTTCTCCACCCACTCCACCCTGCCTGCACTCTTTTCTTCACTTCTCTAACACACTCTACATTACTTTGCACTGTTGACCCCAAGTATTCAATTCAATTCAATTAATTTTTATTTGTATAGCGCTTTTAACAATGAACATTGTCTCAAAGCAGCTTTACACAGATAATGCGGTGATTAAAAATGAATATGTTCTTTATGAGTAAGTTTGTCCCTGATGAGCAAGCCGGTGGCGACTGGCGACTGTGGCAAGGAAAAACTCCCTGAGATGGCATAAGGAAGAAACCTTGAGAGGAACCAGACTCAAGAGGGAACCCATCCTCATCTGGGTTACACCGAATGTCCATTTGTGGCGGGTATACAATGTTGCGGGGTGCAGTGATGATGATCAAAAGCGAAGTGTATTTCTGAGTCAGTGTAGGAGACTGTTGACATCAACTACAGTCCAATCCAGGCAGGCCTGGATGAAGTGGGAAGATCCACGGGGGGGAGAGGGGCAGGAACAGTGGTCACTGGAGCCTCAGGAGCATGTTTAACTCGACCGAGAGAGAGAGAGAGAGAGAGAGAGAGAGAGAGAGAGAGAGAGAGAGAGAGAGAGAGAGAGAGAGAGAGAGAGAGAGGGTGACAGGAAGAGAAGGATATGGATTATTAAGTGTACCTATTGTTGCATGAGAGTTAAAGTCACTGTGCAGTTTGGACTCCGGCAAGACTCGCTATAGCAGCATAACTAAAAGGGAGAACCAGAAGGCAACACAGACATGAGGGATCTCTGGGATAAGAGACGGCCCACCACACCACCATCAACAAACCTGAGTGAACACGTGAATGTGAGGGGACGACAGCGTACAAATATCCCAGTTCACCAAACACTCTATATCAATGTTCCCTCCAGATCTGAGCCTTTACCTGAGAAAAAATCTACTGATTAAAGGCTTGACTGAATAAATATGTTTTCAACCTCGAATTGAACACTGAGACTGTGTCTGAGTCCCGAACACTGGTTGGAAGGCTGTTCCATAACTGCGGGGCTTTATAAGAGAAAGATCTGCCCCCTGCTGTAATCTTCATTATTGGAGGAACCAACAGATAGCCTGCACCTTTTGATCTAAGTAGGCGTGGAGGATCATACTGGTACAGAAGTTCACTCAGATACGGTGGTGCGAGACCATTACGTGCTTTATATGTCAGTAGTAGAATTTTATAATCAATGCGAGATTTGATTGGGAGCCAGTGTAGACTGATTAATACAGGGGTGATGTGGTCATATTTCCTAGATCTAGTGAGGACTCTTGCTGCTGCATTCTGAACTAACTGAAGCTTATTTATGCACTTACTCGCACACCCAGACAGTAAAGCGTTACAGTAGTCTAATCTAGAAGTAACAAAAGCATGAACTAGTTTTTCTGCATCCTGTAACGACATCATATTTCTAATTTTAGCAATATTTCTAAGGTGAAAGAAGGCAATCCTGGTAATATTATTCACGTGAGCCTCAAAGGAAAGACTCGAGTCAATAATCACACCAAGGTCTTTGACAGCCGTACACGCTGAAACAGAAACACCATCCAGAGATGTTAGGTAATCGGAAAGTTTGCTTCTAAATGCATGTGGTCCTAGTAAAAGTACTTCCCTCTTATCTGAGTTTAGCAGAAGAAAGTTATAGAGCATCCACTGTCTAATGTCCTTTACACATTTTTCAACATTGTTAAGCTGATCTCTCTCATCTGGCTTTGCTGAAATATATAGCTGTGTATCATCAGCATAGCAATGGAATCTAATACCATGTTTATGAATAATTTCTCCAAGAGGCAGCATATATAAAGAGAAAAGCAGAGGGCCTAAGACAGATCCTTGAGGAACACCAAACTTTACCTCAGAGAGTGTGGAGAACTCACCATTAACATCAACAAACTGATAGCGATCAGTCAAATAAGACCTGAGCCAAGAGAGAGCTGTTCCCTTTATTCCAACAACGTTTTTTAAGTCTAGCAAGTAGTATAGTGTGATCAATGGTGTCAAAAGCTGCACTAAGGTCGAGCAAAACAAGTAAGGAGACAAAACCCTGATCAGAGGCCAATAACAGGTCATTTACCACCTTAACTAGCACCGTCTCTGTGCTATGATGAGGCCGAAATCCTGACTGATACATTTCAAAAATATTATTCATAAGTAGGTGTGAGCATAACTGCTGTGCTACAACCTTTTCCAAAATTTTGGCTATGAAGGGGAGATTTGATATTGGTCTGTAGTTGGACAGCTGACATGGGTCAAGGTCAGGTTTCTTAATTAGGGGGTGGATAACTGGCAGTTTGAAGGATTTTGGTACAAAACCAGTGCTAATGGAAGAGTTTATTATTTTTAAAACAGGTTCAATTACCTCTGGAATGATCTGTTTAAAGAAACTTGTAGGCAAGGGATCGAGAATGCAGGTTGATGATTTTGATGAGGAAATTAATGAAATTAAGTCATTCTCGTGAATAGGAGTAAAACTTTGTAATTGATTGTCTGTTATAATTACACTGCTGTCTACAGGGTTACTTGTAAAATAATTTGGCTTTATATTAACCGTCTGGATTTTTTGCCTGATGTTTTCAATTTTATTATTAAAAAAGTTCATGAAATCATTAGTACCTAATGATGGTGTGCATGTGAGTGCAGTGCTTTTATTCCCTGTTAATTTTGCTACCATGCTGAATAAAAATCTAGGATTATGCTTGTTATTTTCTATGAGGGTGGAGAAATATGCTGATCTAGCAGCACTAAGAGATTTTCTATAAATTAGGAGGCTCCCCTTCCATGCTATTTGAAATACTGTTAATTTTGTTTGACGCCATTTACGTTCTAATTTTCGAGTGGTCTGTTTTAAGGTGCGTGTATGATCATTATACCACTGTGCTAATTTTTTCTCCCTGATCATTTTGGTCTTAAGGGGAGCTACATCATCTAGGGTATAACGTAATGTTGATTCTAGGTGTTTAGTGGCCCAGTCGAGATCTGCAGGGTCAGACGGAGATCTATCTAATATCGTAATTTCTGGAAGATTGTTAATAAAACGCGCTGCTGTAGCTGACGTGAAAGTACGCTTAACACGATAACGTGGTGAAGTAGTAATGCAATGACTGAGGCAAATTTTAAAAGAGATGAGATAATGGTCTGAAATAGCTTCAGACTGTGGAATTATGACTAAGTTTTTTATTTTTAATCCAAATGTTAACAACAAATCGAGAGTGTGTCCACCACTATGAGTGGGTCCTATAACATTCTGATTAATTCCAACTGAATCTAGAATGGACACAACAGCTGCTCTTAAGGAGTCTTCTTGATGATCAAAATGAATGTTAAAATCACCAACAATTAATGCTTTGTCTAGAGAAGTAACCAAATTTGTGATGAAATCTGCAAATTCTATGAGAAAATTAGAGTAGGGCCCTGGGGGTCTATAAATAATAATGAGTGGAATTGTCTGACTGGACCTGCTTTCAGACACTGAATATTTTATGCTGGTGTAAAGAACTTCAAATGTTTTACATTTGTGTTTAGTCTTTTGTGTGACGCTTAGATTATTATTATAAATAGCTGCGACTCCGCCTCCTCTGCCATTTAGACGGGGTTGGTGTATGTAACTATACCCAGGAGGACTCGCTTCATTTAATGCTAAATATTCATTTGGTTTAATCCATGTTTCTGTCAAACACATTATTTTAAACTCCTGGTCGGTAATAATTTCGTTTACATTAAGCGCTTTAGGCGTGAGAGATCTAATATTCAGCAATCCTATCTTTAGATCAGAGGTGCTGGCTGTGCGTTCAGTCCTATTTAATTTTATGTTAATCAGGTTACTAAAACAGACTTTCTGAGAATTCCTATATTTTGGTTTCGCTCGGGGGACAGACACAGTCTCAATTTGGTGGATCCTGAGTAACGACGAGCCTGTCTGTCTGCTCCCTGGCCTTGGCTCTAGACAGTCACTTGTTAACTAGTGCTGTTCTGAGTACCTATACTTCTCCACCTTCAACACCTTTTTATCCACCCTTATATCTCTCCCATTTTCCTCATTTATCAGCTGCTCAAAATACTCTCTCCACCTCAACACACTCTCCTCACTAGTCAACACATTTCCATCTGCATTTTTTATGACAAGCAAATCCTTCCTTCTTTTTCTTCCTTTCTATTTCCAGATGTCACACCAAGTACCTTTCTAGTTGTCTTCCTCATCACTTCTGCAGTAGTTGCCCAATCATCCAGCACCTCCCCACCACCACCGAGCCCCTGTCTGACCTCTTCCCTGAATCTCACACTACAGTTTTCCTCTTTCAGTTTCCACCATCTTACTCTTTTTTCAGTTCTCACTCTTAGCCATCTTACAGAGCATCATTCGATGCTGTGTAGCTACACTGTCCCCTGCCAACACCTTAAAGTCCCCAATCTCTTTCAAGGTTGCATCTCCTACATAGAATATAGTCTAGTCCACCTCCAATGTTCCTGGCCTTACTTCCTTTCCACTTGATCTCCTGAACACACAACATATCTACTTTTCTCTGCTCCATCATATCAGCTACCTCTCTCCCTTTACCAGTCATAGAAGCAACATTTAAAGTGCCCACCCTAACCTCCACTCTCATACACTTCTCCTCTTCTGAACGTCTTCCCCGTCTCCTTCTCCTTCTTCAGCCAACAGTAGCTTAATTTCCACGGTACCCTGTTGGCTAACGATACCTGTGGCGATCGTAGGTAACCCAGGCCTCGACCGATCCGGTATGAAATTTAAGCTTGTGATCCGCATATTTGATTTGACACGTTTTACGCTGGATTCCTTCCTAGCGCAACCCTCCCCATTTATCTTGGCTTGGGACCGGCACTAAGTGCACTGGCTTGTGACTGAGTTTTGTGAATGTAAATGTTGATTTAAAAAAAATCATTATTTACAACCATTTTTCCTTTAATTCCCTAAATGTCTGTAACCATTGTATTTGATATGGATCATCTAAAATAAAAATGTTTTATTTAAAATCCAGTAAAGGTAGTTTATGAATTATATTTAAAGTTGTAAATTAATTGGTTTTGATTTTTTTCTAAATGAACACTACATTAAGGTGCGCGGTCTAAAATAGCGTATGCCTAACCAACACCACAGCGCCCCCTAAGGCTGAATTCTTAAAGGTTCATTCAATCAAATGCAAAACTTAGACCACATTTATAACTATAATAGTTTAATCATATAACCTTCAGTACGATCCAGAATCTGCCTCACCTTGATTTATGCCAGTAGTCGGAATGTCTCTCTCATTCTCTCTCTCTCTCTCTCTCTCTCTCTCTCTCTCTCTCTCTCTCTCTCTCTCTCACATTCTCTCTCTCACACGCACACACACACACACACACACACATTTTGTTCTTAGTAACTTCCGACACACTTCTCGTGGAAATTGAGATGGAGATAATGTTTTCTTGGTTGTTAAAAAGGCAATTAAACTCTTAGTATTTCTGTTGTGTTTGTGTAATCGAAAAAAAAATCCAAAATCTACTGCGCTTTGTGTGTACCGACTGTTGGCTCAGTGTGTTGGTGAGCAGAGCAGCAGGTCTGGTAACTTGTGGGCTCAGGGTGGAGTCCCAACTCAGGTGAATCAAAAATTATGTTTTGTGCAATATCTAGCCATTGTGCCAATTTGTTATTTTAAGTAAAATATTTAGCTCGAAAAAAAAAGAAAGTTGCAAATTAGAGTCCTGGTGGCTCCGCGGGCAGGTAAGTCGGTGTGGTGATGTGGGGTGGCGCTGCTGGGTCGAGCCCCGGGTCAGGTGAGTTCTCATGAGGAAGGTCTTTTACTTGCCTTGGTCTCTGTGTTTGTTGGGTAATAAAAGATAAATCCCAAAGAAACAAAAAGTACTGTATCAGCTCCGATGGCTGAATGGGTTAATGGTGCAGTCCGGTCTCCAAAAGAACCTCGGTTCGAGACTCCTGGTGTGCAATCAGTGCTGAACTCGGGTGGGACTGTAAATTCCGGCAAAGAGAAAGAAAGAAAAAGAACGTCCGGTCTGTCCCACCTGGGGCTCCTGAAGAGGTGAAACAGGGGGTTATGCTTCGCTGGCCTCTGTATGTCTATATATATATATATAATTTATTTATATTTGTTTTATTTACGTTTATTATAATATATATTAAACTGTCTATTAATTATCTATTATTTATTTGCTAATTTTAATATTTGCATTTCATATTTGTATCTCTTATTTGTGGTATTTATTTGACCATATATTTGTATTTTCTTATTTATAGTATTTGTATTTACATTTTATTATTTACCTTTTTATTATTATTTAATTATCTCATTAATATTTATTTTTGTTTACTTGTTTTGGTTACTGATTGGAAGGTCGGGGTTAAAGCCAAGCCACTCTTAGGCCCTTGACAAAGACCCTTAACCCTCTGTGCTCCAGGGGCACTGTATTGTGGCTGACCTTAAACTCTGACCCCAGTTTCCTAACAAGCTAGGATATGCAAAGAAATTTCACAGTGCTGTAATGTATATGTACCAAATAAAAGCTAAGCTAAGCTAAGCTATTCTATTCTATTCTATTCTATTCTAATTACTATTTAGGGTACCGTGTACAGGGCTTTTGGTTTGGTAGATTTTGTTTTGCATTTCTTCCCCCTAACATACCTAAATTGTACCGAACCATGACTCAAACCGAATCGTGAATTTTGTGTACAGTTACACCTGTATTACTATTATTTACTTTATAATTACTGTCTTCATTATTATTTATTTTTAATTATTTTATCTTTATTAATATTGTATAGATTATTTGTGCTCAGTGTTGAGAATGTGTGGCTATGGGAATGTGTGTTTACATTTCCCTACTTTCCTTACTACAAATCTCAACAAAATATAAGGAGATAAAACAAGTAATTACATTAAGGTCATGCAAAAATAAATGGTGGTTCATTTGCATCCTTGTGTTTAATTTTACAATGTCTGTGGTGGACACCAGCGCAGAGGGACACAATGTCCTCTGTTCTGTCTGTATCAACTGGTGAACTTGTCTCCAGTCTGAGAAATTCGAATTGAGCACATCTGCAGGCAACAAACTCAAAAAAATTCAAACAAATAATTACAGATTAATGGCTACGATTTATTTATTTATTCCCACCAAAATAAATTATTTGCAGAACAACCTTCTTACAGCTTGACTAGGGACCTGTTTGAAGATGTTTGGCTGGTGTGCAGGAAGAATGACGAGACACACACACACACACACACACACACACACACACACACACACACACTGCACTATCAGGGTGGCATCATCCATCTTGTCGTAGATGGCAAGACGCATTCCTGACACAGACGAAGAGATAAAAGATTACATTTTGACTTGACTATAACTGATATTGCTGTGAATACAATAACAGTAAATGGCAGAACAGAACAGTGTATATATATATGTATATGTATATATATAAACTGGGTGACTCTTCACCACTCACCCTGTCTGACAGGAGTGTGATAGAGATAGGGAAGAACACACACACACACACACACACACACACACACACACACACACACACACACACACACACACACACACACACACGCTCCTGTGTACCTTTCACACAGACAGAAAGAACTGATGCAGGGCATCGTGACCATCAGTTAACCTCAGGCATCAGTAAGGACTTCCTGTGAGCTGCAGACATTTGAGAAGTGTGTTGTTATTACCATTAGAATTTATTCTCACACTGTGTGTACTTTGTGTGTGTGTGTGTGTGTGTGTGTGTGTGTGTGAACGTACACACATTTTACTGCTATCCCAGTCAATCATTATCAACATTGTCATGTTAAACTTTATCTTCTCTCATAACCCCACCGCTCTCCTTTTTGTACAAAACAATAATGATAACATTTATGCTTACATTAATTTTGCTTTTGTGTAGTTTAATTCATCTAATATTTTTTTAAATTTTATTATTCTAGCTGTTTAATAGGTATTATATGATCATATTATTTTCTATGTTTTTCTTTTCATTATTTCATTTGTTCGAACTCATAGTTCCTGAATTCAATAAAAAAAACACATTCAAACCAGGAACCAAGTAAGAATTTATTTTTAACACTGCTCCAGATCATTTTCCCACAGTGTCACGGGACTGATATATTATTAATATTATTATTATAATTATTATTATTTAAAGACCTATGATTTTCTTTTCTTTTTCTTCTTAATATAATGAGAACAGGCCAGCTGTTGTTGTTGGAAAGCGTACGTCAGCGTACGGTCTGCAGTGGAGGTAATAAGAATTCCTGCAGGAAATATGAGAATAAAAAGGTTTAGGTGGTGGGTGGTGGTGAGAGGAAGGACACGCTGATCCTGCAAAAGACTTTGGATGAGAAACGCAATTGAATCCTGATGAGATACACATGAGTTCAGTCTGGAGCTGGTTGGAGAACTGATCCTCTCTAATCCAGATTTACACCAGGCCATTCATGTAGCTGAAGGGGCTGATCATTTTGGAGGTCTGAACTGGAGGTTTAAAGTGTGCACTTGTGCGGTTAGTTCATATACACGCAACACCAGGATTCATCTTTAAAAATCCCTAAAATGTAAAATAATAATAAGAATAATAGTAATCATCATGATGATATAGAAGCATATATGGCTGGTTGGTTGGTTGGTTGTTCCGAACATCTTGGAGAACTAACCACAGATCTTCTGTGGATGTAGGCTGGAAGAGCACATCTTAACACTTCAGTCTGCTTTGAGAAAATACAAATACCAAAGGGTGGTCACAACCAAATACTGCTTTGATTTAGATTTATTTTTTGTTATTTATATTTTGTTAATTGCAATAATAAATGATTATTAGCACTTTTACCTTCATATCATTCTTACAAAAAAATGTTCCACAGTACTGTATAAAAATATTACTTTATAAAAAATATCACTGTGTGTGTATATATATTTAGAAATATTCCATAATTAATGACTTAATATTCCAATATAAATGCATAATATTCAATTACATCTAAAACAGATAAAAACCAAATAAAAAAGGAGACATGAAACAAAAAAAAGTATAGAACACTGTTACTGAGAGAGAGAGCAACTGTGTGTGTGTGTGTGTGTGTGTGTGTGTGTGTAAAGTGGGTCTCTGATTTCAGGTTCTTGGGTTCCGCCCTCCAGTGTAGGAGTAGAACTGTACATTTTCATTCTGACCAGTTTAGGGGCAGATCCCCCAAACACGCACACTCGCACACAGACACACACACATGTACACTACACCAAAATAAGGAACCGGTTTAAATCTGCTGAATCACTGCAGGAGGAGAAAATCAGCAGTTCTTTGAGCTTTGAGGACTTCATAGATTTTACATTCAGGAAGTTCATAGATTTTTCTCACCCAAAATAAAACTTCAGTTCTTTGTAAATATTGTTAACGGAGATGTTTGGAAAGTTTGTGCTGTGGGAAGAACATCCGTTTTGGAGCTTTGGTTGTGAGGATCACATCATCATGGAGGAATTACCCGTGTCTGGAGATGAAGCTGTAATTTCTTTTCTCTGTCATTTAGGAAGAAATTAATTTTTTTTTGTAGAGAAAATAAATGTTGAACTTCTGTGGAAATCTTTCCAGAAGCACTGATTTGGAAAGATTGACTGGTGCTCCAGTGTAAAAAAGAATCAAAGGAACTGAGAGAAATTTGTTGGAGGGTTTGGAGTAGCTGCTGCACTGCTGGGTAAAACTGAACCGTTGCTTCTTCTCTTTTGGTAAGAACAGTCTGGACTTTTTGGGTTTGTGAAGATCTTCTCACTGATCTTCTGAGCATCTCAGAGGACCTTAGATTTGATGATGGTTAGGGCACAATGGCTAGATATTGCACATTAGTATAGAGTAGAATCCTAATGATGACTTCACCAAGCTTTGGCTTCACTCAGGAGCAGGTGGTGTGTGTGTGCGCGGTGCTTCAACAGGGCAAAGATCTCGAGCGGCTCGGTCGCTTCCTGTGGTCACTTCCGGCGTGTGACCGCCTGCACAAGAACGAGTCGGTGCTTCAGGCCAAAGCGGTGGTGGCCTTCCACCGAGGAGACTTTCACGAGCTCTACCGGATCCTCGAGAGCCACCAGTTCTCCACACAGAACCACGCGGGGCTGCAGCAGCTGTGGCTCAGGGGACACTACGCTGAGGCTGAGAGGCTGCGTGGGCGTCCGCTTGGTGCTGTAGGGAAATACCGTGTGCGCCGCAAGTTCCCTTTACCGCGGACCATCTGGGATGGAGAGGAGACCAGCTACTGCTTCAAGGAGAAGTCACGCTCAGTGCTGCGAGACTGCTACACACACAACCCGTACCCGTCTCCACGCGAGAAAACACACCTGGCCAACACCACCGGACTGACCACCACACAGGTCAGCAACTGGTTCAAGAACCGGAGACAGAGAGACCGAGCTGCTGGGGCCAAGGACAGGTGAGTGTTATCGTAGTGCACGCACGCACGCACGCACGCACGCACGCACGCACGCACGCACACACACACACACACACACACAGCCAGTTTAAATGTAAATTCAAATAACAGGAGTATTTTCTGTAAAACCATGAAGAGATTCGTTCTGATGTGTAAAGCTGCAGAAACTGAGAGAGAAACACACATTGTCTGATTTAGGTCTGATCAGCGTCTGCATCTGATTTTGTGTTCATTTGAATTTATTTTTCCTCCACAACGTGACAAAGTTTAAAATTCTATTTCAGCCTCTTACATTCAAAGAAATAACACAGAAATTACAGCAGACTGAAGTGTGATGACAACCTTGTGTGTGTGTGTGTGTGTGTAATTTTTTTTTTTTTTTTAGAGGATAGCCATAATAAACCTCTTCAACTCTGCAGCTCTAAGGCGGGAAATATAGAGCAGTTCTTACTGTTATGGAGCCCCACCCCAGATGCTTCCTCAAGAAAACCTGGACCTAAAACTTGGCTGAAGCCAGAACCTGGACTCGAACACATGAACCTCTCTGCTGAACAAAGAACATCACTGAGCTGGGACCGTAAATATTATAATAATAATAATAATGATGAGAGAAATAATCATTAAAAAAACCATTTAAATAAATAATAATTATTATTGTGATGAAGAGTGCTGTGTGGATCTCTATTACTGATGTTGTTCCATAGAAGAAACTCCAAGAAGAAAGTGTCCTTATAGTGATCCAAATCCCCCAAAAGATCCCCTTGAAAACCTTGCGTATAACTGGCTATTAACTGTGTAAGTGTGGTAATCCAGACTACCCGCTCTCCTCCCTCCCTCTCAGCAGAAAACTCTCTATCGTTGATGGTGAACTAGAAGATGAAATGTGAGCTCCTGCTTTTCCACAGAAGAGGGTGGAGACCAGAAAACCACTGAATCTTAAACAGGAATTCCTGAACAGAGAGAGAGAGAGAGAGAGAGAGAGAGAGAGAGAGAGAGAGAGAGAGAGAGAGAGAGAGAGTGTGTGTGTGTGTGTGAGGTGAATGAGAGGTGAGTAAATGAATGCATTAATCCAGGGGTCTTCAATGTTTTTGTTTTTTTTTATCAACATTTTTCATAAACATTATCAAACACAGCCACTGATTTTTATAGAAACCTATAATATTACACTAGTTATATTATGTTAAGACAATTAGAACTATGTTGTTGTTGTTTATGCATCATTGTCTGTATATTTTGATATATCTTCAAATCTTTCAAAAAGATTTATGCATCATAACGAACATATTTTGCAATTAATATGTATTAAGTTGTTCACAGTTGTCTTTTCATTTAATAGATTTGCAGTTTCATACATTTTTTTTTACTTTCAGGTGGACGATTATACATTTGCATCAACTTCAGCTTTAAGTTTAATAAAACTTTAATGTAATAATTTTATATATATATATATATATATATATATATATATATATATATATATATATATATATATATATATATATATATATATATAAACACACACAGTACAGACCAAAAGTTTGGACACACCTTCTCATTCATTTCAGTTTTCTTTATTTTCATGACTGTGAAAATTGTAGATTCATAAAGTAAACTCTTTGAATGAGAAGGTGTGTCCAAACTTTTGGTCTGTACTGTATATATATATATTGACTTTCTCAGGTGTTCAAATACTTATTTTTTATATATATATATATATATATATATACATACAGTGAGGAAAATAAGTATTTGAACACCTGAGAAAGTCAATGTTGCAATTACAGAGGTCAAACGTTTCCTGTAGTTTTTCACCAGGTTTGCACACACTGCAGGAGGGATTTTGGCCCACTCCTCCACACAGATCTTCTCTAGATCAGTCAGGTTTCTGGCCTGTCACTGAGAAACACGAAGTTTGAGTTCCCTCCAAAGATTCTCTATTGGGTTTAGGTCTGGAGACTGGTTAGGCCACGCCAGAACCTTGATATGCTTCTTACAGAACCACTCCTTGGTTATCCTGGCTGTGTGCTTCGGGTCATTGTCATGTTGGAAGACCCAGCCTTGACCCATCTTCAATGCTCTAACTGAGGGAAGGAGGTTGTTTCCCAAAATCTCGCAATATGTGGCCCCGGTCATCCTCTCCTTAATAGAGTGCAGTCGCCCTGTCCCATGTGCAGAAAAACACCCCCAAAGCATGATGCTACCACCCCCATGCCCCCTCGTAGGTGAGAAATCAGCCCAGAACTACACGGGAGGAGCTGGTCAATGACCTGAAAAGAGCTGGGACCACCGTTTCCAAGGTTACTGTTGGTAATACACTAAGACGTCATGGTTTAAAATCGTGCATGGCACGGAAGGTTCCCCTGCTTAAACCAGCACATGTCCAGGCACGTCTTAAGTTTGCCAATGACCATTTGGATGATCCAGAGGAGTCATGGGAGTAAGTCATGTGGTCAGATGAGACCAAAATAGAACTTTTGGGTCATAATTCCACTAGACATGTTTGGAGGAAGAAGAATGATGAGTACCATCCCAAGAACACCATCCCTACTGTGAAGCATGGGGGTGGTAGCATCATGCTTTGGGGGTGTTTTTCTGCACATGGGACAAGGCGACTGCACTGTATTTAGGAGAGGATGACCGGGGCCATGTATTGCGAGATTTTGGGAAACAACCTCCTTCCCTCAGTTAGAGCATTAAAGATGGGTCGAGGCTGGGTCTTTCAACATGACAATGACCCGAAGCACACAGCCAGGATAACCAAGGAGTGGCTCTGTAAGAAGCATATCAAGGTTCTGGCGTGGCCTAGCCAGTCTCCAGACCTAAGCCCAATAGAGAATCTTTGGAGGGAGCTCAAACTCCGTGTTTCTCAGCAACAGAAACGATGATCACAGAAGATCTGTGTGGAGGAGTGGGCCAAAATCCCTCCTGCAGTGTGTGCAAACCTGGTGAAAAACTACAGGAAACGTTTGCCCTCTGTAATTGCAAACAAAGGCTACTGTACCAAATATTAACATTGACTTTCTCAGGTGTTCAAATACTTATTTGCAGCTGTATCATACAAATAAATAGTTTAAAAATCAAACATTGTGATTTCTGGATTTTTTTTTTTTAGATTATGTCACTCACAGTGGACATGCACCTACGATGACAATTTCAGACCCCTCCATGATTTCTAAGTGGGAGAACTTGCAAAATAGCAGGGTGTTCAAATACTTATTTTCCTCACTGTATATATAAAATTATCTTTGATATTTTCATCCATGGTTTTTTTTTGTTGTTTGTTTAGTTTTTTTTTTTTTTTTTTACAAAGATTTATTTATGATTTAACATTAATTAGCAGACCCCTGGTTGAAGACCAATGCATTTATCTGTGTGTGTGTGTGTGTGTGTGTGTGTGTGTGTGTTCTCAAGCCTGATATCTCAGAAGCGTTCATTATTTTTTCATGATTCCCTGCTTTTTCTGATACTCCGCTGAACGATCTGCTGTTTCAGGGCAAGGCTTATAATAATAATAATAATAATAATAATAATAATAATAATGTTAATTTGTCGAATATTGTTTACAAAAGACAAACACTTTAAAACACTTAACAAAATCTTTTTGTTAAAAAGATAACCAAATATATTTTTGTTAATTAAAAGGTGAAAATGAACTAAATGTTTAATGTAACTGTTCTTCAATTATGTCCTGTGACGTTTAATTAATCAGCTGTATTAAGAGTAAAACTTGTTTTGTCTATAGCAGTAGTTCTTAAAATGTAGTTCGGCCCTCTAGTGGGGAATAAAGACATGACAGATGGGGAACAATGAACGGCAGGAATTATATATTTTTTGCGTTCTTCATTAATATTCATTTATGATTTTCTCTATAAAAATGAAGTTTATACACTCAAAGCAACTACAAACAAACAATAAGATCATTAATGCAAGTAAATTAAAACAACATTTGTTAGGTTACATTACATATTTCTTACTTATTTTCTCTATATTTAAACTTGGTGCTATTTGATGTTATTGATTATGGAACTTGATAAATCAAACAATTAGACATGTTTAAACTTGAACTATTTCATTACCTATTTAGTGAAAATTCCCCAAAGTGGGGAATGGCAAAAAAAAGGTTTGAGAACCACAGATACAGTATATCGAGATGTTCTAGGGACGTTCTGCCATCTAGTGGCTGCGATTAGTCATTACATGGTATTTATGGCATCTGGCAGACGCGCTTATCCAGGGCTACTTATGAGTTCATATATATGAGCAGTTGAGGGTCAAGGGTCTTGCTCAGGAGCTAAGCAGTGGCAGTTTGGTCGCACTGGGATTAAAACTGGGAAACTATCAGAGGTCGAATATCTTCAACACAGAGTTACCACTTTCTGAAAATAGCATCAACATAAACAAGAGCAAAGCATGGTTTCAGTAGAGTACATAACATTTTCAAGCAACACATGAACGCATAATTTTTTACCATGACTACGTCCTATTAAACTAATCACATCTGCATGTGTGCTCAAGAATTCGCATTAATACCGCAATTAGATGATGTCGGATGTACAAAACAGGCCCTGAGCTAAAGGCAAGGCAATACGGAAAAAAAAAAAGAATATCATATTGTTATTTGTGTGTGGTTATTTGGTCAGTAAAATGGTATTTATTTAGTCTACTTTAATCTAAAGAATCCTGTGTAGGAAATGTATAGTACTTTTAGCACATGGCGAGTGTTAAACACACCCTGCTGTGATGCAAGTGTGATGAAGTTCATTTCTGGGTCTCATTACAGCATTAACACAAGTCAGGACACGGCATTCTGCAAATTAATTACGTAACCAAGATGACTGCTTCTCTATTAGGTTGGGTTTTGGATGCAGGTTTTAGCCCCTGGTACATTGAGGGAATCAGGTCTGCCCCTTTAAAAAACAAAAAGCAAACAGAAACGAACAAAAAAACAAAATGATAATCAATTTATTGACATTTTCAAGTTTTGGCTTCTGAGTTTCATAACAATAAATAAACAAATGCCCTTTGAGGTAAACTGCTGTAGACGAATGCTCCTGGTCTTAATATATTACACTCAGAGCACCGAGTTTATGTTTGTGTGTAAGATCCCTCCTGACGAGTCTTTTGGTTTTTAGGATAAATACTGGACTCTTGCTCCTTTCATTGTGTAGCAACACAAAGCACTCATGCACTCATTACTGGATACAAATGACTACATATCTTTAAAGCTCCAAATAGTTTTAGTGAATAAACCATAGAAAGCATTGGGGAGAAATGAGCTCAATCAGACGCACCCTCTTAAGGAAGATTTGACCAAATTGTGTCATTACATTTCATAATAAATCATTATGTCCCTACATGGTGAGAAATCCTCTTAACAAGGGGACAGAGTTGGTCTTTATGTAACTACAGTGTTACAGCTCATAACTGTTTTTCTGACTCATCTGAATCAAATGATGTGGAATCAGATGAGCCAATACGATACATACGTTTTTATTTTTTTTAATTACAAATACTACTTCAATACGGTGAATTAAAAATATGACAAAAAAAGTGATTTTGTATGGATATGAAAAGTTCTCGGTAATGGCAGCCCACATACTGGTCCCTCGAATGAGCACGTTGTGCCCGGCTGTCGTTTTGCAGGCTAAAAAGACTTTAATCTTTCTTTAAACCCAAACTCAGAATTGTTCCATCAATAACATAGGTCAGGAATTAGATCAGGAATTAGCAAAGTTCCTTCTCTTGGATTTCCTGGTTAATGTTTCGCACCGTGCTCTTGATGAGACTATGTAACTTTATCATTCTTCAGCTGCAGCACCGTGTTTAGTGTTTTTACCTTCACACTCAAATCTAATCTGCTCAACTGCAGCCTGATTACTGAAGAAAAGGAAAGTGATCTCTTAGAGAAGAGGATGAGGGTAGAGAGGCTCTCTCTCTCTCTCTCTCTCTCTCTCTCTCTCACACACACACACACACAGTTTTTGAGTTTTGTCCCTCTTGCTTTAACTGAAGCCTCGGAAGAAAAGGATGTCAGGGTCCTAGGGGAAAGGGAGGAAGAGAGAGAGAAAGAGAGAGAGAGAGAGGGGTGCAACTGACTGAATGAAAAAAGAAATAAAGGAGGCAGGATGAAAAAGTGACACCGAAGTAAACTGAAATGGAGATTTAAAAACATGCAGAGGAAAGAAAGTAGCCGAGAGAGAGAGAGAGAGAGAGAGAGAGAGAGAGAGAGAGAGAGAGAGAGAGAGAGAGAGAGAGAGAGAGAGAGAGAGAGAGAGAGAGAGAGAGAGAGAGAGAGAGAGAGATGAGAACAGGTTTGGAGAGAGCTTTTTACTTACTTGGGGTTTCCCGGTTGGTGGGAATTACGTGTGTTTTGGCCCTATAATGTGTGTGAAACCCACACCATGCTGTTACAGCACACTGCACACTAACACATTGTTAATACACTTGTAAATAGAGGAAGTGCAGTGGATCAGCTGAGCCATGATCAGCACGTGTTTCTCTGATGTCTGCATCTTCAGTTCAGCCCAGGAGCTCTGATTCTACATTACTAAGCTAAAGGAGTTCATTGTTACTGTAGTTTGACACTCTGTAATTCATCTTCAAACAGCTCATGGTGATCGGAGTGTTACTGGACCTGTGGATCTCCTCGGTGTGTGACAAAAATATCATATCGTGATACTCAAGGTCATGATACGCATCACAATATGAATCATATCGCAAAACCCAACAACAATAAAGATGACGCTCAGAAGAAAGTGACACCACGTCATCAGCACAGCATCTGATCGCCACTGTTTATTCTGTAATGATTCAAACGAATAAATTAATAAATAAATGCATCACCATAATGACAATCCCAGAGAAACGTGTGCGGCCTAATCGTGTATCATGATATTGATATTACAGGATCAGTCAGAGCAGAACCCCCCACCAAACAAAACGTTTATTCATGTCTCAGTGAAAACTACCAAGATAACAACAAGAACCCAAAAAGGTAAAAGGAAAGCGTTTGGTTCCCAATGTGGCAGAGAGGACGAGAGTTCGGGTCATTATTCAGTTCATAACAACACAAAAAACACGGGGGAGAAAAAAAGAATTTAGACACCACACACCTCCTTCTCTTTAAATATGAAAATTAAAATTTATAGCTTATGAGTGAGGTTAAACTTGACCTACTGGCCATGTGAAGAAGCAAGAGTGTGTAAGAGCAACACACACACACACACACACACACACACACACAGTATGTGTACTGTTAATTCCAAATCAACTGTTTCAAACAAAAACAGATTTTAAAACTCTAAATATAAAGAACTATTTAGTATTTGGTAATGATTTCAAATATTGTGTGTGTGTGTGTGTGTGTGTGTGTGTGTGTGTGCGAACATCCTCATTACCTCTAAATAAACTTTGTGTTTTCATGCGCGAGTGTATAACACGAAGTAAAGCATTTATAACACATCTTAAAGCACCCATTCTACCACTGTACTGTAATCTCTTATACACACACACACACACACACACACGTGTCTGATGAAATGCTGTGATGTCGAAAAACTAAACAATTATTTTTAAAGCTTTAAAATGATTTCCTGCTAAAGCATATGCACAAAAAAGGGGTGTCAGTTTGGAAAACTGTTGTATTGACGAGTAATTAAACTATATCAAAAAACCCTGGATTAAAGATTTATTTTATAAACAATTTATATTAAAAAATAAGTCTTTTTCAGATAATTTTTACTTTTGTTTAGATTTGCAAGTAACATTATTTTGATTCCTGAGTTTCTGAGGTTTAACTAAAATGAGCAGCCAATCAAATCAGAATCAAATTAGATCAGGTCGAGGCCACATCAGATCAGGTCAGATCAGATCATATCAGGTCAGATCAGATCAGATCAGATCAGTATATACACAACCATATGAATAATAAAATCACCCCTGCAGGTGCAGCACTGTGGCTGTAGGTGGGGGATAAAAGAGGGAAACAGTAATAAGATGCTGGAATGTTTATAAGCACCATGTCGTCCCCTTGTCCACCATCATGAACATGGCAGAGCAATGCAGTGTTATAACAATTACACATGTCCACATTTTTGTGAAAATATTTATTTAAATCTAGAAAATGATGATTCTTTAAATATATAATTTATTATTGTTATTTTTTGTTGTTTTGGTGGAATGTAACACTTTATTTCGTACCAAACACATTGTACATCGCCTGGCATCAAAACAGCAAAGTGTTTTTCAGATCACTCTGCAGCTAATCATGCGTCTGGGTGAAGAAGAATGATGCCATTATATTACCTGCGCTACTGCTCCAACTAGACCCACAAACTGCTCTCAATAATAAAGAAATTTAGATTATTAAATGTTTATTATTAACAACACAGAGAATCCCTGCCATCATAATGTGTATAATTAAACAGTAAACTGAATGAATGAAACCATCAATAAAATGAAAGTAAACCATCAATGAAACACACTACAATGTACTACTACTTCCTGTTTATTGCCCCGCCCTTCTAGTTTGACTGACAGCTGAGTTTTTTTTTTCTAATTCAATCTATCAAAACACCACAAAATGACCAGCACAGGGTTGTGATTATTCTGCTCTTCATTTGTTTATCGCCTGGATATAATAGAGTATAGAAATCCACTACAACAAGGAAAATCTGTAGAAGTCAAATATTGTTTAGTTTTTGTCCTTTTTATGTTGAAAGAGTGCTTCAAGTGCGCTATAAATGCTTTCTTAGGTCAGAGTTATCACATGAAGTACAGACAGGATGGATAGTCAGAGACAGACAGACAGACAGGATGGACAGGATAGATGAACAGACACAGTTCTATTCTGGTTTTCGGGTTTCTTCTAGTCTCAGTACATGTCAATTATAGATTGGTAGTAGAATATTTACCAGTCCACTCTGGGTTTAGATTCAGGATCTATCATTAGATCATCGGGTTAGTTCATATGAGATTCTATTTTGTTAGTGAATTACCCGGTGAGATTTTAACAGCGTTTAACACTCGCATATAAACACACACGGGGTGGAACATATCAGCACTGAGACAAAAATAAAATCAGTTTTTTTGCTTTGTTTTTTGTTTTTTAGGAATCTGATTTATTATTGAGGTTTGGGTTCAGCACGAGAGACGCAGCAACAAGGTAACCACCAGAACGCCAAGATATCAACACAACTTTGATACAGTGAACAGAATGCTGTCTCTGTGTGTGTGTGTGTGTGTGTGTGTGTGTGTGTGTGTGTGTGTGTCATGTTCTCCGTCTTAAAAATTAAAGATTTTACAGACATTTACAGCATTGCGCAAAGAGGGGAAACAACAATCAACAAATCCATCAGAAAGAATCCGTTATATCAATCACATCAATAACCATTCATTATATCAATCACATCATTCAAAACCATCATATCAAATCACATCCATCATATCACATCCATCACCGTCCATCATATCAATCTCATCATCACTATCCATCATTACATCACATCACTCAGATCTATCATGTCATTCACACCATACACATCAAACACATTCACATCCATCACATTCACATCACCCAGATTCATCAATACATTCACACCCATCACACCACCCACATCATACAACAGACAGCAAGCCGAGCTGAGCGTGGACACATGTGTGGGGACGTGTATCGATAGCTGATTACTAAAAAATAGGGATGAACTGAGAGTGCGTGTGTGTACCCCAGCATGATTACTGCTTGGTGAACCCATCGCCTGTTGCCTTGTTCTTCCACCCTGAGCCAGCGAGTCTGCTCCAACATCCATCACATCATTCAATTCCATCACATCCCACCACCCACATCTCATTACATCACACCACCCACACCCACATCTCCTCATTCACACCACCCACACCCACATCTCATCATTTACACCACAATCACCCACATCTCATCATTCACACCAGCCACATCTCATCATTTACACCACCCACATCCACGTCTCATCATTCACATCACATCTCACCACCCACACCCACATCACACCATTCACACCACCCACACCCACATCTCATCATTCACACCACCCACACCCACATCTCATCATTCACACCACCCACATCCACATCTCACCTCTCACATCACCCACACCCACATCTCATCATTCACATCACCCACATCCACATATCATTTACAGTACCCACATCCACATCTCACTATTCACACCACCCACACCCACATCTCATCATTCACACCACCCACACACCCCCAGCGAGTCTGCTACAACATCCATCACATCATTTATTTCCATCCAATTACACCACCCACACCCACATCCCATCACCCACACTCACATCTCATCACATCACACCACCCACATCCACATCTCATCATTCACACCACCCACACCCACATCTCATCATTCACACCACCCACACCCACATCTCATCATTCACACCACCCACACCCACATCTCATCATTCACACCACCCACACCCACATCTCATCATTCACACCACCCACACCCACATCTCATCACATCACACCACCCACACCCACATCTCATCATTCACACCACCCACATCCACATCTCATCATTCACACCACCCACACCCACATCTCATCATTCACACCACCCACATCCACATCTCATCATTCACACCACCCACACCCACATCTCATCATTCACACCACCCACATCCACATCTCATCATTCACACCACCCACATCCACATCTCATCATTCACACCACCCACATCCACATCCACATTACATACTGGCAGCATACAGTGTTCACTTCAAACATGTTCTTGAAAGTGAAATGGAAAAAAAAAATCGGAATAAAACATAAAACAAAGAAAACGTGAGAAAGCATCGGTGTAAAGAAGGACAGACAGACAGACAGACAGACAGACAGACAGACAGACAGACAGACAGACAGACAGACAGACAGACACACAAGCTGAATAATGTAACAGTGGTTCCAAGGCTATGTTCCAATCCAATTTTATAATTATATTTAAATAATGCACCCTCATCCACTTCTCCTAGAACCTCAAATCCTCTCCGGCACCATCTTGTATGATTTATTTATTTTTTAAATCAGCGCTTAATTCAGTTACGACTCTGTGAGCATAATTTACCCAGAATGCTCTGTTGAAATACGAGTTTTCCTTGTTTTTTTTTTATTTTTAGGGAAAAAAAAACAAAATCAAATCAGTTTACAGTCATATATAAAAACTAACTCTAACCAACAAACCAACAAGTAATCAAAGTAAACAAACTACTAAACAAATAAAAGAAAAAACTAAACATTGTAATCTCAATTAATAATATATATAAAAAAAAAATGCAATGTAGAAAAAAAATGCAAAACACCAAAACACAAATATATAAACTAAATATCAAATGCAGTAACACTTTACGTTAAGGCTTTATAACCTCGTTAACATTAATTATTTACGTGTTCTAATTAGTTTATATATTTATGTTATTTAATTAACACCATTCGGTTAAAGGAGCCTTAATGCAAAATAATAATAAAATATAACCATCATGACCGATTTCTTAGACGTTTGCGCTCGCGTGTGTGTGTGTGTTCCTGAAGTTAGTCATTATGATTGTGGGAGCGTGGCTAAGTTACACCCATGTCCACGTATATTGTGTTTAGTCCCTCTCATTGACTCGTTGGGTTATTATCTTGTAATTACAGCTTTATTACACAGTAATAAGGGCTCGGACTCACACCCACTGTGCTGTGAGTGTTACACACCTCAGGAGAAGAAAACAAGGGCACACTTCGGAGGAATAAAACACGAGATTGGAACAAAGCCAGGAAAATTACACAATCAATTATAACAATAATAATAAAAAATAAATTCTTAAAAAAAAAATTACAACGTTACAGTGTTTTGTGGATCTGAAGGAAATTTCAGCATTGCACACACACACCCACACTGATTCACTCACTCGCTCTTATACTCACTCACACAGTCGCTCACACTTTCTTGAGCTTAGCTTGGTTGTAAGGAAGAGTTTTGATTATTTATCCCATCTAAAAATTAACAAACATTTAGAAAGAAAAACATTAAATCTGGACTGTAAAACACACACACACACACACACACACTCTTTCTCTCTCTGTAGCAATGTGTCCTATGTGCCATTAAAGAAACCTTAACAAGCAAACAATACAAAAGCAAAGAAACTCTGCGCTGTAGTCCCGTTATGGTTTACCCGTTTCATCAAAGGAGCAGGAAAAAATGAAGTCAGGCGTGTGCCGATGAGCGGTTTGACGCTACACTGCGATATTCAGAACACACAAAGTGGCTGTTATGGAGAACGAGAAGAGGAACGCACTGGGATAGGAGGCGAGTCCACTCCAGAAAATCTATTTAAAAAAAACAAAAAAAAAAAACAAAAAAAAAAACAACGAAGCCACCTGAGATCAGAACACAAAGTAGAGACGAGTAGGAACTGAGGTCTTACCGCCTTAAAAAAAGAGGAAAAAAAAAAGCATTTCAGAGCGAGCGAGTTGAAAAGTTCCGATGGCGATACGAAGTCATTTTATCACCCGTCATGTCCAACCTGGAACATGGCGTGAGAGACACTACCATTGTGATGTAAAGAAGAAAAACATCGCTTTAGAAAATTTTTCTAACTTTATACAGGTAGTCCCCAAGTTATGATGGAGATAATATGGTAAGTGGAGACATGGTCCAGCCTACCCAGGAGTCTTAAAGAATGGTGATCACTGTGGGGTATTATACTGTCATTTATTAATTATGTTACAAATTACAGTAGCCAATTTAACAAAACAGTGCAATTTACACTACCATAAATGAACTTTGCAGTATGTGTATATACACACACACACACACACACACACACACACACACACACACACACACACACACACACACACAGTAATCCCCCATTTATCGATTTGGTTACGTTCCAAAACTGCCCATGATAAACAGACGCCACTCCAAAAACGCTATTTTATGTATACAGTACTGTACTGTATTAACATTTTACTTCATTTAATAATTACTAATTATATTTTTTATTAATAAATGTCATTATTTCAACATAAAACCAATCCCCTGTAAGTTTTTTGGTCTATCGTGCTGTCCACGAGAGACGGGGAAAATCAGCCAAACTAATTAGTTATGTGGCGAATGCAATTCCGTGATAAACCGGAGGCGCGAGATTCGAACCGCGGTAAAGCTGGGGATTACTGTATATATGTGGCAGCGGCCGTGTGCACGAGCGGAGGTTGCAGTCGGACTCAAACTGCTTCAGGGATAAAAAGGAGGGAGACAAGAGTTAAGCTTGGGTTTTGAAACACCTAAAACACAAACGCTCCAACAACGAGACAGCTGAACTCCGTTGACCGCTGGCGAGAGAAAGGCATCTCACAAGACGGGAGTTCCGTACATCCTGGCAGCGTCCCGACGTATCATAAAAAATTTAAATGGCGCACAAACGTTTGTATATTTTTTTTTTTACAATCTTCATCAAAAAATCATAAGAGGAACCATCGTAAATCGGGGGCTACCTGTACATGAACTTGAGGAACAGTCAGGAACTCTACAGAGTCTGAACTTTATTAGAGTTCCTGCGACACACACACCTGAAGCAGAACGACGGCGCCCAGCGCACATGGTGTCGGACGTGAAGCATTATCCGTGTGATTAGTTTCAGCACACAGTTACGTTAGCGGCCCCAGAAACGGACACACGGACAGATTATTTATTTTGAAGGAACACGACAGTGAAGTGCCTGGTTTCTGCGTACTTCTTGTACCTCACTGTGGTGTTGTGTTACGCTGCCATGGCACCTAGCAGGCAACCCCTGATTGGAACACCCACTAACACAACGACCAATCAGAGGGCTCGGAACCTCAGCTTCCTGATCAGGTTGTTGGTTTTTCTTTTTATCCTGTAATTCCCCCAAATTGTTGCGATATAAAACCGCAGCCTTGGCACACATCTAACGGAAACGTAGCAAAACAAAAAGCGTCTGAGCTGCAGGGATCTTACTGAGAGTTAACGATTCCTATGGCAAGGCCAATAGTGCATAAAGGTTTTCTTTTTTTTTTTTTCTTTCGTTTTTAATATTTTATAAGATTTAGGTTTTTTTTTTTTTTTAACATTTAATAACAAGCTGCATTTGATACAGACTTTTTTTTTTTTTTACACAATTGCACTTCAAAAACAAATATACAAATACACACGATGATGTGAATCAAAATTAATTACAGCCCAAAAAAAAAAGAGACAGATATGAAAAAAAATAAAGGAATAAAACGTCCGGTTGTGAGTGTAGATGAGTCTAAAGGGATGATTCCCTCGTCCCTCTTCTTCGGGTGGCGTCCCGTTGTTTCTGCTGTGCGTGTGTGTGTGTGTGTGTGTGTGTGTGTGTGTGTGTGTGGGGAGCTGGAGCAGTCGTGGGGAAGGTGTGTATGTTGTTAAACGCTACCACACGTCATCAGCGGACGCAGAGTCCTTTAGTGAGAGAAGAGGAAGAAGAGCAGCCATGTGAGATGCCACTTAGCGACAACTCTGCGTCTGTGTGTGTGTAGTGTTGCTTTACATGTTACTGTAATGATAAAGGGAACACTGGATGGTCATACGGTCAATTCCTGTACTGAGCTAAGCTTCTGGACCAATCAGATTGCAGCATCAGGAGAACTAAACACTGTGTGCTTAAAGATGTCTCGTTTTAAGGGTTAACGAGCTGTAATTAGTTTGTTAATGTGTCCTGTCCCTCCCTCGCACACACACATTCAAGATGCTCAATCAGGTGTGTTTAACGTGGATGTGAAGTGTATAACCCTGTTTCAGTGATATTAGTAATAATTTATATGCCAACAGAATACACAATATTGTAAGTTTACACTTAATACATGCCTGCACACACACACACACACACACACACACACACACACACACACACATTTACTCACTGTGTCCTCATTCCTGTAGGGGTTGAGTTTGTTATATACTGCTTCAATAACGCTCCGCCTATAAAATTAAATAAATAAATCAGTCAGTCATTTATGCCTGTCTTTCTCTATCTCTTTCTCTCTCTCTCTCTCTCTCTCTCTCTCTCTCTCTCTCTCTCTCTCTCTCTCTCTCTCTCTCTCTCTCTCTCTCTCTCTCTCAGAGTGAGCTAGCCACTGCAAATCAAACTAATTAATATTCATTATCACACCGATCTGGGCTTCTGATTGGGTCAACCGATACACTGGGGAAAGCTTTAGATCTCAATAACAGCAATTCTGTACATCTGAACACAGTCTCATGCCTCTCTGAGCGTTCCTACACTTTTTTTTATTGCAAAATTCCATACTTTTCCAGACTCAAATCTACAGACTTAAACATTTTCCAGACCATATTCAACATCTAAAAATGCTCTCCAAAGTGTATATATAATATTCTGGAGCTCAGCTGGCGAGGGGGTCCAGTAAATAAACCCTCGTCGCCAGCTGAGGTCTAGACAATTATATACCTAAAACACGAATTTATGATTTTTGCCCGCCTGAAGAAATGAGTTTAGACAACATTTTTTTTATTGGACACATTATAAATGAATTATTATAAGTAATAAGAAAAGAAAAAAAAGAAAGAAAAAAGACAAAGCTTTTGTTTCTGCTGAACTGAGATCACAGATCATAAGTAATGACCGCATACATCACTGGTTCAAAAAGATTATGTTTAACATTGCTGTCTTCTACGCTTTCATTTGCACTGGAAAAATATCATCAGCAATATCATTCAGAAACACAACCAAGCAAATAAAGTGCCAGTGTTTGAAAAATGAAAAAGTGCAAGAAACCCTTTAAGTCCATAAAAATGTAAATAACCTCATATGAAAATGTAATTCAATTCAAAATCTTTAAGTGAACTTAAAGGAGGAATCATTTAGAAAAACTCGGTTTTCAGCATCAACTCTCCTTATTTTTTGAGAATTGCATTGTTTTCCATTGTGGTGAGAGTAGGGAGCAGGTTACGAAGAGCCTGGAGGGGTGGAGGTACATGCTGGAGAGAGGGGGAATAAAAGTCAGTAAGAGTAAGACAGAGTACATGTGTGTAAATGAGAAGGAGAGCAGTGAAGTGGTGCAGTTGCATGAAGAAGAGGTGGAGAAGGTGGAGGAGTTCAGGTACCTGGGGTCAACAGTGCAAAGTAATGTAGAGTGTGTTAAAGAAGTGAAGAAAAGAGTGCAGGCAGGGGGGAGTGGGTGGAGAAAAGTGGCAGGAGTGATTTGTGATAGAAGAGTGTCTGCGAGAGTGAAAGGAAAAGTTTATAAGACTGTGGTGAGACCTGTGATGTTGTATGGTTAAGATACATTGAGTAAAAGACAGGAGGTGGAGCTGGAGGTAGCAGAGCTGAAGATGTTGAGGTTTTCATTGGGAGTGACGACGATGGACAGGATTAGAAATGAGTTTATTAGAGGGTTTTGGTGACAAGGTGAGGGAGGTGAGATTAAGATGGTTTGGACATGTACAGAGGAGGGACATGGGGTATATTGGTAGAAGAATGCTGAGCATGGAGCCACCAGGAAAGAGGAAAAGAGGAAGACCAAGGAGGAGGTTCATGGATGTGGTGAGGGAAGACATGCAGGTAGTTGGTGTAAAAGAGGCAGATGTAGAGGACAGGGTGGTATGGAGACGGATGATCCGCTGTGGTGACCCCTAATGGGAGCAGCCAAAAGAAGAAGAAGAAGCAGCATTTTTTTTCACTTAATGAAAGTTTCTTCCGTTTTTACGCATTGTTCTCTGCTGCCTTCACTGCACATCTGATCATAGCAACAATGCGCATAGTAACTCTACGTCTCTACTGAGCAGACCTGGATGTGCTTGATATAAATATTATTTTATTAGAGCAGTGGTCCCGAACCCCCGGGCTGCGGACTGGCACCGTGGCGCAAAAAAGTTTGGGGACCGATGTATTAAAGAATAGCGTTTGGCATATATTTATTTCATCTTGTGGTCCGCCAATACTCAGTGTTCTTTTTCCTCCACATACTAATCCAGACCTGGCAATCACTCAAATATAATTCCATATTTTTTTTTTTTAATGTGTAGAAACCCTGCTCTCTGGTGCAGTGCATTCATACTGCCACAATACAACATTCTGCTGTGATATTTAATTCAGTGTGTGTGTATGAGATATCCTTACTTGCTGGCCAGCTCTCCGCCAGGCGGTAAGTTTGGGATGCTCTCTGACGCCAGCGCTCGCATCACCTGCAGAAGATCTGGCACTCCGTCGTCATTCTGCTTCTTTAGGATCTCTACAGAGAGAGGAACAGGGAGACAAGTGTGTGGTCATAGGAGTGTGAAATAAAATACATAGCTGGCTGCACGTTGGAACCTCACACGGTATTCCATACCCTCTACTCGGTTCTCCAGGTATTTGTCGAGTTCTGCTTCTCTCTTCACGGCCTCGGGAGAAACCTTCGGCGCCCCGCTAAAGCACACCAACACCACACTCATGTTGTCTCTGCTTCCCTGGAATCATCACAGAAACGGAAGACATCTTTAGCATTAGGTCTACAAGCGCCTTCTCCTGTCATTTATATATCTACAAGCTCCTTCTCCTGACACTCAGTTGTCTACAAGCTCCTCCTCCTGTCATTTAAAGATCTACAAGCTCCTATTCCTCTTACTCTACTCCTCTTACTCAAATGTCTACATGCTCCTTTTCCTGACACTCAGATGTCTACAAGCTCCTCCTTCTGACACTCAGATGTCTACAAGCTCCTCCTCTTACTCAGACGTCTACAAGCTCCTCCTCCCGACACTCAGACGTCTACAAGCTTCTCCTCCCGACACTCAGACGTCTACAAGTTACTCCTCCCGACAATAAGACTTCTACAATTTCCTTCTCCTGACCCTCAGATGTCTACAAGTTGCTTCTGCTGGCACTCAGATGTCTACAAGCTCCTTGTCCTCCATCGATGCAGTGTGAGTTGCAGGTTTTCTCCTCACCTTGTACAGACAGGTATCAACGATCTCGTTACACACTCTCTCCAGGTCGTCTGTGACCTGCAGTCTCGAGCGTACGAAGTCACACAGCTCCTCATTGGCCATCACGTCCCAGATGCCGTCGCAGGCCAGAACGATGAATTCGTCCTCAGCTTCACACCGCTCAATGGCGTAAACCTCAGGCTCGGGAGAAACAAGCTGCTCCGTGGGTCCTTTACCACTCACACACTTGTAGTCGAAATCGCCAAGAGCTCGAGACACAGCGAGAGAGCCGTTGACGCGCTGGACAAGGACATAATGAAATAACACTCAGAAATAATAAGGCTTCCAACATCAGTATAAAACGCTAACACTAGTCTTGTGTGGTGTTGTGATGAATGCGTGCTCACCTGGATCATGACGGATCCCCCTGCGTTCTGGATGCGCTGTTTCTCCAGCGGGTTGCTGGGTTTGTGGTCCTGTGTGGAGAAGTGCACGGCGCCGGCGCGGCTCAGCAGCCCCCGAGAGTCGCCGCAGTTAATTAGGAAGATACGACGTGGCGAGATCATGGCACCCACCGCCGTCGAGCCGCTCCGGTTTCGCTCGGACATCTCCCGCATGTGCTCATCAATCTGCAGGAAGCCGGTCCTGATCCCTGATTTGACGCGCTCCACATTAGGCTCCTCCTCCCCTCCACTGCCCCCCTGAACCCCAGTACATCAGACATTCGACACTGAGCGACTGTTTCACTTGATTTTGCTGTATGCGTGCAGGTGTGTCTGTCTGTGTGAGTAAGAGAGGCTCACCTGGAAGTCACGGTTGCTGGTGATGTGCTCTAGCAGGTGTTCACAGCAGTATCGGGCGACCTGAGAACCGGCGTGTCCGTCGTACACGGCGAAGAAGGACCATGGCTGGAGACCGTGCGGGAGGCCGATGACGGCCGTGTGAGCGTCCTCCATCTCCACACGCCAACCCTGCATGCTGCTCACGCCGTAGCGCAGCCCGTTGCCCTCGCCGTGAATGTTCTGCTTCTCCATCTTCGGCTTGTCCAGGAACGCACCCATCACTCACGGCTCACACACACCTGGAGTCACAGATGGAGCGCGATCAGTACTACGACTACCAAAAAGGCCTGTTCGTATCCTTCCAAATGATATTTTAAATCCATGCATTCGGCAAATTATCCCTTACTCCACCAATCTGTTTAACTGCGTATCCATCTTTCTATCTACAGGAAACACTTTACTAGACCAATCTATCCATCGATCGATCCGGTCATTTATACATCACCGATCTTCATTTCACTTTATCAACTTATTCATCCATCTACTTACATATTCCCTCAATCCTTTCATCCATCTACTGGTCTATCGCACATATCCATCATCATTATTATACACACACACACACACACATAAGACACACTGGTCGTCCTTGTATGGCAGGGAGATTACCTCTGGTTCTCTCTCTCTCTCTCTCTCTCTCTCTCTCTCTCTCTCTCTCTCTCACACACACACACACACACACACACACACACACACATATATATATATATATATATATATAAATAAAGATATAAATACACACCACTTGCACTTAAAATAGCGAGCTTTATCCACAGTTTCTCACACACAGAGAAACATAGAAACACACACACGTCTGCAGTTTACTGTAAATAATAGGCAAATGATGTATTTGGTATTTGTTGACTGTGTGCGTGTCTGATTTCCGTAAACTATTTCATTATGTGTTCAAAAAAATGAAAGAAAAAAAAAAGGCCTGTAATCCAGTCGCGTAACTCGTTTCTTTCATTGGTGTCGTGTTTATTTCCATTTGATTGAAATGAACGCATTACGTAATGGCCTGCGTTTTTTTCCCCCGTCCGCATTCCGACAGGTCCCGCCCCCTCGTCCCTGATTGGCTAATACAACCCCGCCCCCTGCACCGGATTGGCCAGTCTGATATACGTGCGGGTAAAGGGAGACTTTCTCAGCAAATCCCAGCATAAACAGGGGGTGTTTGTAGGAATACGGGTGGGAAACGGAATGAAAAAATGGTCAAGTGTCAAAAATTGGACGGTTTGTAACAAATTGAGAGCTGTGTGTGTTAGGAGGAGAAAATCTACACAAGTTAAAATCTAATAAAATACACTACCGGGAGTACACTAACGAGACTAGTCGTTAGCTCGTGTTAGCTAAGTGACGGCTTAAAAACTTCATATAGATTTAAAAAAAAAAAAAAACTAAAAATATCTTACCGTAAATCTAGGAAGGTGTGAAAGTCGTCAGTACTAAATGAGGGAAGTGTGGAGACAGCGGTGAGGTAAAGAGCTGAGCTCGGAGGCGGACAGGAGCGCTGAGGTAAAGTGTTCAGTCAGTGACAGCGCGGCTCTTCCCGCCGTTTATCAGCCTGCTGTGCATCCTCCAGCTTTACTTACTCATCGGAATGCGAATCTAACCCGCCGCTAAACGAGATTTCTGTATAAAACGTGGTGCTGCGCTCCCCCCGGCCTCCAGCGCGTAAACAACCCCACCAACGGCCAGCGCCAGGACCCGGATGTACAACCAACAGAGCTGCTACCCTCTCCCACTGACGTCATCAAGCCGTCGGACCCGGATGTGGCCTCCTGCGCGCCAATGGAATTTATTTTAAATATTCATAGGAAAAAACATATAAAATTAATAAATAAAACATAAAATAAACATATAAAACATTGTTATTTTATGTTTGTTTTATTTGTTATTTAAACAAAGTAAACAATAAAATAAACATCAAATAAACATACAAAATATAAACATTAAGCATAAAATATAAACATATCAAATAAACATCGACAATATATATAAACACAAATATAAAATAATGTTTTTATTCATTATAGATCATTTATATATTATGCCAGTGTTCCCCAAACACATTTAATATTAAAAATGCCTCTGTACTTTAGAATGAAATTCTGCTTGAACTAGGAGACCCAAACCTGTTCCAGCAACGTTCCTGTGCACAAAGCCATGAAGATCTGCTTTCCATAGGTTGGAGTGGAAGATCTGTTATAGAGCTTCAACCCTATTGAACACCTTGGGATGAATGTGAACACTGACTGCACCCCAGACCGCCTCACCTCACCTACATCACTTCCTGACTTTACTAACATTCTTGTATCTGAAAGAATCTGCACAAATCTCCATAAGCACACTCCAACATCTGGTGAAACATCTTCCCAGAAGAGTGACGCTTACTATACACACCACTTCATCAAGAACAAGATCATGTTAAATATTTGTAACTACTACTGAATATACAGTTGTGCAATCATTAATATATTTTTCTTATTTATTTTGACGTTTATCTAAAGTGGTGCAATGTACTGTATATTAAATCCGTTTTTTATGTAGTTGAAATCTCTTCAAAATGATTTACACACAAACACACATTTGTTGGCTGCGCAAACAAAAATCATACATTATATAATAAATTAAACTGCAAGAGAATTTAAACGTGTTAATAATCAATTTATAATAAATGATCAATAGTAACAATAATAATAATTATTATTATTATCAGTAGTAGGAGATCTGCAATGAAGTGTTTCTATCAGCTTGACCATCCTAGTAAATAAAAGTTTTAAATGTGCAGTTAAAAAAAATATTTGTTTTACTTCCGACAACACTGATGACGTATGAGCTCGTTTTTTTTTCAACTATATAACGAGTTTTTATATATATATATATATATATATATATATATATATATATATATATATATATATATATATATATATATATAAAATAAATGTTCTTTTTATTGTTGTTTTATACAAATCTTAACAATAAGTCGCGAATTAAACAACAAAGACAGACAGCGGCAGGTTTTTATCCCGGAAGTCGGGTTCGGACTTTGACTTATTCCCACTTCCGGGCCAGGGTGTACGCGCGCCGCATAGTCAGGTGTTGCGGTTGAAGGTTGGACAGGTGTTTATAGGAATCCTGTGGTGTTGTGTGAGCGGAGGCTGATGTGGTGACTGAGTGTGTGTACTAGTCTGTAATGAGAAGAGGAGATGGAGGTGTGTGTGTGTTCTGTGCTCTTGCTGTGTGTGGGGATTTATCTGACACTGCAGCTCCTCCGCTTCATCATCGCAGATGCTGATTTCACACTGCTGTGGGCCGCTGCAGTGGGGACAAGACCAGGTAATAATCACTGCACTTATCACCTCACTCATACCACACATCATCGCTCTCAACACCACCACCACTCTCATCACTCACCTCACTCATCAGCACCACCACCACTCTCATCACTCACCCCACTCATCACCACCACCACTCTCACTCACCCCACTCATCACCACCACCACTCTCACTTACCCCACTCATCACCACCACCACTCTCATCACTCACCCCACTCATCACCACCACCACTCTCATCACTCACCCCACTCATCACCACCACCACTCTCATCACTCACCCCACTCATCACCACCACCACTCTCATCTCTCACCCCACTCATCACCACCACCACTCTCATCTCTCACCCCACTCATCACCACCACCACTCTCATCTCTCACCCCACTCATCACCACCACCACTCTCATCTCTCACCCCACTCATCTCTCACCCCACTCATCACCACCACCACTCTCATCTCTCACCCCACTCATCACCACCACCACTCTCATCTCTCACCCCACTCATCACCACCACCACTCTCACTCACCCCACTCATCACCACCACCACTCTCACTTACCCCACTCATCACCACCACCACTCTCACTTACCCCACTCATCACCACCACCACTCTCACTTACCCCACTCATCACCACCACCACTCTCACTCACCCCACTCATCACCACCACCACTCTCATCACTCACCCCACTCATCACCACCACCACTCTCACTCACCCCACTCATCACCACCACCACTCTCATCACTCACCCCACTCCTCACCACCACCACTCTCACTCACCCCACTCCTCACCACCACCACTCTCACTCACCCCACTCATCACCACCACCACTCTCATCTCTCACCCCACTCATCACCACCACCACTCTCATCTCTCACCCCACTCATCACCACCACCACTCTCATCACTCACCCCACTCATCACCACCACCACCACTCTCATCACTCACCTCAATCATCACCACCACTCACCCCACTCATCACCACCACCACTCTCATCACTCACCTCAATCATCACCACCACTCACCCCACTCATCACCACCACCACTCTCATCACTCTCTTCACTCAATACCACCACCACTCTCATCACTCACCACACTCATCACCACCATCACTCACCACACTCATCACTCACCCCACTCATCACCACCACCACTCTCACTCACCCCACTCATCACCACCACCACTCTCACTCACCCCACTCATCACCACCACCACTCTCATCACTCACCCCACTCATCACCACCACCACCACTCTCATCACTCACCTCAATCATCACCACCACTCACCCCACTCAATACCACCACCACTCTCAACTTACTTACATACCCCACTCACCACCATCACACCCATCACTCACCCCACTCATCACCACCACTTACTCACATACCCCACTCATTGCCACCACCACACTGCATTAACCATCACACTCACCACCACTCTTATACCCCACTCAATTAATCATCACACTCACGACCACTCTCAGCTTTCATCATAATTTTATGTGTACCTATTAGATGGAATTAAACACTTCTACACCAGAGCAGTGGAGGGCTAAAAAGTGACTGAACAAACACCTCATATAAAACAGTCTGGAGAGCAGAGCAGAGCTGGATTAATAATGAATCCTGGGTGTTAATAAGTTCTCCTCACTGCATGCTCCTGTGTGTTGCAAAACACCTCCACATCCGTCCTGTTGAGCTGGAAATCACACTGCCGTGTGTGGAGTTTAGCAACAACTGCTGGTGAATTTCTTTACACACTGTGTAGAAATAGAGAGAGGGAGGGAGAGACTGAAAACTGAGAACAGGTTTAACAACACATAAGCTACAGAGGAAAAAGAAAGACTAACCTGAACATCAGTCATATGACGAGCTGAAATAAATAAGCATTCCTTGGATGGAGATAACATTTACATATACTGTATAATGCGTGCACGTGTTTTCAGGAACATGATTATTTTGCAGTCTATCTATTTGTCAGTCTGTATGTCTCTGTCTGTCTGTGTCTATCAATCTGTCTTGTGGAAAACACTTATGGCAGATCTTTAAGGGTTCCCTCAAGAAAAATAAACAGAAGAACTAACATGAAGAACATCTGACTTGTTATCCTCTATCTCCATTCATTTACTCATCTGTATATCCCTCTGATTGTTCGGTTTCTGTGTGTGATGAAGGCATAGCTCTAAAGCAGAAGGTGATATGGATCACTGGAGCGTCCAGTGGGATCGGCGAGGAGCTGGCCTATCAGCTGGCTGCTGTCGGAGCTCGACTCGTGCTGTCTGCACGCCGAGAGAACGAGCTGCACAGAGTCAGGAGGAAGTGTTTGGGTAAAGATGCGGTGTTTACTGACTATTTCTTCATATATTCTAGGTATACTCCTGATCATGATGGTGGTGGTTTTTGTTTTTTTTTACTCTCAGAGCTGTCCTCTTTAAAAGAGAAGGATATTTTCGTCCTTCCTCTCGACTTGTTGGAGCGATCGACTCACAGAGAGAAAACCGATGCCGTTCTGCAGCACTTTGGCCAGGTGGGGCTCTTACCAGCATTTCTATAATTATTTTACATTTACATAATTATTTTTTAATTTTTAAAGTGCTGATTTGTAAACGTTATGTTTTATGTTGCAGATAGACGTTCTGGTGAATAACGGTGGGCGGAGTCAGCGCTCTCTCTTCATTGACACGGACATCGATGTTTATGGCGGTCTGATGGAGCTCAACTTCCTGGGAAGCGTCTCACTCACTCAGCACGTCCTGCGCCACATGATCTGCCGCGGCGACGGAATCATAGCGACCGTTAGCAGCATCGTGGGCCTGGTGGGGGCGCCGTTGTCCACCGGATACTCGGCCAGCAAACACGCACTGCAGGTGAGAGAGGGAAAGATGCAGACATGATGGAGAGAAATAAGAGATATACGAGGTGGTACCAAAGTTTCGAGACTCTCTCTATTGACAAGAAAGTACTTTACTGCATTTACACACTTAAAATAGTCCCCTTGGACAGCAATACAGCACTCTGGAATGTGTCCAGACAGTCTTCTTTTGGAAGAGTGTCAAGCAGCTTCTGTGATTCGCGCTGGATCTCCGCAGTGATGTAAAAAAGGTGACCTTTGAGCTGGATCTCTATCTTTGGGAAGAGGGCGAAGTCCGCAGGAGCCAAATCTGGCCAGTAGGGTGGGTGTGGAGGTGAGATCATGTTGTTTCCGGTGAGATATAAGGAGAGCTTGGTGACGTGGAGCATTGAAAAAATTTTTTACATGCCACAGATCCGGTTGCTTTTGCCAAATGTCCTCCATAAGACGTGGTAACGCACGTTGTAAGAACAGCACCAGCTGCACAGCTCCCCATTTACACAGGACAATGACTGTTCGTTTACTGAATAATAAAAGTGGGTGCTCCCTGTGACTGTGCATGCACCTTGTGCTGCCATCTGTTAGCCTGTTACAAAACTAGTCTCTAAGCTTTTTGATACCACCTTGTATATACAGTGCCTTGCAAAAGCAATCACACCCTGAACAATTCCTATGCAAGATATTTTCACAAAAATCATTGATTTTGAGTTCCAGTGTTTTTCAAATCAATTATTGAATGAAACTGAATGAAATTTTAGTGCACTATTGATAACTCAGTTATACAAGGTTATTGGTGAAGGGGTGTGAATACTTTTAAAGGGTAGATTGTATATCAATACATTTCTGCTTTTTTTTCTTCCCTCTCAAGGGTTTCTTTAACTCCCTGAGGACCGAGCTGACAGATTACCCAAACATCACCATCAGTACCATCTGTCCCGGGCCGGTCATGTCCCAAATCGTCAACAACGCCTTCACTGAGCAAGTCAACAAAGTAACAACAAACGCACAATGATGGGGCATCTCTATTTCTTCTCATATACATCACATTCACATAAAGCACAGCCTTAATGTAGCAGCGATTGTACACGTATATGTACTTATTATATTCTTACTCTTGCTGTGTGGTGAAGTTGATGTCTGACGCTGGAGATCAGTCCCATAAGATGACGACCGAGCGCTGCGTGCGTCTGATCCTGGCAGGTCTGTCCAACCGTGTGAAGGAGATGTGGATCGCTCAGCAGCCGTTCCTGCTCTTCTTCTACTTGTGGCAGTATACGCCCACCCTCGCCTGGTACATCACCAACCTGCTCGGCAGGAAACGGGTGCAGAACTTCAAAGCTGGACTGGTAAGAGAAAACGCATGCTACACACCTTGACACATTGTAGGTTCAGACTTCCTGCTCTTAGGAACAGTGAGTAAATATTGCTGCATGTACTTCCTGTTGATAATTACTAATTAACTAATAACTAATTTATTTATTTTGCAGGACGCAGACACGGCGTATTTTATCAAGCCTAAGGACAAGACCAAATGAGAACCTGCACTGATTAACTGTACTGTAGTGCTGTATATGTTACTGGATATATTTTATGCAAAAACAAAGTAAACACCCCTCTCAGTTTAGCTACACATGCGTTAACTCTAGTTTGCAGGCTGGTTTTGAGCTCCGGCTTCCCGCTTCAGAAAAAAAGCAAATTCAGCATGTGAGATTTTAGATTTTTCTACAGTATTATATTTCTGTTTTGAATTTTCTCAGATAAATAATAAAAAAAAAGTGTGCGCACTACAAAGCTGGGTCTTTACTGTGTTTTTAAATTTCATCGTTTTAGAGTTGACAAAAAAAGGATTAAAAAAGTTAAGGTTAACTGTCCGGACTGGTGTCTGTTTTCTGTCTAGTCATTTTTTTTAAGAGAACTTTAGAGAAGTGCATTAGTTTGACAATTCAGTTTATTTTGTAGCTCCAGTAGAAAAGTGCTGCTGAAAGGCTGGAAAAGGCGGAGCATTAAAACAGCTTTAACACTCTTCAGTATGTCATAACCAGAAGGTTAATGTTGTGTGTTTGAGAGTTTGTGTTTAAATGTTTGAGACGTGCAATTTGTGTTGATGTCCCCCATTTATACACACACAGGCTGAAAATCTCAGTCCATTAGCTTACACTCTTCAGTCCAAGAGGTATGTGTGTGTGGTGAAACATGCATCAGTTACAGATGTGTCCTGAAGTCATGATTGTCATGAATGAATATCATGATTGCTGCACACACTGATTTGAAATCTGACATATTTATGGACACAGTCAGAAGCAGGTGAGGTGTGTGGGGCTGCAGGAGTAGATAGGGTAACCCAGCGGTGGCTCAGCAGCCTGCACTGTCAGGTTCCTCAGCAGGAGTGTGTGAGCCTGAATGCTGTAGCGCTCCTCGTCATCGTTGGTGGCGTAGAGCAGCTCCCAGGATAGATTGGCCCACTGACCGCGCACACACTCCTCACACAGCGCCCCCAGCTGGAATACACACTCCTGCAGCGACAGCACGCGGCCCGTATATGAACCCTGTGCAGGGAGAAATCAGAAATAGGGTGAGAGAAAGAATGTAAATCTGTAAAGGGGTGTGACGGAGGGGGAAAAAAAGAGAATGTAAAAGTGTGATCACCATGGTGATATCGTGGCCAAGTGAGAACAGGAAGGGTTTCTCCTGTAGAACTCCATCGTGCCAGCCTCTCTCTGTTGCCATGCCGATGAACCAGTGATGGTGATAATGATGCAGGGTGGAGTGAAGCTCCTCCTCACTTTCCATTGGCCCTAGAGATGCCTGGTCTATCAGCAGCTTTACACTGTACCTACATGCACACACACACTTTTTACACTTTTATCACGACTAAAGAAATACATGAAATGTTTTCACTGGGGCATTAATTTTTTCTTTTAATTTAATTTTTTTGTGTGAAATAACACACCCACCCACAAACAACCACCCACCTACACCTCCACACCACAGCCACACACACCCTCTAACTCACACAATTTACACACCTCCACCCACCTAGAAACCCACACCCATCTACACATCCACCCACCTAGAAACCAACACCTTCACTCACTTATGTCCACACATCCAACCTCCCACACTTACACCCACCTACTCAACAACCCACATCCCACCCACCCAGAAAGGTTACCTGAAAGCCCTGAGTGTGAGCTGATGCAGCTCGGTATTTTCTCGGAGCCAGTCGAGTCCTTCGTGCCACGCTGCCTCTCCACAGTAAACCCTAAAAACGAAGCTGGCGCTTGGCACTGAGAGGTCCATACCTAATGCCAGCGCGCAGGACAGCGCCACCTGGCTGTACATCTCCATTAGCGCGCTGTCCTCCTGTAACGCCCGACACACACTCTGTTCATCCTCCCCGTCCCACAATCCTTCCATCACTAACTGTGCCAGACAAAAACGAAACCATTCATCTGGAAAGGAGGGCCTGAGTGGGTGGAGCTTGGAGGTGGTAAAGGGGGCAGAAAACCAGGATGTTGGAAGTGAGAGGGCTTCAGAATGTTTTGAGGAGAAGTTTGGCGGGTTGGTGTGATCAAAGGTTGCGAAAGGGGCGGAGCTAACAGGCATGGCATCGTCTTTTTCCTTATCGAGGCTGACTCCGAGCCCGAGAGGGCGAAGTGTGGGTAAAGATGCCAAAGCCATGTTTTCATACAGGCTGTGAATTTCTACAGAACCCGGAAGAGACGTGTGTTCTTCCTCTGCTCGCAACATCATCCTCCTCACCGGCTTACGGACCGGTACCGGCCCGAAAAGATCGTCCTCATCCGACCAGTCAGACAGCGAGGATAAGCTGCTCCGCCCCCTTAGCTGCGGAGACGAGGAAGAATCTAATTGGCTCTGAGAGACCATACCCAGTTTGGCATCGTGTGACGTGGGCTCAGGCTGCACGGCATGCTGGGAGCTCTGCAGCGAGTGGGACTTCAATCTGTAGGTCCTGTTCTGGACCGTGTGATGCAGCAGAATCCAAACCAGCGTCTTCAGGAAGTCAGAACGGAGCTGGCGGAGGTGATCAGGGGAGTCGATGATGCCGGTGAGGACGTTGCGGGCGTCCGAGTAGACGGTGACGGGCAGGAGGGCGCAGGGGGTGAGCGCATTCCCCCAGTGAGGGTTCAGGAAGCGCAGGAAACGCCCGGGATGCTCCAGACGGTCAAATGCTGCCTCAAAAACCTCGTCGACTCGCCGGGCTTCCACTGTGTGACACGACGTCTCCTGCAGCTCCAAACCTTTAATGTTGACCGTACAGTAACCATAGCCTTTCTCCAGAACGCTGATCCACACCACTCGATCCTGGAACCGGCCCAGGAAATGAGAACCAGGAGAGTAAGCACCTGAGGCCAGAGAAAATCACAATATTACAGATTACAAAGTGTAAATCCTTTTTTTGTTCGTTTGCTTTAAATAAAACTGCACTGTAAAGGTGGTGTTGCATAAAAGTATTTAAACAAGTGCCGTCCTCCTCACCCAGCACTCCGCTAGCAAATGCATGCGCTAGTGCTGAGGCTAGCCTAGTGCAGAGCTGCTGGTAGTAGATGGAGTCAGGGCACGGGCAGGCGGTGCCCGGTGTTCCCGGCCACGAGCGCAGGGGTCTGGGGAAAGCGACCAGAAACACGGGCAGAGTGAAGAGTGGCAGGAGAGGAGCGGAGAGCAGCGCTGACAGCATCAACACGGCAACCAGCAGTGGGCAAAGTGCCACGTTCAGTGCCAACAGAGTGCCAGCCGACTGACGCCGCTGCTTCGTCTCCGTCCACGATGTGATTAACACAGTGAGAGAGAACTTCAGCTTTAACAGGAACTGAGAGAGACGATCGGACACCAGAGATACCTGGGCAAGAGGACAAGACAGAGGTTTGCCATCATAAAGAGAACACACACACACACACACACACACACACACACACACACACACACACACACACAGATACCAAACACTAACATACACTCACCACTAGGGATAGGTGCCGAGAACCTTAATTTTTTTAAAAAGGTACTAACTGGGTCAATACCGGACTACCAATAAGCTTCAGGTTTTGTTTAATATTCAATATTGTTATCGATGTTTGCGTTGTTTTATCTCTGAATTAGCTCTACATTTTTTCTTCTTCTTTCGGCTGCTCCCATTAGGGGACGCCACAGCGGAATATCCTTCTCCATACCACTCCGTCCTCTAAATCTGACTCTTTCAAATCCACTACCTGCATGTCTTCCCTCACCACATCCATAAACCTCCTCCTTGATCTTCCTCTTTTCCTCCTTCCTGGCAGCTCCATCCTCAACATTCTCCTACTGATATACCCCATGTCCCTCCTCTGATGTCCAAACCATCTTAATCGTGCCTCCCTCACCTTGTCTCCAAAACGTCCTACATGCGCTGTCCCTCTAATTAAACTCATTTCTAATCCTGTCCATCCACGTGACTCCTAACAAAAACCTCAACATCTTCAGCTCTGCTACCTTCAGCTCCACCTCCTGTTGAACCCAGGTACCTGAACTTCTCCACCTCTTCTCCCTGCAACCGCACCACTCCACTGCCCTCCCTTTCATTCACACATGTACTCTGTCTTACTCCTACTGACTTACATTCCCCTTCTCTCCAGCACGTACCTCCACCTCTCCGGGCTCTTTTTAACCTCTTTTTAACCTCCACCTTGAGCCAGCCTGTCGTTCGTACTGCACACTTCACTGCGGTCACACTGTCTGCATACATGTCCTGCACCACCCTCACATACTTCTCTGACACACCTTACTTCATCATACAATACAACAACTCCTCTCTCGGCACCCTGTCATACGCTTTCTCTAAATCCACAAACACAATGCAACTCCTTCTGTCCTTCTCTATACTTCTCCATCAACATTCTCAAAGCAAATAATGCGTCTGGGTTGCTCTTCCTCGGCATGAAACTATACCATTGCTCACAGATGGTCACCTCTTCTCTCAGCCTGGCTTCCACTACTCTTTCTTATAACTTAATAGTGTGACTGATCAATTTAATTCCTCTGTAGTTACTGCAGGCCCGCACATCTCCCTTATTCTTAAAAACCGGTACCAGTACACTCCTTCTCCATTCCTCAGGCATCCTCTCACCTTCCAGAATCTTGTTGAACAATCTGTTTAAAAACTCCACTGCCATCTCTCCTAAACATCTCCAGGTTTCTACTGGTATGTAATCTGGTCCTCCCAACTTTCCACTCTTCATCCTTTTAACATCCACTTCCTCCTTACTAATCCTGTCCACTTCCTGCATCACAATCTCAACATCATCCACCCTCTCTCTCTCATTTTCCTCATTCTTCAGCTGTTCAAAATACTCCCTTCACCTTCTCAACACACTTTCCTCACTAGTCAACACATTTCCATCTCCATCCTTTATTGCTCTAACTTGCAGCACATCCTTCCCAGCTCGGTTCCTCTGCCTGGCCAATCGCTACAAATCCTTTTCTCCTTCCTTAGTGTCCAATTTCACATACAGCTCCTCATATGCCTTTTTCTTTGCTTTCGCCACATCCCTCTTAACCTGCTGCTGCATCTCCTTGTACTTCTGCCTACTTTTCTCATCTCTCTGCCGATCCCAATTCTGTTCCTCCAACCTCTTTCTCCAGATGTCACACTAAGTACCTTTCTAGCTGTCTCCCTCATCACTTCTGCAGTAGTTGCCCAATCATCCAGAAAAGGAGAGCGCTATATATTATTTATAACTTATTTATTAATTGATATAGTAATATATTTGATTCAGAACACTCTTAAATCATTACTGTTTTTTTTTTTTTTGTGACAAAAGTTCAGTACTATTTTACATGGAGTGCTAGTTTTAAAAGGGATACTGGATACAAACTAAAACTACCATCCACTATCAGTTGACATCTACCGTAAACAGATATGTTGTGATGTGGTATACTATGATATTTCTATTTAGTTAAGTGATTTGTAAACTTTATTACTAAAGCTCAGCAGAAATAAAATAAATGTACCCACATTTTTCACATCATCTTTTTGCACCAAATTATAGAGTGGTATTGCTAACGGTATCGATAAGCCAGCCGTACATCCATACGTATATCCATAAAATGTAAACCAATACCCTACTCACCACTATAAGCTGCACTCCGGTGCCCAGATCGTGCCACTGACGCATGACACCTCCTCTATCGGCCAATCTCACCATCACCACCACCACCATCTGCAGGAGAGCCTCCTCACTGCTTTGCCACACCTAACACAAGGTCAAAGGTCAGGCATTCGTGTTCAAAGAGCTGACATTGAGGTGTGATGTATTGCTACTGTCCAAAGTTGATTATTTTCCTACATCTGCATGCAGGAAGTTTCCTCTTACTTCACAGATGCAGCACATTGTTAAGGATTAGAATTTGTATTTATTAAAAAGTTTAATTTTTTTACATTTCTAATTACACCTAGTCACCAGCCTTTCTTTAGTCTCTCTGGAAGACACAGGGCAGATTATGTCCTGAAGGTGTTGGGGCAAACTTACAGCTTCACCTTTTCACATGTCTGGAGTCTCAAGTGCCAAATAACCTTTCAGGACAACAATTTGTCAACGCAGTTCCTGTGACCGAGCCATTGCTATAGACAACGATAACGCACCAGATCGAGCGCATCAATATAAACCCGAGCCATTGACAATACGACCGGGACGCTAATGCACCAGAGCGAGCAAATCAGAGCTGCTGTTACAGAGAATCAATAAACACCTTCTGAACAATCACAATCCAGGACTTTATTTATACTGGTGTAATCAGGTGAAGGACGTACCACTCTGAAGGCTCGTGTGAAGCCGATAGCCAATGCCATGGTGTGTAAGCTGTACAGGGATGCATCCATGGCCAAAAAGCCTACCATTGTTAAGGGACACACTGAAAGTCACAAAAAAAATATAAAAAAAAGAGTGAGAGATATGGAATAAAAAGATGTACAAAAATTATTATAATAAAAATTTGAGGTCGACCGATTTTACCGATACTGATAATCAGGTTGGATCATACTTGCCTATTAATCAATGCATAGATTTTAAATTGGATACTGGATTCTAAACAAACAAACAACACTCCAGAGTACTGAAGTTTATTACAAAAATAATTAAAAAAAATGTACTGCATCATGAAATTGTGCTAAATGAAATAAATATGAATAGACTAAATATACAAATTTAATTCAAATTGTATAAATAATAAATTATTATAATAAATATAGCGTTCTCTGTGCAGCACGCAGTCTCACGTGTAAAAACAAACAGCATGTGTCATTGATTCGCCTCTACAGGCCGCTCTTGTAGTGACAGCAGACCTTCTCACAGCCACTCTAGCACTGTATAATGTAACCAGGAAAAACTACCGATATAGATTTTTGTAGATAGTTCCAGCAATCAACTATCTATGCATATTAATAATCCATATTCATCGATGAATCGGTCAAACTCTGATAAATATTTTTTTCTAATAAAGCTGTTTGAATATGTTAGCAAAATTGAAGGACATATAAATTGATTGAAACCCAATTAAAATATCTTTTGTAGAATAATTAGGGCTGCAAATCAATTAGAATTTTTCATCGCAATTAATCGTACGATTGCCACGAGTTAACTTGTGATTTATTGCAACTTACTTGGACACTTATCTGTTCTAAATGTACCCTATATTAATATTTTTAAGGTTTTAATACTCTAATCAACATGGGCATGGACAAATATGGATGCTTTATGCAACATTTATGTTTATTACAGTAATCTTTATTTTATTGTGGTGGTTACATTCCAAACTCAACATAGATCATGAAGATATTATTCTATAATAAATATTCTTGTAAACATTTGAAAGTAATTATGATGTTTAAAATGACGTAAAATCATCAGGACACCAAACGGATCTTTTGCTATATTTCCACACGGACCGTTTTAACAGATTTTGGTGCTGATTTCAGACTTGGCGCATCAGTAAAACAAATGTTTAGTCATTAAAAATGACTTTTCGGTGGAATAATTTTATTTTTATCTAAGTAAAGATAGAATGTCGCAAATAAATGTGTGTTGCATTGAAGGTTTTAATTTCATTAATTGCGTGTTTATAAAACCAGTGCAATTAAAATTAATGTGCGTTAATGCATTATTAATGCGTTAATTTTGACAGCCTCAATTAATAAATTAAATAAATAAGAAATTATTAACAATAAATATAGAATTCTCAGTGCAACGTGCAGGTTTGCGTGTAAAAACAAGCAGCACGCAGTGTCAGTGACTCACTGCTAGAGGCCGCTCTTGTACTGACAGCGGACTCTTTCACAGCAACGAACACAACCCGGAAAAACTATCGATATGGATTTTTGCAGATAATTCCAGCAACTAACTATTGATGCATATTAATAATGCATATAAACCGATGAATTGGTCAACCTCTAATAATAATAATATTTTTAAATAAAGCTGATTTAAAAAACAATCAAAATATATTGTATAGTAATATAGTACGCAAAACTGCTACATGAAACACGAGAGAACATGCAGACAGTCCTCACCCAGGTTAATAAGCACTCGGCGGATGAGCGAGGCGACCCACAATCCTCTGCTGCTGTTCACGAAGGCGTGGACGCTGCTGACTCGTTTGGGGTAGAGAGGATTGAGGACGAGTCCCCCTAACACACACGCACCCTGAACCTCCCTCAACACATGTGTAACAACAAACAGAGCGATAAGGATCCAGCCAATCAGAGCCTGAGGCTCCGCCGCAGTGTCACATGATCCCTGGGCGTCTCCCCCGGTCACGTTCCACCCCCCTGCGGGACAGATAAGGTGCAGCAGAGCCGCTTCGGTCATGGCCACCGTGAGGACGAGGGCGGAGAGCGGGAGACTCCACCAACCCAGGCTGAGAGAGCGAGTGTGTATGTCACTTTTCCCGCACCGTAACAATACGATGACGTGCGTCAGGTCCTGACTGAGGATGAAGCCCGTCGCCACGGTAAAAAGGACCACGCCCAGGGATGAGGGGATGAAGAACGTGGAGATGGATATGCAGACGGAAGACAGGAACATTAACACCAACCTGGTGGAGAATCAACAGGTTCTGAGGTGAAGGTCTGTATATAATTATAATATATAACTAATAACTAATATAATATATAACTAATATTTTGACTAATATTTAATTAATTAATAATAATAATAATAATATATTAATAATATTTGGATATAATTATTACAGATGTTTACTTTTACTACTTGAAAAGTGACCAATAATTTCTGACCAATATTGTATATGTTGTTTGAGTTCTCCTAGATAAACTGTTTCTCAAACACGTTCTCTCAGCACCAATGCTGCTACGTTAATATGACCCATCACAGCACTACATACACCGAGGCGTGTCCTGAGAGTCATAGAATACAGATTAACATGGCAGAGGTAGAGCTGCATCTTCCTTGATACAGAACAGGAAAAGGACGTCTGATTTTATTACATCTTTTTTCTTTTTTTGCACTACAAAAGTCACACTGCCTCGTAACAGTGGTAAATCATATCACATCAGACTCCGCTTTAATGTAGCGTATCGATGGCTATGCATCGAGATGCAAATCAGTTATGGAGATGCACATCCCTAGTGTGTATGTATACGCGTACCTGTGATTGGTGGCCATTGCCGATCCTCCCAGTGTGTGTATGAGGCTCTGCTCCATGATCCATAGCACCAGAGCATCGAGAGGTGGCAGCATTCCCAAAGCCCACAGTACAGGCAGCACCATGAACAATACATGCATCACCTGACTGGCCACCTGCAGCTCAGCCACACCCGCTCCGAAACACCTGAACATAGGTACATGAACAGGCTGATCTGGGATCTTTACATGGCAAAGGGAATGTTAGAAAGACAGGGCTTTGTGGGTGTGACTGGGCATGGTTTGTATACGTGGGCATTAAGAAGAGATGAGGTCTGTAATCATATCATACCACTGTTTATGGAAATCACTGTGTATCGATTGGAGCACAAATTGTACCTAATGCATGTTTTAACTGAAATTAAAGCGGCCATATGTAAATGTTTGTATAGTTTTAAGGATTATGGGAGTTTCTATACCTGAGTGCCAGATCGACGGCAATGAAGCTGAAGATGTACAGCGGCCTGGTGAGTGCAGTGATCTCGTACGTGTCCTGCGGCTGGAAAGTGGCCGTTTCTGCCGCCGTGTTGACGATCAGCGAGTACTCCCCGATGCACAGAGTCACCCAGCTGAGGGCAAACACCGGGACCACGGCGCCGACGTTCCCAAAAACGAAACTCAGACGATCGGGCAGGAGGTACCACGTCCCGAACCCACACATCGCCCCAGCCAGCGCCGTATGAAGCACCACGTTAGCCATGAAGCGCTTCCCTGGGGCCACAAAGCGCACGGTCTCGGGTCCTGCGCACCGCGTGAACTCCACTTCCTCTTCGTCGGCCATGACGTTGTGTCCCACTGCCAGCCTCTGGACGGCACCGGTTCTCCGTGCCACCCACTGGGACAGGGTCTGAAGCACTGTGCTGAATGCCAGCATCAGTACCCCGGACAAGATCCCAGCCCCGAAGTCATCAATCACCCTGAGCTGAAAGAGTAGAGTGGCCACCCCACTGAGGAGCCACGGCATGAAGAACAGCACCACCTGGTGGATGTAGACATATGGAGGAGCGCAGTAGCCCAGTTTGAGTCTCGGGCCCCCCAGAACTGTCTGAGGGAAGCGCTTCCAGAAGAACTCCTGCTTGTAGTCGTTGAGCAGCGGCACGTCGGGGCCCATGATGAACGCCAGAGTGCTGAGATTCCCACCGGCATCTTTTTTTACCAGGATCGCTGAGAGCTGCTCACTGAGGAACACACACACAGGAGAGGATCATGGTTCTAAAAACGTAGTGGCTCACACAATACTGAGCAGGACCAAAAAGCTTGGAGACTCCTGCTTCAGCTCCAGTTCACCTGAAAAACCATTAACAAGACGATCTCTGTGGGTTTGATGGATGTCCATGTAACATAAAAAAAAACTGTCCAACTCCCACCACAGGAGCTTCTAAGTCACATGACTTCCCTATCAGCGGAAAGAAGAATGAATCAAAACACAATCAAAGCCTGGTTTATGCTAATCTACCGCTAACTACGTATCTATGGCAACAAAACGGCACGTTTAACCTAAACCTGAACGGGGGATGTTCAGAAAGTAGTATTATTTTTAATAACACATTAACATCGTCACACTAATCAGTATTTAGTACATTTAGAACATTTATACATTAATTATAAAATAAATAAATGTAACCTTTAATAAGTCACGCTAACCAGTTAGATACGATTAGTTTTTCTCCCATCCGTATTCCTAAAATCCCGCCCCCTGCGCTCGGATTAGTTAATACAGTCCCGCCTCTTAATATCGATTGGCTGTAAGGTTCCGTTTCCGCGTCAATGCTTTCACCTGCCAATCGTAATACAGGAACACAGGTTTACCCGAAAACAGGTAGGAGCAGAAAAATGGCAATGGAAAGGCGAGGTACAAAACAACCGAGTTAGTTCTTTACCAGTGAACCGCTGGGGTGGTGTTTTTATTTAAATATTCAACCATCAACAAAATACGACTTAAAAAAAAAGTCATTAAAAACTAAGAGCGAGATGTTAGTGTAAGGGTTTTGTCCGTTACCTTTGCTGAAGCATCCATTGTTTTCTACCGCTGCTGCAGCTAAGAGACCATTGTGGGCGGAGTTTGAAGCTGGAGGAGCTGTCAGTCAAGAGAATGATTGACAGTGGCCACGCCCATACATGGCTTAAGGGGGCTTTGGCTTTAAATGCGAATATTACAGTAAATACATCTCAGCCCAGACAAACAATTTTATTGAAATTATTCACAAGGATTTTTTGTGTGGATTTGAATTAGATTATAGATGATTGTAGGGAAGTCCTAAGAGGCCATGTATTACAATAGGTTTTTTCTTGTTTTGTCGTTATCGCGACTTAATTTTTCCATTATCTCGACATAGCGAGTTTTCTCGTCATCACAACTTAATATCCTTTTTTTTTTAATGGTTATTACCCATGATGCTGCCTGTAGAAATGCTTCTATGCTGAACAAACAGAAAAGTTCATTACTGATCACGAGGAAACAATGTTTGTTTTGTCAAGATCACAAGAAAATCAAGTCGTGATCATGAAAAAACAACTTGCGTTATATCGAGATAATGAGAGAATTGATTAATCGTGATCATGAAAAAACAGAACTTAGGACTTCCGTATGATTAAATACAAATCAAAATATACTTAAAAATAAAATAGTGATTAATTTCAGTGGTGGGCCTATTATGTACATTTACAGCAATGGGATTTAAACTCAAAACCTTCTGATTAAAAGTCAAACATCCTAACCACTGAGCTACCACCCTTCTCCCTATCAGAATTACTGACTTATGTTTTAATATATTTTTGTCCATGAATATGTATTCAATTCTTAACTCAGTGGTTAGGGTTGCACAAGCCAGTGCACTCTTAGTGCAGGTCCCAAGCCCAGGTAAATGGGGAGGGTTGCGTTAGGAAGGGCATCCAGTGTAAAAACATGTGCCAAATCAAATATGCGGATCACGAAAGAGAATTTTATACCGGATCGGTCGAGGTCCAGGTTACCAACGACCGCCACAGGTATCGTTAGCCAACAGGGTACAGGTGGAAATTGGGCTACTGTTGGCCGAAGGAGGAGAAGGAGAGGAGGAAGACGTCTACAGAGACGGCAGGGAAAGGAGAGTGTAGGAGAGTGTAGGTTCGGGTTGGTACTTTAAATTTTGGTACTATAACTGGTAAAGGGAGAGAGGTAGCTGATATGATGGAGAGGAGAAAGTTAGATATGTTGTGTGTTCAGGAGACCAAGTGGAAAGGGAGAAAGGCCAGGAACATTGGAGGTGGATTTAAACTGTTTTATCATGGTGTGGATGGAAAGAGAAATGGTGTAGGGGTGATTCTGAAGGAAGCATACAGTAAGAGTGTAGTGGAGGTGAAGAGAGTTTCTGATAGAGTGATGAACGTGAAGCTGGAAGTTGAAGGGGTAATGATAAATGTCATCAGTGCCTATGCTCCACAAGTGGGTTGTGAAATGGAGGAGCAGGAAAAATTCTGGAGTGAATTAGATGAAGCGGTAGAAGGTGAACCTAGGAATAAATGATTGGTGATTGGGGCAGACTTTAATGGGCATGTAGGGGAAGGGAACAGAGGTGATGAGGAGGTTATGGGTAGGTATGGCCTTAAGGAGAGGAATGTGGAAGAGCAGATGGTGGTAGATTTTGCTAAAAGGATGGAAATGGCAGTGGTGAATACGTATTTTAAGAAAAAGGAGGATCATAGGGTTTCCTGTTTGCAGTGGTGATGGACAGGTTGACTGATGAGGTCAGGCAGAAGTCTTCATGGACTATCAGCGATAGCGATCAGCAGTTGTGGCTACAGTAAGAAAGAGACTTGTTGAATTGTGTTTATTGTGTTTCTTGCTTTTGACATTCATTCTCACTGCATGATTCCTGTGTGTGATGCAGCACTCTGTTATATTGCGTTTCTCTAGTATATTAATGGTTTCTATAGCTGTGGCATCATAATGATGATATTAAGAGATGGATTGATTCATGTATAACACCAGTAATTAATATTGATTAACAGTGAGCAAGTGAACAGTGGTAACTTGTTTATTTACAGATTTAAAAAAAATAAAAAAATAAAACATTATAACAATCCTTATGAGAGAATAAATCTCTTCTTTAATAAAACAAAATCGTAACAAAGAATGATTCTGATTGTCCATATGGATGAGTTTATCATGTCTCCTCGTATTTTGGCCTCTTCGGAGACGGTTCTTCTGAGCATCCTGGAGCAAAGAGACAGAGGTTATTAAGTATTCATTTGTGCATGTATGTGCGTGTGAAAGAAAGAAAGAAAGAAAGAAAGAGAGAGAGAGAGAGAGAGAGAGAGAGAGAGAGAGAGAGAGAGAGAGAGAGAGAGAGAGAGAGAGAGAGAGAGAGAGAGAGAGAGAGAGAGAGAGAGAGAGAGAGAGAGAGAGAGAGAGAGACCCACCCTCCTCCACCCGGTCTTCTCCATACAGGACATCTCTCGGCATGCTGAAGCTCACACACATCATTTCCTTGTTGGGCGCCACATTTCTAACCATGTGCACTTTACTCCATCCTTTTAGCGAGGTCCCTAACTTGAGTTCCGCTCGTTCCAGAACGTCCCTCTCGGGCTCGTCCTCTTTGGAGAAGCCATAAACGTGCAGCCTTGGCAGGACGTGATCGTCAGGATTCGGGTCAGCCTCACCTCCCCTCAGCAAGCCTCTGAAGGCGTCCAGGAAGTCGAGAGCTAACGCTGGCAGGTTCATGATCACGTGGATAGCGGATGAAGAACCCGAGCTCTTGATCAGATCAGGGAGACGCTCTCGCATCGGGCCTTGGATGAACTCCCGGCCATCGAGGTTAAAGGTTGTGACCTTGGAGTCGACCTTGTTGAGCTTTGCGTTGTGCTGAAGCCACTTGTAGGACTCAGGATTAAGGTCGTTGGCAAAGACGGAGCAGCCACGACGCGCTGCTAACACCGAGAACGGTCCGACTCCGGCGAAGACATCAAACACCACGTCACCTCGGCGGAGCAGCGACACCACGCGCTCGTGCTCCGTGCTGAGTCGAGGGTTCCAGTACACGCGCGAGAAATCAAACTCGTACGACACGCCGTTCTCCTTCACCTGGAAAAAGAATGAGAACATAAAACCTATAATAATAAGGAACACACAACAAGACGTCCTTCCTTTCATCCAAATGCTTTCTTTACTACTCACCTTTGCCACCATGTCGTTTTCTCCAGCTAACACCTCCATCTGAAAGTTTCTGTAAGTCGAGTCGATGGTGTTGGTTTTGTTCACTACAGAGGTAACGCCCGGGTTCTTGTCAATGATCACCTGACCTGTGGGATTGCATATCATTTAAAATAATTATTACAAAAGAGGTTAGGCATATACCACAACCCGGCCGTGTTCCTGCCCCCTTTTTCACCTATCAGATTTTTGTACGCCAACTGGTGGTCTCTGAGATTCATGTGAGCGATGTGGCCTACTCGGCTGAACCCTGACGTCACGTCAAGCCCTTCAGGAAGCACTGCGCGTAGCACCTCCTCGCTCTTCAGGTTCTCGTACGTCAGCTTGAGCGGGTAATGTCGGATCTCAGGCTCCACCCCCAATGCCTTTAGTGCTGCTGACTCCTCCTGGCTAAACGATTCGGCCGATTTGATTCTTTGAGGATCCAACAGTAGCAGCCGGTGTTCGCCATCTGTCTCCTTTGCCTCGTCATCGTCTACAACACGTTTTAGACCCGGCCTCTGCAGCGCTACCTTCTTCAGACTCTTGACGAGTCGGTTGAGGATGCGGGTGGGGATCCGTATCGCAGGAACCACGACCGTCTGTGTGAAAGCGTCACGATCCAAGACGGTCATCCCTCGTGTCACAGCGGGGGGCTGGTACAGGCTGAGTTCAGGATCCGTCATCACAGACTGCATGCGCAACGCGGAGGAGAAACGGCCCTCAGATGCTGTGATGGGACGGGAGACGAGGGGATGAACTCCAGCAGGGTGAGGAAAATCAATTAGAGCGAGCAGCCTGACAAGTCTCCTGCAGTGTCAAAAATCACACACACACACACACATCTGAACCTACAATATTTACAGGACGGACAGGAATAAAAAGGCAATCATTTGATAATTTGGTGAAAACTAAGCGTATTTTATTTAACGTGTGTCTCATTCTTAATTTCATTAAGTGTTCATTACTAAAAGAAACTGATTCATTTATTATGTTATTAACACTTCTTCTCATAATTAATTGTTGTTGGAGATGTTTATCCCCAAATGTAAAAAACTAAACAAAAAACAGGCTGCTCCTGTTAGGGGTCAGGATTCATCTGTCTTTTTTAAATCAATCAAATCTTCCCTCACCACATCCGTAAACCACCTCCTTAGCCTTCCTCTTAACCTGCCTGGTGGCTCCATCATTAGCATTCTTCTACCGATATATCTCATATCCCTCCTCTGCACATGTCCAAACCATATAAAAAAAAAAAGTTTGACCGATTTATTGTTTTGCATATAAATTTGCAGATAAATTACTCTGCAACTAATAGTTGATTGCGGGAACAATCGGCAAAAATCCATACCGGTAGTTTTTCCGGGTTACATTACATTACAGAAGGAGAGCGGCCTCTAAAGGCGAATAATATTTGTTTTGGCACGTGAGACTGCGCGCTGCACCTCATTCATGTTAATTCATAGTGCATTAACTCAAGTTAACAGATCAAATGAAAATTTATGTAATGCATCAGTAAATGGTGAAATTTACAAACAATAATCAAAACATTATTAGAGTTCAGTTAATGTTACAAATTGAATATTTCTTTAAAACATTATTTCACATAAATCCAAACAGTCATGCTTAAAATAGCTAATGTCTTCACAAAGCCCATTGCGTTAAATTTATTTTTGTAATAAAGTTTAGTACTAGTTTTCATGGAGTGTTACGTTTGTTTGTTTTTAATCCAGTATCCATTTAAAAAAGTATTGGTTGATTAATCGGGTATCGGCATGTACAATCCAACCGAGCTTTCGGTATCGGTAAAAAAAAAATCGTTAAAAAAAATCGGTCGACCTCTACTAATAATAATACTCGCGAATACACCGCTGCTGAAATAAGCTTTTATTTGATGTTTCAGTAGGGCTTCACTGGGAAAAATTAAATAATTACATCTTGCAATGAAATCATTTCACATCCAATGATTCTCTATAGGAGAAAAACCCGAAATCATTCCGGTGTATATTTAATAATACATTGATACATAATGATACATGTATACTGACATAACTCCGTCACTTATACCCCATGTGAATTTACTACTAATAATGTGTTTCATGTTGCAGACAGTCAAACTCCGCTTCTTACCTTAACATTCCCCCAGCTGCTCACACACGAGGGATTTCCTTTGACGTCATCTTTTGGCGACTCGTTTCCCCTTTCTGATTGGATGAGAGCGGCGAGAGCGTCAACGTCATTCACTGACGCGTAAACATTCCAGGTGGTCACATGACCACAATAGTTAGAAAGGCGAGCGAAAAGGTGTAGAGGAGCCGCAATCAATCTTTACTGGTATGTATATATGTTAGAAAAAGTGATTTAAAAAAAAAAAAAGAATGAGCGGCTTGTAGGAGGTAATGAAGCGTTTATCTGAGGCCTGAGGAGGAAAGTAAGACAGAAAGACAGAAAGAGAAGTGGAAATGAAAACAGAGATAGATAATACAACGGTGCAGAGTGAAGGAGGATATCGGACAGAAGAAGACGGAGATGAGACAACGACACTTCTGGGACAGGTAACACACACACACACACACACACAAACAGTTTATTAAAAGTTTATTTCTATAGCGCTTAACAACAGACATTGTCTCAAAGCAACTTTACAGAATTTTAAAAGTTAAGGTGAACGATGTGTATTTATCCCTTATGAGCAGCCAAGGTCACTGAGAGGAACCAGATTCAAAAGGGAAACCCATCCTCATTTGGGTGATATCAAGAGTGTGATTATATATCTTTAAACAATACAGAACATTGGAGAATGAGAGCTAATTGCATGAGCACTGGAATGTGTGATTATGAGTAATGTCCTTCCTCCAGGGGCTACTGAGCAACTCATAAAATAGCTCAACATTTGCGCCAATGTGCAAACCTTATACAAATGGTACGTCTTTAGATGGTTCGGGATGTTTACGAGTTCGGCATCTACTTCTTTAAAGGTCCACAATCTTCACGAGGTGGGACACGACTGGAAGCTGGCGCAACCTCAGGATGCCTCGGGATGGGGAGAGAAAGAGAAGCAGTGGAGAGGAATTAGCGTAGCTGCTGTTCATGATATTAACAGGACAAGTTGATAATGTGCATGTGATCAGATGTTCTGGAGCACAAGGTTATAATGTGATGTGCGTTATGTGTAGGCTTTGCTAAAAAAGATACGTCTTTAATCTGCACTTAAACTGGGAGAGTGTGTCTAAACCCCGAACACTGTCAGGAAGACTGTTCCAAAGTTTAGGAGCTAAATGTGAGAATGCTCTACCACCTTTAGTGGACTTTGCTATTCTAGGAACTACTTAAGGTCCAGAGTTTTGGGATCTTAAGGACCGTAATGGATTGTAGCGTGTTAAAAGACTAGTAAGATAAATGGGAGCTAAACTATTTAGTGTTTTGTAAGTAAGAAGCAGTAGTTTGTAGTCGATTCGAAACTTAACAGGTAGCCAGTGTAGGGATGAGAAGATTGGGGTTATGTGATCATATTTTCTGGACCTTGTAAGAACTCTGGCTGCTGCATTCTGGACTAACTGTAGCTCGTTTATTAATGATGCAGGACATCCTGTAAAGGGTAATCACGAAACCACAGGATCTTTCAAAGCTGCAGGATGTGTGAGAAGTGTGAGCAATCACGTGATAATAATGATCATAACCTGAACCATGGACTTTACATCTCTCTCTCTTTATTTTTATATATATATATATATATATATATATATATATATATATATATATATATATATATATATATATATATATATATATACACACACACACACACACAGTCACAATTCGTTGTCATGCGCTGTGTATTCCTGCTGTGTGTCTGTGTTTGTGTTTGGACATGGTACTTTGTGGTCAGTGCAGTCACATGCAGCTCTTGTGCACTTTGCACTTTTTTTGCAGCTGTGTTCTTGCTGAACTTTTAGTTTTGTTCTGATGATGTGGATTAAAAATCGCTCGGCTGCTGAAACATGTCCTGGTCAAATGTGTTTTTAAAGAAGTATATCGTTCGTTTCCCTTTTTTTTTTCCAGAAGGTCGAATGTCTCATACCCTGGTTAACATTTCTGCTTACTGTCTTACTCAATACTAATGATAATAACATAAATAATAATCATAAAAAGAATTAGAGATGGCACTGGTCTGATCTGATTACCATTTCATGGCCAACAGAATGTACTTTCATTTATTGGTAATGTGAGCAACATGTAATTACAAAATTAAATAAGAAGTGGCATATTTATAAATAGAAGACACAGTAGTGTCTATAATACAATATAATGCAGTAAAATGTACAGGATGGGTATCAGCATGATGGCAGGAGAAGTTTGTGGATTGGAGATCAGAGAGGAAGAAAAGAAAATGAGTGTTAAATCCTGTAACAAACAGATACAGAAGAGGGTGAATTAGATTGAATGATACCTGATTTTGCCTAGATATTAAAAACGACAGTCATTTGTCACTAATTATTTAACAAGTCATATGTTTTAAATGATAAACATGATCTAATCTAGATGTGCCACTCCAACAGATGCAGAGGGTGCAGAATCTCATGTCCATGATGTGTGAAGAAAGATATGAGAGTAACAGTGATGTAAAAATGCGAAATGTTCACGTATCTCATTAATACTCGGGTCAGAACCTTCACACGAATGTGCATCATTTATGAGAAACCCCCTGCAGCTTCTACACACACACACACACACACACACACACACACACACACACACACACACACACTAACTATTACTAATAATATTACTATTAACTCTGTGTGTGTTTTAGGATGGTCAGGTCTCCTCAGGTTCATCCTCTTTTATGTTCTCTGTATTTAATCTGATGAACGCCATCATGGGAAGTGGGATCCTGGGGTTAGCGTACGCTATGGCCAGCACAGGCATCGTGGCCTTCAGGTGAGCTGTACATCCTACTGCTTTAATGCGTTAAACATATCAGAAGATGGACGAATTGATGAGACAGGATTAGCAGCAGCTGGTCATTTACTACAAGTTTATCTGCAGATTATATGGAATATAAAGCTGTGGAATGTGAAGGTGTTTCCTCCTGCCTGTCCTCAGTATGAGAGCATTCAGGAAAAATTAACATTTAGCTAAATAGACGGTGCTTGCGATTATACAGCGGGGTAAATAAGTATTTGACACATCAGCATTTTTATCAGTAAGGGGATTTCTAAGTGGGCTATTGACACAAAATTTCCACCAGATGTAGCCATCAAGCCAAATATTGAATTCATACAAAGAAACAGAACATTTAAGTATAAAAGTTGAGTCATAATAAATAAAGTTAAATGACACAGGGAATAAGTACTGAACACACTTTATTTAATACTTTGTAGAAAAGCCTTTGTTGGTGATTACAGCTTCTAGACGCCTCTTGTATGGGGAGACCAGTCGTCTGCATTGCTCAGGAGTGATTCTGGCCCATTCTTCCACACAAATTGTCTTTAAATCTTGAAGGTTCCTTGGGCCTCTTTTATGAACTTTGACCTTCAGTTCTCTCCATAGATTTTCAATGGGATTTAGGTCAGGTGATTGACTGGGCCATTCAAGCAACTTGATTTTCTTTCTTTGAAACCACTTCATTGTTTCCTTGGCCTTGTGTTTGGGATCATTGTCTTGCTGAAATGTCCACCCTCTTTTTATTTTCAGCTTTCTGGTAGATGGCAGCAGATTATTATCCAGAATGTCCCGGTACATTTCTCCATTCATTCTGCCTTCAATAATATGAAGTCTGCCAGTACCCCTTGCTGAAAAGCAGCCCCAAACCATGATGCTTCCACCCCCAAACTTAACTGTTGCTTTGGTGTTCTTGGGTGGTGGGCAGTGCCATTTCTTCTCCAAACATGGTGTGTAGAATGACTGCCAAAAAGTAAAATTTTGCTTTCATCTGACCATACTATAGTTTGTTTAGCAATGAAGTCTTGCGTGGTGATCGTGCATGGATGCCATGGCGGTCGAGTGCATTGCTTATAGTTTTCTTTGAAACAACAGTACCTGCTGATGCAAGGTCTTCCTGAAGTTCTGCCCGAGTGGTTCTTGGCTCTTGGCGAACTCTCCTGATTATTCTTTGGACTTCTCGGACAGGGATATTACGTGGAGCACCTGATCGTGGCCGGTTTATGGTAAACTGATGCTTCCATTTCCGGAAAATGGCCCCCACCCACAGTGCTCACAGGAACATTCAGCATTCTGGAAATGCGCCTATAACCAATCCCATCAAAATGCTTTTCAACGATAAGATTACGAAGATCTTGAAAGAGTTCTTTGCTTTTACCCATCATGAAGTCTTTCCTGTGTGCCTCCTGGGTAATGAGAAGCCTTTCTAGGCCATCAATTAGGACTAAAGCAGCTGATATCAATTAGTACTGATAGGGGGCAGGGTTTCTTTCTCAATACTGACAGATTTCAGGTAATCTCCTGGCTTTCTGTGCCTTTTTGCACCTTGTTATCTTCATGTGTTAATACTTATTCCCTGTGTCATTTCACTTTATTTATTATGACTCAACTTGTATACTTAAATGTTCTGACTTCTTTGTATGAATTCAATATTTGGCTTGATGGCTACATCTGGTGGAAATTTTGTGTCAATAGACCACTTAGAAATCCCCTTACTGATAAAAATGCTGATGTGTCAAATACTATTATTAGTAGTTATCGTAATTAGTTTTTAGTTTTATTAGTTATTAAGGAGTAGGATTGAACTTAGTTCTTATTATATTTTATACACAGTATATCACTTTTGTTCCAATTATAGAGCAGCATATTGCCAAAAAAAATTACAAAGTATAAAAAAAATATAAATAAATTATATACATTTACATTCAGAGTACTGTATTAGTTTTACTTAAACATTATTAATATTATTTACAGTTCTATATAGAGCTGTGTGTTGCTAAAATTGTCTCAGTAAGTTCACCTTAAGCATGATATACATGTGTATCACGTGCACACACACACACACGCTGTGTTAAAGTGCCTGTGTGTTGTGTGCAGTATTTTGTTGTTGCTGGTCTCCAGTTTGGCCGCCTACTCCGTCCACCTCCTACTCACACTGTGTGACCAGACAGGTGATATGACCTTTAACCTCATTACTCTTGCATCTTCTAACCCCCAAATGCCCCTGGTCCTGCTGCCGAGGATTAATATTCTGCTTTCAGTCTAACACCATTCTGTGTGTGTGTGTGTGTTTGCTTCATGTTTGTGAAATAATCTTTTCTTTCATTCTTTCACATCTCTATAACTTTATATTGTATAGATGTTATTTAGAAAGAGTAGTAATGAGTTCAGTGATAAAAGAATGTGTGTATTATTCGCATGTAGGCTTGAGCTCGTATGAAGGACTGGGAGAGAGAGCCTTCAGCAAAGCTGGAAAGGTATGCAGGCCTTAATCGTCTCCTACACCCTATCTAGTGCACTACATGCATAACAAGGAGGGATTTGGGTTTACATCTCCGTGTTTGTTTTTCTCTGTAAGGTTCTGGTGGCATGTACCATCCTCATCCAGAACATAGGGGGTAAGGAATCACACACGCACTATAAACTACACACACACACACACACACACACACACACACACACACAGTAATCTATACACACACACACACACACACACACACACACACACACACTGCATATGCACTCTACACACATACAGACTGCACATATGCAGTACACACACTATGCATGCTACACATATGCTGCACACTCACACACACACACACACATACACATTATACACAGCAGTGGTGGACAGTCTTCTTCTTCTTCATTCGGCTGCTTTCATTAGGGGTCGCCACGGTGGAATATCCATCTCCATACCACTCTGTCCTCTACATCTGCCCTTTTTCAACCCAACTACCTGCATGTCTTCCCTCACCACATCCATAAACCTCCTCCTTCGCCTTCTTTTTTTCCTCCTCCATGTTTTATGCTAGATCCCCTTCCTAACGCAACCCACCCCATTTATCCGGGCTTGGGACAGGTATTAACAGTGCACTTGCTTGTGCAACCCTAATGGCTGGGTAAGTGGTGGACAGTAAATGTAATTAGACTTAGACATACTTTATTGACCCCGTGATGGAAATAACTGTGTTACAGCAGCAGGTTACACAAACAGTAATCTGTACTTTACTGCAGTATTTCATTTTGGGGAGACTTTCATTGTAACTTCACTCCATACAATATCTTATACTTTTTACTCCACTACATTTTGTGAAATCGGTCATTGGTTTATAATTATAAGAATAAAAACGCAACTGACCAAGCAGACAGCAAGCCACCAATCAGGGTAGAGTGCTGTTTTTATTGTGATTGGCGCTTGGTGGTATCTACTTATCACCAAATTACAGTTCAGCATCAGTATAACAGCGAACAGAACATTTAAGGAGGAATAAACAATGAAAGAAACTTCAGATTCGAACTCGCCACACCACCTGTGGTCTTATTTACGTGATTCTTTTGAAGTGGTTAAAAAGAAGGTTTTGGGCTCATTATCATTTATTAGATATCAATTCGTGTTTAACTTATTAATATCATTCCAAGCAAAAATGATAATAGGAACATTATAGCCATAAAAAATCATAGTACATTGGATACTTAAATACACACACACACACACACACACACACACACACACACACACACACACACACACACACACACACACACACACACAAAGATTATAATAAGTAAACATCTACTACACACATTGAACCAGGGTTGAACAAAGGTACACCAACATATATTTTATGTTGGTGTTATATATATTATATATATATTTTAAAATAAAAAAAAGTATATCAAAATAAACTACAAAATACAGCAGCCACATCATGCATCAAAACAAACTACTGTATTTTTGGGAGCATAAAACGTTCCATTAATGGGCCTATTTGATCACCTTCACCATTACACTGACTCAATTTATAAAGTAAACAATGTCTGATAGCGACAACTTTTCTCAGGCTGAGTCACGCAATAAATCTGACATATAGAACACCCACTCAATGATAAACAAGTCATTTATAAGAAGACGACTGATGGCACCTGTGTTCATAGCAACTAGTTTCTAACAACTTAATCATAAATTTAATATTATTATATATCAGGCAGTCATTCATGCAATGGTATGCAAAATCATAATCCTACTAAACAGCAACTTCAAATAGGGTTTAATATTCAGCAATCAAATATTTATTTCATCAATCATTGGACACCTATTTGAAAAGTCTGGGCAACTACTGAGTAGGCATCAATTAGAGGCCGCATTTTCTATGACGTCATCATGTTGACTTCTTACAAAGTATTTTACAATATTATTATATTATTATTATAATATTATTATTACAATATTATAACTACAAAAATACAAAACAAGTACTTTGATACGAAATTTGAAGCCATTTTTATTAACCCTATTAAATACTAATGACAAAATCCTATTTTATATTTGAAATACGTATTGAACACACTGTAAAACTAATTGTGTGTGTTACACATTTTGCTTTCTCTCTCTCTCTCTCTCTCTCTCTCTCTCTCTCTCTCTCTCTCTCTCTCTCTCTCTCTCTCTCTCTCTCTCTCTCTCTCTCTCTCTCTCTCTCTCTCTCTCTCTCTCTCTCTCCCCCCCTCCCTCCCTCCCTCCCTCTCTCACAGCCATGGCTACCTACATGTTCATCCTAAAGATGGAACTTCCTCCCACCATCAGCAGCTTTATCAAAGCAGAGCATTCTGGGTAAATTGCCCCAGTTATAATTAGAGCCTTGAGGGAATTTACAAATGGTTTAAAAACAAAACAGTTTCTATATAAATGAATGTGTGTGTGTGTTTGTGTGTGTGTGCACAGTGTATGGTATGAGAATGGTGTGGATTTATTGATCCTGGCCACAGTGTGTGTGGTGCTTCCTCTTGCTCTGCTGCCCAAAATTGGTAAGTAGGATTGTGTTTGTGTGTGTGTGTGTGTGTGTGTGTGTGTGTGTGTGTGTGTTAGCTTTATGATTAGTTTTGCTCTCTATCTTGTGTGTGTGTGTGTGTGTGTGTGTGTGTGTGTGTGTGTGTGTGTGTGTGTGTGTGTGTGTGTGTATGTGTGTGTGTGTGTGTGCTGGCAGGTTTCCTGGGTTACAGCAGCAGCCTGTCGTTCTTTTTCATGCTGTTTTTTGCTGTTGTGGCAAGTTGTTTTTATTTCTTTTACACCACAGCAATCTAGAATCTAATCATAATTTTGATCGATTTAGAGTTACATTTAATGTTCCTGTTCTCTTACATTATAGCATCTATAAACACACATTCTGCATGACATGTAAACTCCTCTGTCCTGAAGATTTTACAGCTTTAATGCTGACTGTTACAAAGTGCTCACACTGGAGACTCCTTCCATACGTTACACAAACGTCTCCTTACAGACCAAGAATTTGTCCAAGTCTCTTTGAACAAGCCGCTGCTATAGTGACCATAATGCATCAGAAGGAGTGCATGAATATATAAAGCTGCACTACTGTCAGAACTGCTGTTCTAGAGAATTCTGTTCCACCTTCTGGCCAATCAGAGTCCAGAACACAGAATTTATTAATGACTGAATTGACTGATTACCTTATGTGTTCAGGTGGTGGTGAAGAAATGGTCAGTTCCATGTCCACTGCCTGACAACTCTACTCTCACTCTGGTAATACACACACACACACACACACACACACACACACACACACATACACACACTATCTCTCTCTCTCTCTCTCTCTCTCTCTCTCTCTCTCTCTCTCTCTCTCTCTCTCTCTCTCTCTCTCTCTCTCACACACACCCACACATCTACACACTCATATTTTTGTCTCTTATTTTTGTGTGTAGCAGATCTCTAACTCATCTGTCTCAGACTGCAACGCTCGTCTCTTTATCTTTTCCAGTAAGGTGAGATTCACACATACACCCACACACACACACACACACACACACACACACACACACACACACACACACACACACACACACACACATCAATCTCATTATATCATTTTATTAATCATATTCTTCCATATCACATCATAGTATACAAGTACTAACACACTGTGTGTGTGTGTGTGTGTGTGTGTGTGTGTGTGTGTGTGTGTGTGTGTGTGTGTGTGTGTGTGTAAGAGCGCCTATGCCATCCCCACTATGGCTTTCTCCTTCTTGTGTCACACTGCAGTCTTGCCCATTTACTGTGAGCTCCAGCGGTCAGTAAACACACACACACACACACACACACACACACACACACACACACACAGAACTCTCGAACAACAGGGGAAATATATCCTGTTTGAGATATATTGAGATTTGTAATATATTAAGGACTTATTAGGGGCGGAGCTTATTGTATGGAACTTCACTGATTGGTTAAACACAACACTGATGATCACTACAATTACAGTCTAGATAATTAGCCGCTGTCTCTCCTTAAATTGTGGTTGCCTAGCAACACTTTACAGAACTACTACTTCTAATACTAAAGGGCATGATTGCATATACTCTGTGTGTCTGTGTGTGTGTCTGTGTGTGTCTGTGTGTGTGTGTGTGTGTGTGTGTGTGTGTGTGTGTGTGTGTTTCAGACCCACTAAGCAGAGGATGCAGAAAGTGGCCAATGTGAGCATATCTCTCAGCTTTCTGGTCTACCTGGTCTCTGCCCTCTTTGGCTATCTGACCTTCTATGGTAAGACAGGTGGGGCATGTGGCCCAAACCTTCACTTCTCACTTCCTGTAAGAAACCAAAATCTCATTCAGATCAGTTTTAAGTCTTCAACAGCCATTACACAATGTTTATTACTACATACTACATTCTTTTTTTTTTATTTTATTTTTTTTTATAATAAAACAGTGTAAACTGATATACAGTGGGTACGGAAAGTATTCAGAGCCCCTTAAATTTTCACTCTTTGTTTTATTGCAGCCATTTGCTAAAATAATTTAAGTTCATTTCTTTTCCTCATGAATGTACACACAGCTCCCCATATTGACAGAAAACACAGAATTTTTGACATTTTGGCAGATTTATTAAAAAAGTAAAACTGAAATATCACATGGTCCTAAGTATTCAGACCCTTTACTGTGACACTTATATATTTAACTCAGGTGCTTTCCATTTCTTCTGATCATCCTTGAGATGGTTCTACACCTTCATTTGAGTCCAGCTGTGTTTGATTAAACTGATTGGACTTGATTAGGAAAGCCACACACCTGTCTATATAAGACCTTCCAGATCACAATGCATGTCAGAGCAAATGAGAATCATGAGGTCAAAGGAACTGCCTGAAGAGCTCAGAGACAGAATTGTGGCAGGGCACAGATCTGGCCAAGGTTACAAAAAGATTTCTGCTGCACCTAAGGTTTCTAGGAGCACAGTGGCCTCCATAATCCTCAAATGGAAGACGTTTGGGACGACCTGAAACCCTCCTAGAGCTGGCCGTCTGGCCAAACTAAGCTATCAGGGGAGAAGAGCCTTGGTGAGAGAGGTAAAGAAGAACCCAAAGATCACTGTGGCTGAGCTCCAGAGATGCAGTCAGGAGATGGGAGAAAGTTGTAGAAAGTCAACCATCACTGCAGCCCTCCACCAGTCGGGGCTTTATGGCAGAGTGGCCCGACGGAAGCCTCTCCTCAGTGCAAGACACATGAAAGCCCGCATGGAGTTTGCTAAAAAAAACCCAGAGAAATAAGATTCTCTGGTCTGATGAGACCGAGATAGAACTTTTTGGCCTTAATTCTAAGCGGTATGTGTGGAGAAAACCAGGCACTGCTCATTACCTGTCCAATACAGTCCCAACAGTGAACCATGGTGGTGGCAGCATCATGCTGTGGGGGTGTTTTTCAGCTGCAGGGACAGGACGACTGGGTGCAATCGAGGGAAAGATGAATGCGGCCAAGTACAGGGATATCCTGGACAAAAACCTTCTCCAGAGTGCTCTGGACCTCAGACTGGGCCGAAGGTTTACCTTCCAACAAGACAATGACCCTAAGCACACAGGTAAAATAACGAAGGAGTGGCTTCACAACAACTCCGTGACTGTTCTTGAATGGCCCAGCCAGAGCCCTGACTTAAACCCAATTGAGCATCTCTAGAGAGACCTAAAAATGGCTGTCCACCAACGTTTACCATCCAACCTGACAGAACTGGAGAGGACCTGCAAGGAGGAATGGCAGAGGATCCCCAAATCCAGGTGTGAAAGACTTGTTGCATCTTTCCCAAAAAGGCTCATGGCTGTATTAGATCAAAAGGGGGCTTCTACTAAATACTGAGCAAAGGGTCTGAATACTTAGGACCATGTGCAATTTCAGTTTTACTTTTTTTATAAATCTGCAACAATGTCAACAATTCTGTGTTTTTCTGTCAGTATGGGGTGCTATGTGTACATTCATGAGGAAGAAAAATTAACTTAAATGATTTTAGCAAATGGCTGCAATATAACAGAGTGAAAAATTTAAGGGGTTCTGAATACTTTCCGTACCCACTGTATATACAGCATAAACAAATATAAATTAGCAACAGTATAAACAGCTTATCAATCAATTAATTCACCAAATAAATGAATAAATAAATAGACTGGTGGCCAAGCATATACAGTTCTTAATAAATTATTAAAAATTTAAATAAAAACAATTACAAATAAGATTACCTAAATAAATACAAATTATTGAAATAATAGTAAATAAAATATTATAAAAATATGAATAATAGATTATCCAATAAAAACGATCCCCCAAATAAATAATAAATAAATAATTTCACAGAATGAGATTTAGTAATTCCAATCGCAAATGATCCTTTCTTTTTTTGTATTATTAATAATATTTTTTTTAGTTTTAGTTTTTGTTAGTTGGGATTTGAATCCTGAATAGCTTTGAACATGTACTTGAAAATAGTAAAAATAAATAAATAAAAATGTTTTACTTATTGATTACATCAGTCGCAAATATACAATATCTAACAAAAGTGAGTACACCCCTCACATTTTAGCAAATATTTTAGTATCTTCACAAGGGACAATACTATAGAAATAAAACTTGGATATATTTTAGAGTAGTCAGTGTGCAGCTTGTATAGCAGTACAGATTTACTGCCCTCTGAAAATAACTTTACAGCCATTATTGGCAAAATAGCTGGCAACAAAAGTGAGTACATGTCAACACTGTGTCCAAAGTGTAAATATTTAGTATGAGCACCATTGTTATCCAGCACGGCCTTAATCCTCCTGGACATGGAATTCACCAGAGCTGCACAGGTTGTTGCTGGGATCCTCTTTCACTCCTCCATAATGACGTTACAGAGCTGGATGCCCCACAGGTGCCCATAGGGTTCAGATCAGGAGACATACTTGGCCACTCCACCACCTTTAGCTTCTTCAGCAAAGCAGTTGTCATCTTGGCAGTCGTTTTCATGTTCTGCTTCAGAATGTCACAGTACATGGAACCCATGTTTCCCTCAATGAACTCAATCCCTCACTCATGCAGCCCCAGACCATGATGCTACCACCACCATGCTTGACTATAGGCCAGACACAATTTTCTTGGTACTCCTCACCAGGGCGTCAGCACACATGGTTGACACCATCTGAGCCAAACAAGTTTATCTTAATCTCATCAGACCACAGGACATGGTTCCAATAATTTATGCTCTTCCACAGGTTGTCTTCAGCAAACTGTTTGTGGGCTTTCTTGTAAAACCCGCTTAAGAAGAGGCTTCCTTAAGACAGCCATGCAAACCGACTTGTTGCAGTGTGCAGCGTATGGTCTGACAAGTGGACCTTCTGCAACCTTTAAAGCAATGCTGGCAGCACCTATCCATCTGTTTTTGAAGCAGCTTCTGCACCTGACCCACAGCACAAGGACTTTTTTGATTGACCCTTGCGAGGTCTGTTCCAAATGGAAACTCTCTGTATGACCCTGACCACTGTACTGTAACTCAGTTTCAGGGTGTCGATGATCTTCTCCAAGCCTTGGCCATCTTTATGAAGAGTAACAATGCTAATGATCAATTCCTCAGAGAGTTCTTTGCCATGAGGTGCCATGTAAAACATCCAGTGGTCAATATGAGAAAATTGTACTCAAAGCACCAAATTATAACTGCTCTTATACAAGATACACAAATTTGTAATGTCCTGTCAAGCAGAAGAAAACATGAACATCATGATAAGGACACAGCTTTCAGCTTTCATGTATATGACATACAGCTTTTATCACTTAGAGTGTACTCACATTTGTTGCCAGCTATTTAGAGAATAATGGCTGTATGTTAAGTTCTTTTGAGAGGATAGTAAATCTGTCCTGCTATACAGGCTGCACATTGACTACTCTAAAATATATCCAATTTTCCTTTCTATAGTATTGGCCCTTGAGAAGATATAGTAAAATGGTTGTTAAAATGTGAGGGGTGTACTCACTTTTGTGAGATACTGTAATTGTTTGTGTGTTTCAGGTCAGGTAGACTCAGAGTTGTTGCGAGGATATGATGTTTACCTGCCACGTGATGTGTTGGTGATGTCGGTGCGCCTCGCGATCCTATTGGCTGTGCTGCTTACTGTGCCTCTCATCCACTTCCCCGTGAGTGACAATTTCTTCTACACCGCTTCCATCCTCCTGTTTCTATACTAAGATCATGCACAAAGCACCTTCATTTATACTGCATAGTATTTATATTATAGGATATACAATCAGGAGCCTCCCATTAGCTACAGCCTAGATTACTAATCTGCATCCGGACCTTTCTCTGTGTCCCTCCCTCTGACCTCAGGCCCGTAAAGCCATGTTAACATTATTTAGAGGAGAGAGACCCTTCTCCTGGTTGTCTCACTGCGTCTCTACATTTGTCCTCATTATCATTATCGAGCTGCTGGCCATCTACGTCCCGGACATCAGGAATGTCTTCGGAGTAGTTGGTGAGTTTGTGTGTGTGTGTTATGACTATAGTAAAATGCAATCATACTGTAGTAATTTCTAGTGACTTTACTCTTTGTGTACATGTGTACGTGTGTGTGTTATGACTATAGTAAAATGCAATCGTTAATTATTTCTAGTGACTTTACTGTTTGTGTGTGTGTGTGTGTGTGCACGCATGTTCTCCAGGTTCCACCACCTCCACCTGTTTGCTGTTCGTGTATCCCGCCCTGTTTTATTTGCGTGTCAATAATGACCGCACCAGAAATTCCAAATTTATTGGGGTGAAAACACAAACACACATTTTTAAGTTAACACATTACTGGAAAAGATAAAATCTCACCTCTCTCTCTTTCTGTGTTTCCAGGCTGTCGCACTTATGGTGTTTGGTGTGTTTGTGGGTTTGCTGAGTCTCAGTGTCATAATCATTTCGTGGGCACAGGCATCCTGACAATATTACCTCTGACCTCTACTTCCACTTCTGCAAACGTTTGCACAGTTGCATGAACACTGAACAAATCCTAATAAGTTGGAGATGTCATGAGCGGAACACGTAGTTTATACTTAATTACACAGGGGGACCGTATTTACTGTGACATGGTGCAAGCTTTACACATTTACACACAGAGACCGACATTTTCTCAACATGGTTTACATTTTATGACAGGGGACACCCTTATTACCAACGATAATCAGACATGATCAGAGTCTGATACAGATTTATTTTCTTAATGTTTATAGTAAACCAATGTATCATTTTTCTATGGTATGTGATTTCAGGTTGCTGAGTGATAAAAGGGAAATGCTGTTTTTTGTATCATGATCGTCTTTTTGGTTTTGATTATAGACTTATTATATATTATAATCATATATTGATTATATATTTCATTTCCTCAGGATTGTCTCAGTGCGTGTAATTTTGATTTTTCCAAGCAAAGCAATTCTTTTGATTAAGTAAAAAAATCTTTGGTTTTGGTGTTGCGGCAAAGAATGAGAATTCAATTCATAACAATTCAATAATAATAATATAAAATATATTTACCTAATGAATTTAAAAGAAAAAAAAAATATCACAATAATGTAATGATCTTTTAGTCAAGGCTGCGTTTAGGCAAAAGTTCGGACACACTGATCACTGATTTTTCTTCATTTTAATTATTTTCAGCATTGTATATAAATAGTGAAGAATCTAAACTATGAATGAACATGTGTGGGATGATGTTGACGTGTGAAATAACCCAGAATATGTTTTATATCTTAGATTGTCCAAAGTATCTTTATCTTTGATACCAGCTTAGCAAACTCTTGGCACCTCTCATCAGATTCCTGTGGTAGTCACCTGGAATGGTTTACAGTTGACTGATGTGTCTGGTCAAAAATTCATTTGGGACATTTTTGCCTTCATAATGTCCATCAGTGGTCTTGTGCAGAGGAAAGAGTGAGTACAATAATGTTGAAGTTCATAAAAAGAAAGAAAGAAAATCCACTGAAGGAGAAGGTGTCCAAACCTTTGACTGGTACTGCAATCTATAAATCTATTATTCTTCATGCCCAGATATTCCTTTTCTCCTTTGCTGAACCAGTGAGACTCGCATCTGAACTAAATCAGTGACTCGTTCGTTCAGGTCGTACTGAATCACATGACCCAGATCTTACAGAATGTCCTTACAGTTATATCAATTTTTGAATAAACTCCACTGAATGGAATGCCGTTGTGACCGAATAATGTGAGCCAGTACCATGAAAAGGAACAAAAAGATTTGTTTTAACTTTCACATTCCTTCCAAAAAAAAAAGTTGGAAATGTAAAAAAAATGTAAATTATTCTTGTTCACAGTTTACATAAAGGACTAATAATGTGGTTTTGCATTTAAGCATCCATCACTGAACAGTTCACCTCAACTATGATGGAACTGTAATAAATGAACATTCGGTGCTTCCCAGATGAGGATGGGTTCCCTTTTTCAGTTTGGTTCCGCTCAAGATTTCTTCCTCAAACCATCTCAGGGTGATTTTATTTTTTTTTATTATTAAAAGCTCTCTACAAATAAAACTGAATTGTAATCGAATTTAATCATTACATCCAAAAAAATTTTACTACAATATGTATTGGATTGTCTGTCCCCTGGTGGTCTAGTGGTTAGGATGCGGCGCCCTCACCACTGCGGCCCGGGTTCGATCCTCGGTCAGGGAACCAACCCCAGCCACTCTTAGTGCCGGTCCCAAGCCCGGATAAATGGGGAGAGTCGTTAGGAAGGGCATCCAGCGTAAAAACATGTGCCAAATCAAACATGCGGATGATCCGCTGTGGCGACCCCTAATGGGAGAAGCCGAAAGAAAGTTTATATATTGGATTGTCTGTACTGTACGCGACATACGTCGGAGTGAAGAACTCGTGTACGTGTTTAGATGTTTGCACACGTCTTGTCTCAATAATGATGCAGTGTGTGTGGATTATGGATACATGAGCACCGGTCCAGCCACAGCGACCTTTTATTCAGTTTGTAAACACAGAGAAAGACAGTTTCCTGACACAACACACAAACACATCCGAATTCACGCGTCAATCGAGTGAGCAGCCGTGGAACACGACGGTGCGACAGGAATTCCACAGGCAGTGAAGGACAATTAAGACGTGACAAATGTGTGTGTAATCGTACAACATGGACCACGAATATTTACATTAATACACTGACATATATTAATACATTGTGTGCGTGTAGCTATATAAACACATACATAAATAAATAATCTTAGCATAAAATTATGTTTAGCCAACCTATTTTTTTTATTTTTAAAATATGTCTATGCATTTTATATTATATATATATATATATATATATATATATATATATATATATATATATATATATATATATATATATATATAATTCAATATTTAAATTTCTATCACAGATATAGACAGCACAGTTCATACAGACACGTTTACTTTGACAAGAAGAAAAAAGTTTTTGATTACGTTAAGTATAAAAATTATATTGCGTGAGCTGCTGGTAATTGGTTTGCTGTATCTACAGTTGTGCGTTTAAAGCAGCGTGCCATTCAAACACCAAATACATTAAATATGCATTCAAAATAATCCACTGTAGTGGTGTGTGCTGATGAAACCTAAAGATGCCAAATAAAGCAAAGCACTTTTGAAATACTCAAACGTGTTGCAGAAGCAGCAAATCGGGGAAATAAATATATAATCTATTTAATGTTTCAGTTGTTAAATGTGGTAAAACTTTCAAAACTTGGAAAAGAAAATGTTCCCTTTTTATTATTATTATTTTTTTTTACCACACAGGATGCTATTCACACATCGCTATCTGTGTAGCAAGTCAAAGACTACACTTAAGAGGCGGAGCTATAGATCAAATCCGGATTAGGATTTGTGGTTTGAGTTTCAAATTAGGATCAAATTGCTGTTAGAGGCAGAGTTATTGTTAGAATTAGAGGTGGGTTTAAATTGCTGTTAAAGGCGGGGTTACTATTAGGATTAGAGGCGGGGTTTTAGTTGCTGTTAAAGGCAGAGTATTAGGATTAGAGGCGGGGTTTGACATGCTGTTAGAGGCGGGGTTATTATTAGGATTAGAGGTGGGTTTAAATTGCTGTTAAAGGCAGAGTTATTGTTAGGATTAGAGGTGGGTTTAAATTGCTGTTAGAGGCAGAGTTATTGTTAGAATTAAAGGCAGGATTATTGTTAGGAATAGAAGAGGGTTTAAATTGCTGTTTAGAGGCAGAGTTATTGTTAGGATTAAAGGCAGGATTATTGTTGGGATTAAAAGAGGGTTTAAATTGCTGTTAGAGGCATAATTATTGTTAGGATTAGAAGAAGAGTTTGACATGCTGTTAGAGGAAGAGTTATTGTTAGAATTAGAGGTGGGTTTAAATTACTGTTAAAGGCGGGGTTACTGTTAAGATTAGAGGCGGGGTTTGAGTTGCTGTTAAAGGTGGCATACTAGGATTAGAGGCAGGGTTATTATTAGGATTAGAGGTGGGTTTAAATTGCTGTTAAGGCAGAGTTATTGTTAGGATTAGAGGTGGGTTTGAGTTGCTGTTAGAGGAAGAGTTATTGTTAGGATTAGAGGCGGGGTTGAGTTGCTGTTAGAGGCGGGGTTACTGTTAGGATTAGAGGAGGGGTTTGACATGCTGTTAGAGGCGGGGTTATTATTAGGATTAGAGGAGGGGTTTGACATGCTGTTAGAGGCGGGGTTATTGTTAGGATTAAAAGCAGGATTTGACATGCCTTTGTTATTGTTAGGATTAGAGGTGGGTTTGAGTTGCTGTTAGAGGCAAGAGTTATTGTTAGGATTGGAGGCAGGGTTTGGCATACTGTTAGAGGCGGAGTTATTGTTAAAATTAGAGGTGGGTTTAAGTTGCTGTTAAAGGCGGGGTTACTATTAGGATTAAAGGCGGGTTTGGACATGTTGTTAGAGGTGGGGTTATTGTTAGGATTATAGGCGGGGTTTGACATGCTGTTAGAGGCGGGATTATTGTTAGGATTAAAGAGTTGCTGTTAGAGGCAGGGCTATTAAGATTAAAGGCAGGGTTATTTTTATGATTAGAGGTGGGTTTGAGTTGCTGTTAGTGGCAAGGTTATTTTTATATTTAGAGGCAGGGTTTGAGTTGCAGTTAGAAGCAGGATTATTTTATATTTAGAGGGAGAGTTTGAGCTGCAGTCAGAGAGAGAGCTATTTTTATATTTAGATGCAGAGTTTGAGTTGCAGTTAGAGGCAGGGCTATTTTTTTATTTAGATGCAGAGTTTGAGTTGCAGTTAGAAGCAGGGCTATTTTTATATTTAAAGGCAGGGTTTGAGTTGCAGTTAGAGGCAGGGTTATCGTTAGGATTAGAGGCAAGGTTATTTGTAGGATTAGAGGTGGGTTTGAATTGCTGTGAGATTATTACGATTAGAGTCAGGGTTTGAGTTGCTGTTAGAGATGGGGCTATTGTGAGGATTAGTGGTGAGAAGTATAAGAGGTAGAAATTAGGTATCCTTTTTTGAGTCCAAAAACTTGGACTTGACGAACACATGGCTCACAACCGCACTTCATTCAACCGATGTCCTACAGCTCAACATTTTTTACAGTGTTCAGGATTCACAGCAGATCTGTAGCACAGTCATCTGAAGGTATTTACCATGAACTGCTATATGTAAGTGCACTATTATTTGCAGCTTTCCTACAATCTGAAAAACGCAGGTTATTGTCAGCGGCCGTGCGCTGTGCTTGCCTTGAAAACGACTCAGATATACATGACGTGCTGGCAGTAGATGTAATCAGTAAACAACATCGGCACTATATACCAAATAAAACCACATTCTCATAAGTACAATTAAACAAGTAAGCAAGCTATGCCCTTGTGCATTTCAGGTGAAGGTCAGACAGCAAGCGGAGCGCTGATGACTCATTTGATGTTTAATCATTTAAGGCACAAACTACCACACAGTCTTATTATATTAGCAAACATTGCAATGAAATAAAGTTAATAATGGGGGAAAAATGACACTATAGATGACAAATGATGATCTACTGTTTTTTTTTTTTTTACAATTCATTGTATTTATATTGCACCAATAGGATTTGTTGTTAAAAAAATAAATATTGGAATTTATCAGTGTTAGTGGCGTCTCATAAAGCCTGTGGCGGATACGTCTCATGTCGTGGCTCCAGTGTAACATCTCAGACCTAGTTAGAGATCATGGTTAGAGGCGGAGTTAAAGACTGAGGTAGGTTTAGAGGCGGCGTTAGAGGCAGATTAAATGTTGGTGTGAAACAGACATAAAAATCATACCACATCTGATTTGTTCGCTTGCAAATTTTTCAGATTTTCTAAAAATGTTAATACTTGAAAATAACTGAATCTATCAGAAAATGAACCGTGATTGTGTCCATGTATGTGACTGGATGTTGAAATAGTTAAAAAAGAAGTCAATAAAATATAAATATTTAAATAAATAGTATAGTAGGGAAGGGGTAGCTCAGTGGTTAGTTAGACTTCTGATTAGAAGGCCATGATTTAAATTCCCAGCACCACCAAGCTGCCACTGCTGGGCCCTTGAGCAAGGCCCCTAACGGCTCATGTGTATAAATGAGATAACTCCAAATAAGGGTTTACACCAAATGCCATAAATGTAAAATAATTTAAATATCCAAATAAAATTAGACAAAGTATCTAGAATGATGAAAGATGTTAAATATTAAAAGGTTCAGCCCCCCCGTACACACACAGCAGGATTTTCCTTACAGTTGTAGGTGCGTTAACCTCACATCTCAGCGAGCGATGTGTGGGAGGGGCTTAATGATGGCTCCTCCTGCCATTAACTGGTTTAATACGTCTGTGAGACAAAAGTAAAAGCGTGAATGCAGGTGTGTGTTCGGGTCCGAGTGCAGCACTGTTTCTGAGTGCAGACATGTACATTACTGTATTATTTTATTATTCATCAGATTTAAATATTTGTGTGCGAGAGAAACACTGAATAAGTCAACAGGAACACATTTATTACGTTCTGATCAGTTTGTTTATCAGCATACAAAATCAGAACTCACCTGAGGGCAGTAGCAGTATAGTCAGAGTCTCTGGCATGGTGGCTGGTGGACGAGTCTCCAAAACAGTTACCTTTGACCTCTTGACCTGAGGTGTGTGTGTTACCACCTGAAATATGGAACCCTGGAAGAAAAGAAATCTCTGTTTTACTGTTAAGTTTAGTATTTTGTGTAAAACAGCTTTCACAATTTAGCAATGTGTTTTTACATATGAATAGGGCTGCAACAACTAATCGATAAAATCAATAATGAAATTCATTGCCAACAAATGCGATTAGTTGGGCTGCTCAAGTTACGCATCAGCCAAGATAACACAGCCGCTTGTGAAAATGGCGGACAGTACAGGGTCAAGCAACAGCAGGAAAAAGTCACCCAGGGTATGGGGCATTTTATATTAAACGCAACAAAGAAAACTGTACCTTTAAGTTATGCATAGCAGAGTTTGTGTGGGATAAAATACCACAGTGATGCACGAATACGTAAAAAAGAAAGCACACTGGTGTCACGGATGAGGGTACATCGTCTGCATGCGAAGCAAAAACTGTATAATCCTCATCATGTGAAAATGGTACAGTTTAATGAAGTGCTATTGTGTAAACTGTTTGTAACTTCGGGACGGTCGCACTGGATCTGTTCTGTCGTGACTCGTGAGCATCAGGTTGCTCAATCAGCTTCCTTGCGACAGTGATGGATAAAAAAAAATTAAAAATTCATTTTATTAAGTCTGTTAGCTTGCTACATTTTTCTGTTCCATTCTCTTTCATAGCATTTGTCTACTACAGTTAATGGTTGTCAGCTTGCCATCTACAAAATACAATATAAATGTTAATTTACACAAATTGTTTCACCTTTCATACTCAAATGGTGGGGGTTTTTTTTAGTTGTTTTTTTTTTAGAGAAATAAAGAAACCCATAACAAGGGAATTTATTCAAAGAAGAAATCCTTCATGCACTCCTAAACAAGCAGCCACTATAAGCTTTAAAATGTCAAAATTACAAATGATTAAACTCAATAAGTGGCTTTTGCATTTTTTAAGTACAATTTTATACCCAAACTAGTACCTGAATTAGTTTATTTTTATATTTATATAAAGCAAACCATCTAATAAAACAATTATTTTTATCCGATTAATCGTAAAAAATAAATCACCAAATTAATCGATTATAAAAAATAATCGCTAGTTGCAGCCCTACATATGAATAAACTAGTTATAAAAATACACGAGGTGGTATCAAAAAAGTTTCGAGAGCTCTGTTTGCAAGAAAGTTAAACCTTCTAAACAGTCCCTTTGCACAGCAATACAGTGCTCCTAGTGTTCCTGCTACTTCTGGAATGTGTCCTGAAAGTCGTTTTTGAAGAGTGTCATGAGCCTTCTGTGATTCGCCCTGGATCTCCACAATGGTGTCAAAACGGCGACCTTTGAACTAAACCTTCATCTTCAGTTGAACAGCTCCTAATGTACACAGGACGACGTATTTGTCTCACTGACTTATAAAGGTCGGTGCTCCCTGTGACTGTGTGTGCAGAATTGTGCTGCCATCTGCTGGCCTGTTAAAAAACTAGTCTAGAAAGTTTTTGATGCCACCTCGTATTCAACTCGCAAGAACATTTGTTTAACCTGGTTAATACACACAGTTAGTGTACAAACTTTATGAGATATAACGCACACGCACCGGCCCTGTGGAATGAGGTAGAGAAGTAGTTTCTAATTTTCGTTTTTGGTTCGGCCGACTTGAAGACAAATGCGCATCCATCTGTTTTCTAGGATAGACAGAATGAGAGAGAAGAAGAGAGGAAGACACAAAGTTAATAAAATATTATTAATTTAAATACTGTTATTTAAACACATTTGGTGTTACCTGTGTTGTGCATCACAAATGTGTGTTGTGGGTTTTTTCTGGTAGGAATAAAGATCATCTAGACCGTCTGTCTGTGTGTGCATGTGGAGCTGATAATCGTTATCCATGGAGATGTACGGCGCCAACATCTCCAACTCCAGATCCTCCACCGTCTGATATGCGAGATGAAAAGAGACAGCTCAAAGATCAATCACGAAAAGACAATGTGAGAATCAAATCACTGTAATCAGGTGTTCGTTCTCACCTGTGTGGAACCGTGGGCGGATGAGATCAGAGAGAAGGATGATGGGAAGGGGAAGTCATCCAGCCGGGGCAGAGCGGCACGGGATGGATCGGTAGGTGATGACAGAGGTGACAGGACGCTGGTGGACGGCAGCATGACGTCGTTGTAGAGAGGAGCATCTTTGAGTGCTGATGTTTCTGTACCTATAGACAACAGAACACTTACCGTAATTTCCGGACTATAAAGCGCACCCAGATATAAGCCGCACCCACTGAATTTTACAAATATTTTTATTTTAAACATAAATAAGCCGCATGTCTACACTGAAACTAATTAACTTTACACAGGCTTTAATGAAAGACAGTGTCTGTTACACGGTGTAACAGACACTGTCTTTCATTAAAGCCAGTGTCTGTTACACGGTGTAACAGGTGAAATATGTTGTGGCTCCTTTAAGAGCAGAGAGGCATTTTGGGAATAGCCTGCCGCCACATTTTTCCCCCCGGTATTACTGCATGTGTGTAAGACCGAGGAATATGTCCTTATTATTTTCTGATGCTCATTTCTAAGTTTCTTTGACTAACCCGTAACACTGTTCTTTGACTAACCCGCACGAGTTTTGGAAACCTGTCTGTGCTTATATGATTTCTGTTGCAACTGGAGTTAGCGAGCTCACCCTTTACCCAGACTCAACGCGCTACAACGGCTTGTATCTAAACAGTAGCCTACCAAGAAAGTCATTGTTCACTGTCTTCAGGCTTAAAAAAGTCCGAAAAATATGGTACATGTTTTACTACCCTTTTATTCGGGTGGGTTATTGCTAACGGTAACGTGCTTACCAGTGTTAGTGAAGTCCAGTGTGACGTCACTGACAACCTGTAGATCTGTTTCTCCCTCTTCCTTCTCCTCTGTCTTCTCCTTTATCTCAGTCACTGCTTCCTGGCTCCCTGGCTCTCGATTTGTCCCGCCCCCGTCTTCCTTTTCCTGCTTCATCGCTGACTGATGGAGGGAAAGAATGAGCTCGGGTTCTTCAATGCCACTGCGAATGGACCCATGGAGACACGCAGCTGAAATACTGCACACACGCACACCTGCATTATGTTTTATACTACACACATCTCCACTACGGAGGACCTACCTGAGGACATAGTTAAGGCAGATCACACACTGTGGTTGGGAGTTTTTACTGTTGTAAATGATGGTGGCCTGAGTCTCCACCCACACAAAGCCTCCACCCTTCACCAGCATACGGTACTGACCTGTACACGCCTGACCTTTTACAAACACTACACACACACACACACACACACACACACCTTTTTTATTTTAGAAATGAAACCGAAACACTTTTTTTTTTTTTAGAGATCTAGATTCAATACAATATCACAGTCAAAGAGAGTGTAGAGAATGGTGCGCGTGTGTGTGTGTGTGTGTGTGTGTGTGTGTGTGTGTGTGAATCATTTCTTACAGTTGTGGTGTGTTTTGGTGAGACTGTCTGAATCCAGAGCATGATAGAATTCATACACAGAACGTTGAAGAAGATCCTCAGGGTCATAACCCAACAACTCTGTTATCCTAGACAAACACAAACACGCATGCGCACGCACACACGCACGCACGCACGCACGCACACACGCACGCACACACGCACGCACACACGCACGCACACACACACACACACACACAATGGTTATCTGGCTTAAACTGCAGCATCATTTTTCTATTTCATTGTAGAGAACACTTTACATGCTCAGCGTAAACAAAACATTTACATCTGTCCAGATAGATACTGCATTTCTGTCCATTTTGAAAATGCGCTTTGCCATCGCTTTGAAAATAACTTTGAGAGTACCCATTTTTTATGTGGAAAGTCTTTGTGTGGATCGAGATAATGGAAATATTCACTATTCAGAAGAACGTTCCATATGTGGGGGCATCCTGTATTTGGCCCGTGGGCCGTAGTTTGGGGACCCCTTCTGTCTCTGAATGAGACAGAACATTCACTCTCAACATCATCGATGTAAAGAGAATGAAAGTAAATAAACTGGAACGAAACGATGCAGATCGAAGCTTCTGCTCATCCGTATACTGTTTAATGCATGAGCAATATCAGGATGTAAGAATTTGTAGCCATTTAGTGTAGACAGGGTGCAATTTAAAGCAAAAATGCAGTTTTCAAAGCTTTTCCAGATGAATGTAAGAAGAGCCTGAGATTCAGTGAGCTGAAACACTTTTGCAAATGGTATTCTTGCTGTCAGGACCTTTCAGGGCATGCAGCAGGCACTTCCGGTTTCGTGGCGCACACTTTCGTTTCCGAGGCGCTCGCCTTCCAGGTCGGTGGCCATCTTGCCATTTTTCCCGCACCTCCCTGTATTTAAGGAAACCCAAGACTTTAGCTCAGGGCTATATTATTTTACCGGCTTCCAAAGTCTCTGAGAAATTTCTTGCCACTCTGTCTGCTCTGGATTCCCGTTTCTGATCCTGACCCCTGTTACTGACCTCTGTTCTGCTTTGCTTCTGGTTTAAACTTTGGACTGTTTTTGGATTTGGTTTTTTCGCACTGCCCCTATTGTTATACGGTTATTCGGTTTTCGTTTTTGTCTTCCCTGCATCACCCTGTTTGCTTTTTCAGCCTGTGCTTTTGCCTTGCCCCATTGCTCAGTTTTTTGTCTTTATTAAAGCCTGTTTTCTCCTTAACCCGGTCATATCCTGCATTTGGGTCCTCACTTAACCAGTCACCCGCTGACAGAATAATCTAGTTTTGCACAGTGTCCACCGTGTTCTCTGACAGAATAATCTGGCCAAAAGATGGACTCAGCAGATGTATTGAAGCGTTGGGCTTGCTCCCCCGCAGACAGGCAATTCAGGGACCCAACCGAGACGGTCGAAATTCTTAAGCTCAGCCCCCAGCAGAAATTTCCGGGTGCATCAGAAACAATCTAAGGCAAACCAAAAGGTTTTAAATTACCTACTAAAACGGCTGTCCTTCCGGCCCCTGAGCTCTGCTGATGGGCTGCCCAACCTCAGCCTTCTTGCCTGACTGAAGACGTCACCCAGCTTTTTCGACCTGCCAAGATCGTCGCTCCGCCCCAGACCTCCGCCGCGGGCGTCGCTCCGCCCCAGACCTCCGCCGCGGGCGTCGCTCCGCCCCAGACCTCCGCCGCGGGCGTCGCTCCGCCCCAGACCTCCGCCGCGGGCGTCGCTCCGCCCCAGACCTCCGCCGCGGGCGTCGCTCCGCCCCAGACCTCCGCCGCGGGCGTCGCTCCGCCCCAGACCTCCGCCGCGGGCATCGCTCCGCCCCAGACCTCCGCCGCTCTGCCTCATCACATTGGCAGGAAAATGCTTGGGGCAGCCACCTGGAAGCTCGCTCCATGCTTCATCCGGTCTTTCCTGACCTCCAAGGCGTTCTACCTGGTGGCAGTTCACCTCAAGTGACACCTCCTGTGTCCGCTGCTGGCACCCAACTTTCCTCGTGCTGCAGGATTTTTGTGCCTGTCCAGTATTTCCTTCCACCAGACCCCCTCCACCCACCCAGGGCAAGTTGTGAGGCCTTGCCTCTTCTGTCTGCCGCCTTTTACTCCCCTGAGACATCGGACAAAACGGGGTCGTCTGTACACAGTTATGGAGGGGGTACTGTCAGGATCTTCCAGGCATACTTCCGGTTTCGCGGTGTGTACTTTTGGTTCCGAGGCACTCGCTTCTTGGTCGGTGTCCATCTTGCGGTTGTTCCCATGCCTCCTAGTCTTTAAGGACACCCAAGACTTCTGCCCTGGGCTTGATTATCTCACCGGCTTCCAAAGTCCCTTCAAAATTTCTTGCCACTCTGTTTGCTCTGGATTCCTGTTCCTAATCACGTTCCCCTCAACTCAACCAGTCACCCGCAATCCCTGACAGAATAATCTAGCCTTGCATCGTGTCCCACCCGCAAGATCTCTGACAGAATAATCTGCTTTTCTGACACATGCAGCCTAATTTGTGCTGTGCAGATAGAAGCAGAGACTTTAAAAAAAATAAAATAATAATAACACGATTAAAAAAATCGTGTTATTAAATTTTTTAGTGTCGCATCATATATAAAGTAATAAACACCAGGACAGTGCTGTGTCTTTCCTCACCGCTCGTCACAGTAGGAGAAGCGCATGTCAAGCGTGTGCTTGCTCAGGAACGTTCTGGAGTCTAGAAGAACCTCAATGTTGGCCGGATGTGGGATCGGCTCACAGATCAGCACCAGGTATGAGACGGGCACATTGCTCTCTTCACACTCACTGCTCCGTGTGCACTCAACACGAACGTGACCAGAACAGTGAAGAACCTGAAGCACAGGGGTAAAGAGTCACAAACATGTTTACGTCAATGTGTGTGTTTGTGTGCGTGTGTGTGCTTTACCTTCCATGTAGCAGATCTGAGGTTGACAGTGCGCCCCCTACTGGTCAGAGTGCACTTCATCCGCAATAAGAAACTCTGCTCATCTTTTGTTTTCTTACAGGAACCTGGAAAGAGAATTAGTTCAGAACATATTCACACATATTAGAGATTTTTCTTGGTGTTGTTCACTAAACTGTGCCAAGTCAGCATGGTTAACCACATAAACTGCCAGTGGAAAGAAGTTGTTTTGATGAACTGCTGTTTTTTTGGGGTTTTTTTACAAAGCAGAATGGATTTCCTGATGTTAGCTGTTAGAAAAAGCTTTATAGCATCGCCTGAGAGGTTACTGATGATTGTTCTTCTTTTTGTCCTGATGTGATAAAGGAATGCAGATAATTATTTTTCTCAGCGTCCGGATAGTGCTTTACAGATTCCTCTTCTCTTTACCAGAGAGAAGCATGTTATCTATAGGGGCTATATTGAGTTGCACCATCATAGCCTGGGGTAGATGGAAGTTTGTTAACTGATGTAAGAAATACATCCCTTGCTGAGCATTCTTGTTGATGGATCAGCTTTGCATCTCCCATGTGAAATCTCATGTGATCACAGTTCCCAGAAACCAGAGCAAAGTGACAGTGCTCAGGGATGAGTTATTAAAGATAAGTGGAGGAGGGGATGTGCATCTTCCCTCTCTATGGATTTTACAGGTTGAGCTCGAGCTTGTTCAGGCTACACCGGGAGGATAGTTGGATTGCTGAACATCCTGGTGGTACTTTGGCTCATCACTGCTGCTAATGAGACGAAGTCACAGATACATTACTAAAAAAGCACAGTCGAGTGTGTATCGTAAACATGAGAGATGATAAAATGTTTACAGAACATTAACTTATGGGTTCTTTTGTGTGTGTGTGTGTGTGTGTGTGTGTGTGTGTGCGCGCCAGAGGTAGAAAGAGAAAGAAAGAGAGAGAGAGACCTGTTTTGTTAAGCAGCATTTCTCTGATCTCTTCATGGTCACATGGGTGTGTGAAGTCATACACACTCTGTCCTGACAGATCGATCTATCAAATACACACCAGCGAGAGAGAGCGAGAGAGCGAGAGAGAGAGAGAGGCATACAATAATTATATTATGTATATCAACAAAATGTTTAAACAAAATGTTAACTATCATACATAAAATAAAATTCTATTGAGCGTGTATTAGTAAATTTACCTGTGAAATGACACAATTACATTATTATATTACTGTTACTGTATTATTATATATATATATATATATATATATATATATATATATATATATATATATATATATATATATATATATATGTGTGTGTGTGTGTGTGTGTGTTACCTGAGAAATCCCCAGACACTTGCTGACGGTTTCTGATGTGTAAACGACATCTCCGTCCTGAGAGAGGATCATGAGGAAGCCATCAAGGGCCTTTAGACAAAAAGCAGTCCACTGACTGTCCAAATCGGACTGCTCGCCCATCATCACTGCAGAATGAGAAAAATTCATGGCGTGGAGATTCAGAAGAATTATTTACATTTGCATATAGATTTGACATACTTGCAACAACTGACAATAACAATATACTAAATGTTTATAATCGACAATCAGTCATTTTCGCAGACAGACAGACAGACAGACAGACAGACAGACAGACAGACAGACAGACAGACAGACAGACAGACAGACAGACAGACAGACAGGTGACCTGTGTTAAGAGCCGAGCGCAGATGCAGGTAACTCAGTGTCAGGCGGATGACTGAGGCTTTATCCAGGCTCTCTGTGATGCTGTGATGGAGAGGAAGCTGATTGGCCAGCTGATTAAACACCTCCGTCTCCTTCTCCCGCCTACAGCGTGCCGCATCGCGACACCTCGCCTTCCTCCTCTCACAGCTCTGTCTGCACAACACACACACACAAGCTAGGTTAATGTAATTTGCAGGAAGTGGGTACACAGCACGTGCGTGTTCGACACCATTATCAAAAGCAATCCAGTCAGCATCGTCATCCACAGTGTGGGTCAAAACACAAGCACATCTAAGATCATCTAAAACTGTTCGCACACCATATAGCACCCAATCAACGCAACACAGGTGCAAAAGCGCGCAGCGGGAGGGTAAGTGAGGTGCGAGGGAAACGATAACGAACAGAAAAAGAAAACTAAAGCATGGCCTCGTCACCATGGAGACCGCGACACGAGTTTGGGAAGGTGAGACCAAGGGCACATCTCAATCAGCTCCCAAGGGGGTGACTCGGAATCTGGTGTACAGGAGTTCGGGCACTGCTAAGGCACTTCACAGAGGGACACTGAAGTCAACATGACTAACAACTTCCTCATTAGTCGCTTGGAAAACACAAACATAGAAATTAAAGTTGTAAATGTTTACGGAACATCCAATAAAGCTCAAAACCGTTTGAGAGCTACAACATCAACAACCGTCTAGTCGTATCTGTAGAAAGCATTGGCTTAGACACTTCGTTGGGAAAATAGTACGCTTTGGTGCTCCTGTTTTTTTTTTCCAGAGACGGAATGGGTGTTATTAATATGGACGACTCCGAAGAAGGGCATGGATTGAGATGCAAAGACGCGTTGACTGAGTGACAGTCTACAAAGTTTGAGAACGTTTGCTATCCATGGCCGTGACACGTCAGATGGTAAATCTCATCATGGTAACCATGGTGACAGGGGGATTAAAGGATATCACATGATTCGCCTACCCAGCACATACCCAGATCCACAGAACGTGACACATTTCAGAAGAGATTGTTTATCACCTGTGTGTCTGTTTTCTCTTTGCTCTGCATTTTTCTTCATGATTTCAATCAGACACCTGAGAAAGAGCCGCAACAGTGAGAAACAAACATCCATCAAGGAGTCAGTTTTCTCCTGAGAATTCCTGGGAATGTCACAAAAAGTGACACCAATTATGAGGAAAAAATACTCATGCAACCGAATGCCAGATCCTCTCATCTCTCTCTCTTTCTTTCTCTGGTATTGACTGTGACCCTGAGCGAGACATTTTTTTCTTACTGTATCCACACGCACACACACGCACACAGACACACACTTTCTTTTTTTTTTCCTTCCCTGCCTTTATCCTATCAACTTGTTTTTTCCTTCCTCTGCCTCCTGTCCTTCAAAATATCTACCCCCTTTTCCTATTTTCAACATTATATTGATTCTGACCCAGAGCGAGTAAGACGATATTCTTCTTCTGTTTGATCTGTTCTCGGTTTCCCTTTCTTCACGTTTCCTTTCTTAGGTAAATGTCATCACACACACAATCCACATTATTTCGCTCCTGACCTTTAGTCCTTTTTGTCCTCTAAACACATATATTTTTTTCTTTGTGAATTAAAAAATATGAACTGCTGATAGATCCCCCCCCCCCCCCTTAATCTATCCCTTCCTCTTGCTCATGTTTACATCCATTTTCTTTCTATACCCTTCTCTCTCTCCTCTATTTGTGATTGTGATCCGGCATATTCTCTCTCTCTCTCTCTCTCTCTCTCTCTCCTGATTGTGACCCTGAGCAACTCCCTTATTCTCTCACTCTCCGAATTCAATCGAAACGCTGGAGCACGGCGTCACGAACAGAAGCCTCCTAGAAACATCATTTCATGGCCTCGTGTTATTTTCACCAATGGTTTTCAGTAAGGATGTTAAAAGGGCAACACTAAACGAGACGCCCTTCATGAGGCAGAGTTTCTTTCTGTATGGGCCGGGGTGAAGGTGTATTGATTGTAAATGGCGACGACGTCGCTCAGAATACCAAAGAACCCTAATGGATTATGGAACCAAATATAGGTATACCATTTACCTCCTGCTCAGCTCCTAATACAGCTTTATAGCACTTTTGGCTTCATTCCATCAGTCTACAAATGTGGCATTACAGTGAACTGCACAGATCACATTATAACATGGCTGGTACAGTGTCGGCACGAATGCAATTACGCCTTGCTTTTGTTCCATCGGGATGCAAAATAGTGTGGTTTCAAGCTCTTTTTATCATTTTTTTGTGTGAGGTGTACATCAGTAGAATGAGCTCAGTACTGCAGCAGACTGATGTTTGCGAGTGACGGCTCAGGATTACTGAATCACTGACAAACTGCATGTTACTGCAGCACCCTGAACAAAAAACAAAAAAAATTCGATTTATTATTATCATCATCTCATTTCCAGGCTGATTTAACACATAAAAATAAATAAATAATAAAGTTAAACACAGTCACCCATTTGGTTAAACGTAGCAAACAATAAACAAAAGAAAAACAAATAAATAAATCTAGATTTGTTTATGTAATAATGCACATGTAATGCAAAAGACTAGCAGACAAAACGTCTGGGTTTTTATTCTCCGAATGATGTAACTTGTTTGTTTGCTCCCAGAAGCAGCTACGAAGCTACGTTGCAAGGACAACTAATCTGGGAAAAGTGAAGTATTTAGTGAATACTGAACAGAGCTACAGTGCATGCCAAGCTAAATAATATCATTTCAAAACACAACCTAGCAATTCAGAGAAGCACCAATCACTTCTTCCATTCTCCCTCATAACCCCACCCCCTCTTTCGCTCTCTCGCTCTCGCAACTGTTTCGACCGTTTCATCCCCCGCGCTCCCCCGCCCCTCTCTCGCTCAGATCTATTCTGTTTGTCACTCGTCCCCCGGAGCGACTTCAGAATGTGATTACGACTTTATTGCTTTTCTGCCTCGGCTGCCTTCGAAACTCACGGCCTCGAAAATCAAAAACAAACATCCAACCAATAAGAGTCTTCTAAACTATATTGAGTGTAAAAGCATGAGTTATTTAATCCCTACGTTTCTTTGAACGCCTGAGCTGGAACGCACGTTAAAATGCATCTAGTCTCAGCATTAAACGGCATGCATCTTTTACACTTTCCTGTCCACAAACTCCAGAATCTTACGCACGCAAAAAATTCTTAGCTCGTGACGAATAAAAAGCTGGACTGCTGTGAGCTGGACTAAGAATTTTGAGGTCACATGGACACAGCTGAGATTTCTATCAGATTTCCATAGCAGGATACGGTAACGGCCCACAATGTAAAACAAATTAAAGCAGATCCTTGTTGTATGATCGTATGTGCGACATAGCGTACTGATTAAAACGTCTTTGTGAGCGCACGTGCTTATAGACGCTTGCACACTGAAGTTTTGCATTAACTGGCAGTATGAGAGCTCCAGAACAGAAGATGGCACTGTTAGAGCAGGTTAGATGCAGGTGACACCTGAGACCCTACAGTGAGGAGTGAGAAATGGCTAAATTAGCATGCTAGTGAAACCTTATCTGGTGATACATGGAACAAAATGGATTGACCAATCACAGGTGTCGGGTTGGGAGGCAGGTCCGTTTGTGGAGCACAGATGAACGTCCCACGAAGCTGATCTGCGGAAAAAACATTGGATGGAGAACTATGAGTGATTTGGGGACTGCGAAGAAGGAGAAGTCTGAGGTAACAACCTTGTTAGTTGAACAGCAGGGGTGATAGTGGTGGTGGGGGGCTGTTAACCTTCTCCGATGTCTCTTCACACCCCTGGTACTGACAGCAGCACTGATACTGAGTGCCTTTACCTTAGGAGACAGTGTGTAGAGGTGTCAGGTGATCGACAACAGAACCTCCCACATCGGCACTGAGACGGAGAACAATGAAGGATAGACTTTACTGACAGTCACACACACACACACACACACCAGACTCATCCATCAATCTAATCTAGTTCCTCTTATTCATATTACAGATTCAAATTAATATAACTAATTAAATATTGTCAAGCATCGCATCACAGGCCTCACTCGGGGGGAGGGGTGGTGTTCTCTTTCTTCTCTGGCACATAGCAACTGCAGAACCTTAAAACTAATTGAGCTGATGGAGCCATAGAAGCTGGAACGAAAACCAGGGAAACTAGGAGAGCCCTGAGAACTAGACGGAAAGAAGGAACCTAGAAGAACTAGAGAGAACTAAATATACCACATTGTATATGTGAAGGCAACCGCGAACCGGAGAACCAGGGGATATTTAGAGAACTGAAAGAATTAGGTGGAAGAAGGAAGCTAGGTTGTCTAATTACATTTTCTTTTCATCACATAGTGAATGATTGGTGATGCCGCCATTTCTTTGCTGTATTCACTGGTTGGTTGTTTTGCATCAGTATACAGATCATTAACATAGTTTCCCCTCAGGATCAATAATGTTTCCACCCACCTATCAGTCAAGCTAGCTAGCGTTATATAACCTGTACACTGTACGCCAAAAGCATTGGGACACCCGATTTTCCAGCCATATGTGTTTCTGCGCCAAACTGTTATCACAAAATTAAAGGCACACAATTATATAAAATGTTTTTGGATGCAGCAGAATTACATTTTCCCCTTCACTTGACCTAGGAGACCCAAACCTGTCCAAGCATGACAATCTCCATGAAGATCTGCTTTACATGAGTTGAAATGGAAGATCTCCTGCAATAGAGTTCCAACCCTACGAATGTGAATGCTGACCGCAGCCCAGGCCTCCTCACCTCACCTACATCAGTACCTGACCTTACCAATGAATCGAATAAATCTCCACAAGCACACTCCAAAATCTAGTGGAACATCTTCCCAGAAGAGTGGGGTTTATTATAACAGCAAAGAGAATAGGATGTTCAAGAAGAAGCACATACTAATCCTATGTTCACATGTCCACATACTTTTGTCTATACAGTGTAGTGTAGAACCAAACACACAAGGGGATTAATATAGGTGGAGCAGAGTGGGAACGTGCCTGGATCAAAGTTAATGTTGCTGCCATTAACAAAACATTTTACAACATAAAATAATAAAAAAATTTCTTTCTTTCTGGAAAAAGCAGAACATAGTGAGTGATCACAGGTCTATCATCAGAGAAGCTTTAACCTTTTAATCTGACAACTACAAGTGCTACAATCTGAAATCTTGAAAGAATGCAGAAATCTTAGCAAAACACAAATCAAGGTTGTGTGTGTGTGTGTGTGTGTGTGTGTGTGTGTGTGTGTGTGGGAGTTTACGACAGAGACAGAAGAGGAGGAGGAGGTGCTGGTGGTCTGGATTACATTAAGATCAGTGTTGAATTCTAATGAGATATATATATATATATATATATATATATATATATATATATATATATATATATAAAATGTTTGCTAAGGAAGTAAAACATGACCAATTTCCAGATGTGCGATGGTTTCATGTGGTTCGGTCTGGTTGTATGCTTTACTCTGTGCTTCATTGTACCTTTACAAAAAAAAAGCATGATTTATTTATAAGTAACATCTTTCCAACACGAAGTCACTGGGGATGATGTAGTAATGATGCTGATGATGATGATGATGATTGCTCATTGGTTAAACTATGAAAACACAGATGTTAGGGCTGATGGATGTTAAATGTGTTTAAATCCAGATAAATAGTAACAGACATCTTTACCTGAGACACGTTAAGCACGTATACTATAATTATACACACACACACACTTGTTTTACAAATATATACCCAAAGGCTAATCTAAAACTGATGATGATATTGAGATACCGCTCAAAAACATGAACATTGATCGGCAGAACCTTAAATTGCTCCCCACTCTCTACATAAGCTCACTACACTACACATACAAATACCGCTGCTTTGCGCCCTACCTAGTGCACTACTAATACAAGTCCCACATTATTGGAATTAGGCCTCGTGTTCTACTTACCTCAGAAAACGCGACAATCACTTTCCAGTAAAAATGTTCAGTGGATGAGAAAGATGATAATTGTCAGTGCTGTAATACTGTAACTACAAGTGAAATATATTTTTTTTACCTTTTCTTTTCGGATGTGGCTCCTGAAGTCATTATGTAGAGTGATCACCGGCTAAAGCAGGTTAGGAAGCAAACTCGGTGGTCCTTGTTAAAAGATGACGGGGTTAAAAATGCGAGGACAAAAAATTAACATTAATAAAATAAAATAACATTTACATAGCAATAATGAAAACCGAGTGAGAATCCGCGTCGTATTGAAACGCTGAACTTTCAGACCAACAACCTGACGCTTGCACGGTCAACTAAACCCCGCGCGAGCGCGCGCTCCGTCTCTATCTATCTCTCTATGGAATCGCGGGAGCGCGCCCGTCGGTGTCGTCACGAGGCAGCGGTCAACGCACGAGCGCCGAATTTCTCACGATGGAAACAAGTCGAATATTATCATCATCATCATAATCATCATCATCATCATCATCGGGTCTCCACGCGTCCCTCACTGCAGCCTCCTGCCGCATGAAACCACTCCAGTGTAAAATAAATAAAATAATTAATTAAACAAAAATAGTCACCGGAGAGAACGATGAAGAAATTAATAGACACGCCCCCTTGGATGTTGACGCCAACTGCATCCTTAAGACACGCCCCCTTTCCTTAAAATAGCACAGCGGTATCACCGCGTTCGGATTTACCTCAACCCGCATATTCATGAATGATCCGGATTTTACAGACATTCAGTGCACGGCAGTGCATTTCACCCCTACAGTGTGTATGCTACATGAATTATTCCATCTCTTAATACCATCATTATGACGTCAAGGCTGTAGAAACCATTAATATTATAAACACACTATCACAGAGCACTGCATCCCAGACAGGACTCTCATACAAGTGAGAATGAATGCTATAAAGCAAGAAATTTAATGAACACAATAAAAATTCTCTATTTACTCCAATCACAGCTGCACCGCTCTTGAGGGATGTTCCCGGTCTGCAGTAGTGAGTATCTATCATAAGTGGTCCATGAAAGGAACAGTGGTGAACCTGCTACAGGGTCACAGGCAGTCAATTTAAATCCACATGAAAATATCGGAGCTTGTGCAGTTTGCTAGAGATGCGGTTTGCGAGCTCTGATTGATTGGATGGTCACACTAAAGGACGTAAAAATCCAGACGTTATTAAACGCTGGCTAGATAGCCTCGGAGTGGCCGCAGAGTTCATTTTGGAAGGCCTCACAGCAGATTTTGACCATGGATACATGATGTCATGGCTGACCCTAACCCTAACCTGACTGGATAGAAACGCCAATGTAAGCATACACTCCTTGTAGCAGTGCACCCAAAAGCAACACTATGACGAGATTAAACAATTAGGAATAATTCAAAACATATTCATATATATTAAAACATAAGTCAGTGGTTCTGATCGAGTTTAGACCAGCAGAGAAAGCCTTGCTAACCCTGATGGCCTACCACTGCAAACATCTAATTGTCTGAAAAAAAAAAACTTACACTGTATTTTTGAATAACTCTATTTTACTGCATTGTTAAAATAACGGAAGCGCATTGCATTTCCAAAGAGAAAAGAAATCACAAAAAGGATCTCATAATTATGACTTACTATCTCATAATTATGAGATAAGTTAGGGAAGTCTGTGGCAGGGGAGCGTTTTTGTGCATAACACCGGATCTGACGTTACGGCATTTTTTGCACTGAAGCACCTCATTGTACAACCATGGAGATATTAGGTCATAATTCTGAGGTCCTTTCTGTGAATTTTTTTCCTTTGTGAATGCAATGCACTTCTGTATAATTTTAACTTAAAAAAAAAAAAAAAACCTACATGTCAAGCAAATGCACAATCTCATCTATGCAGTGTAATTATTACTTTTTAGATCTATTTTTATTTGAACAAAAGCACATAATCTAAGATGTTTATTTAACACCCACAGGAGTTTTCAGTGTCAGTGTTTTATAATACACTGAGGAAACAGGGTAACTTTGGACGTTCTTCACTACATGAATGGGTGTGATGTGGTATGATGAGTATAGGTTGCAAATACACCAATAAAATTTGCACCATATAGCATATTGCATGAGAGTTGCACACTTGTGATGTTCGCAAACGACACCGGGTGAGAAGATGGTTCTGTAATTACTGTATTTGTAGATGCACATAAGCATCAGATAAATCAAATATGATTTATTTACGCTCATGGGGCTTTTGTTTCAGCGTAACAGGAACATTAACGGTGGTAGCTAATCAAAGACTACTGAGAACTGATTAAACGGAGAGAATGGAAGCCTAATCACAATGACGTCAAGGATTTCATTTAACAAATTAAAACGATCGATAAGTCTACCACTTGGGAGTCAAAAGAGTTGCATGCTTCGAGGCGAGCCGATTGGATCCGGGCCGAGCATGCTGATTGGTTGAAATAACCTGTCGTTATCTGCTTCTCCAGATATTTCTCTACAGTGCCCCTGGTCTGAAATGTTGTAACAGAGAGATGGGGAAAAAAAAGAAGCACTATTCAATTACTGTGCCTCATCATTTATCAAGGCGATGAATCAGACACAGCCATTAGAAGGAGACGCTCGTACCCCAGTGGAGCTCAGGCTAAGCACCAAAGCATAGAAATCGAGAACCACAAAATGTCATTACTTCCTATCCGACATCGTAAAGGGAGGAAAAGCGATGCCGAGGTGCATTAGCCTAATTACATAAAAAAAGATATTATACATTCACCACCCTATCAAACACAGTAACATGATATGCAGGCCTGAAAAAGAATTATTAAAGTCCAGTGAGATATAAATAGAATATACACACGTACTGATGCACTTAAAAGCAAAACATTGCTTAATCAGAATATTTGATCTTTTCTTCAACAAAATATTGCAACTATTGATTAGCTTTGAGTTGTTCTTAATCGAGGGTAAAATGTTTAAATGTTTAGAGGAAATATAATACAAGGAACATTTACCTCAGTCTGGCGTTTTCACGTTTCTCTAGTTCTTCTTCAAACGGTTAGCGCAAAGTTCGAACCACACAATTTTATAGGACATCTTAGTATGATAGTGTAAAATTATATAAATATATATACTTTTTAAATCAACTTTTTTTTGCACATCACACAGTAGATTGGACTCAATTACAGTTTGCTTAATTTACTAATTGTGTCAGAAATTAAGGGGGAAACTGAAGAACTTCAGCTGCACATGCAGAGAAATCATTCAAGTCACTCATTTGGATTTCATTTTTCTCTGCTTTAGTGAGATCATTTCCTCTGCTATCGATTTCAGTCCCTTTAAGGTGTGTTTTTGGTTTTGCAGCATAGTCAGGGGAAAACACACACACACACACACACACACAGGGCTTATTTATATCCTTTTATTTACGATGTTTACTCAAATACTTCCAAAAAAAAAAAAGAAAAAAATTTTAAAAGGCTCAAAGACTTCACACAAAGTGCTTCCAGTTGGCGTGAACATAAACAGAGCACGCAACACTATGGTAACAAATACATACACACACAATGACAAACAGGTTACAAAAAAAATATTTTAAAGCTGAAAGGATTAAAGGAAACCAACAAAAAAAAACCTGAGCATTGACCTCACTAACACACACACACACACACACACACACACACACACACACACACACACACACACACACACACACACACACACACACACACACACTTTCCTTCTTGGACATAAATCTCACTGTTCACTGAATTTTTTTTTATCTTCCTGATATAATGTGGCCCCTTTTACCCCTCTGTTACTACTTTAACTGTCTTGTATTCTGTAATATGAAATCCTAATTACCCCTTGAAACCATCTGATACCTCTCCTTACTCAGCTCCTCACTTGCTGACTAAGATCAGTACTATTCCCCTTCAAATAACTTATACCACTAATACCCCTTTTCTCTGTAAAGATGCATGTTTGACCTACAATCACTCATATATATATATATATATATATATATATATATATATATATATATATATATATATATATATATATATATATATATATTTTTTTTTTTTTCATATATCTTTTGCCCCCTTTCAAATCACCATGTTTTCCCGGTTCTCCTTTCTGACACCCCTCTAGTGTCTCCATTATCCTTCTAATAACCCATTTGCTACTCTTCTGTTACACATGTTTCCCCTCTGCTACCCCCATCTAACCCAGTCTATACCCCCTTTAAAAACTCTCCAAACATTTCGGTCTTTCCTGTGATATTTTGATCCTCCAGTAACTCAATGATACCCTTCCTTCCCAAGATACCCAAATGCGAATCCAAACACACACAGCATGCATATTCTTCCCTCATTGTTACACCTCCACCCTCAGTGTGCTACCGTTGTGATTTTGGACGCAGCCCTGCCGTAATTTTCTGAAGCGAGAGGTCACGAGGGTTGCAGCGTTCATCGCCATCCAGAGTGAATGAAAAAGGAGCTGGAGGCTTTTCAATAACACTGCCACTGCTGAGAGGAGAAAGCACTCAGAGTGCACGCCGACACCCGTTCAATAACTGATTCACAATGGAGACGTGATAAAAGATTTATCGTCTGAAGTTAAATAAAAACCTTCAATAAAACCCAGACTAGCACTAGACCAGACGGCTAGTTTATCATTAAACTGTTTAATAACGCGCGACAGGTTGTGAAGGTCACAGACTCTAGATGCGACTGAGAAAGTGCTGAAGAGACACCCTGTAATTCCAAAACCCTCTCTCAGCTCCACTCAGCTACACAGTGCAATAATTTAGCGAGATTAGCTAAAGTAGCCTGCACTAATGTTAAAAAACTACCTAGCTAGTGTTCCATAGCTACTAATGGTTAGTTTCATTAAAACTAGCTAACATTACTATCTAAATATAGCTAAACATTATATGTATTTATTAATGTTGTGTAAATAAAAACTACTAAATCTGCAGCATGCACACTAAGCCAAAGATGTAAAAAAAAAAAAAAAAAAAAAAAAAAAAAGCTGGTCCATAAACAACAACTTTAGCTCTGCCCCCACTATTATATTATAAATCTGATAACGAGCTCCTTAAATGCAATACTGTGACAGTTCTTTTTTTTATTATTTCCTTTTTTTTGCACTGGAATATTGATCCCAGAAGGTTTTTCCATCGTATATACACTCCAGTAATAAAACCTAAAGCTAACTATAGATACAATTAAATGCTCATAATACAAACTATTTATACTGACAAAATGTTATTACTTTAAAAAAAATAAAAAAACAACTAATCTCACCTCTTGAGTTTAGTATGAAAGCAACAGTCAGGATAGTCTTCACTACACTTTGATAAGAGTCTGAATACTTTGTATTTGCTGCACATAAGGTCACATTTTAAGCGCTATGGTGCCATCATTTGTTGTGTAAAACATTAACGCGATCATTTTTTGCAGGTTTCCAGCTACAGTCAATAAAAAGAGTTTTTGATGCGCTGCAAATCCAAGAGCAGTAGCTGGTTTCTGTCTTTCATTTTTATAAATATTGAATGTATTTGATAAATCACATCCCTGATGAGTCCCACGTTATTCTAATTATCAAAGTATGTGCCGATTTTGTAAACAGGTATAGTTGACTCTTGACGTCTTCCATCGAGGCTTTTTTAAAAATTCTGAAAGGAGTTTTTGTTTATTTTAAATAAACACACAATGTCAAATCTCAAAGCGACCGCTGAGACGAGTTCACCTTCCTCCTGCGACATTGCTCTGTTTTTAGTTTTGTTTTTACAAATCGCAGTACTCCAGCATTTCCTCTGAGGTAAAGGAAAAATTGCTGAACTCGTCCTGGTTGATTTGTGGGATCAAGGATTCCTCGAAGGGAGTGAGAACTGCATCTTCACTTGTGAAGTCTGGGTCGAAATTGTTCACGTCCTCACCGGCTTTCTGTTCAAAGGTTCAGATATAAAGCGACACACAGATATAAAGAGACAAACAGGGAAAGAGACAGGGAGTAAGATGGAGAGAGAGAGAGAGAGAGAGAGAGAGAGAGAGAGTGAGACAGACAGACATAGAGAGATAGACAGTGAAAGAGACAGGAAGAGCGACAGAGAGAGACAGCGAGCGTGGGAGACAGAGAGCGTGAGAGAGAGAATAAATAATGGATGGTGAGGAAATGGATATTTACAGCTGCTATAACAGAAGCGATACCAGGTACAAAATTCTTCTCATGGATGTTCCACAGCATGAAATGTAGCCATAAATGTCTAAAAAAGTATTAAGGATTTGTTTATTAATAAATGAAGTTGGTAAGTTGGTGTGGTATAAGAGGACAACTCAGGGTGAACCTCTTTATTAATTATTTTACTATTAGACTATTCGTAGTGTTTTTGTAGAAAACAGTCTGCATTTAGGGCAAAGCACATCGTTTGAATTACCTTTACTGAAAATGAAAATGTGATCAACGATAACGGGCCTGATTATAATCATGACTCACGATTTGTGGTTTGAATGGAGGCTCTATTTCTCGCCGGTTCAGTTTTTCCCAGTCGATGGTGTTGAAGAAGGCGTGTGCCATAACAGCGTTTTCTCCGCCGCTCGAAGTCACGCAGCCCAGACGCCGAGTCGGATTCTTCATCAGGAGCTGTGGATGGGACACAGTGACATCACTTCCTGTGTAAGACACCAGCTAGAAGTCCACTGAATAAACTTCATTGATCCATTTCTACCTCTTTTGTGCACACCAACTGTCTTCTTCTTCTGCCTATTATTATTATTATTATTATTATTATTATTATTATTTATGCAATGGTGTCTAAAGTGATTGGAAATCTGTGATATTTAAATGTTTAATTATGACATTTTTGTTTTAGTTTTGCTCTAATATTCAGGTGAGATCTTTTAAGACTCTCTAAAAAAGTTAATATTCAGCACAATATTGAGGGTTAGGATGTTTGACTTCTGATCGAAAGCTGCCACTGGTGGGCCCTTAAGCAAGGCCCTCAACCCTCAGCTGCTCACTTGGATAAAAATGACCATATAAGTCGCTCTGAATAATTGCACCTGCCAAATACATTTATGATTAAATTTATATATAATGAGATTCGATTCAGAGATTTACACTTTTTAAGAAAACTTGAATCAAGAAATCTTGACTGTTTTAATCGTGTTTTAAACAGTTTTGATGATTTTGCACGTGTTATTTGTGTGTGTCCTATACTTTGGTATTATACGTGCTTATTAAACTGATTGCTCTCATGATTCTTGTTTTTTTTTTTGGTTTGTTTGGTTTTTTTATATTGAAAAAAAAACTTTCCGTGTGGTTTTCTTTTTTTTTTGTGATAATGCAATAGTAAACTTTATTTCCTGATTGTTCGTGAGAGCCGAGATGAATCAGCAACTTCCACCAGCTAAAAATGCTGATATGAACAACAAAAGACACACACACACACACACACACACACAGTCCCAAATTGTTATCAGTATTATTATATATAAGCAAAATTTGTGACTCTGTATATACCTACATGCAATGTGTGTGTGTGAGTCAGTATTATGAGGGTTGTGTGTGTGTTGTGTGACATTGCTTAAAGGCTCGGACAAACAGCCTGATGTTAAGACACAAAAACATTTAAAACAAATTAACATCCTGGGGTTTGACAAATGATCATGGCACTTAGCTCTCACACACACATACACACACTATGAATTTGGGTGTGGGTGATGGTTGCTTAAATAGATTCTTGCGGTTGTGTTTAGAATTACACACTGCTCACTACACTATACCCAGACGTTTTGTCAAACAACCATTTTGTAAAACATCTATATTGGTCTCTTGTTGATCCACCTTCTTTTGCTACACGAGCATTAAGTGAGTGTTAAAAACACAAAACAATTGCAT